>NC_088862.1:18545968-18860968 GCF_963853765.1 Magallana gigas
CTGAAAAGAATAAGTTTTCCCTTCGGTTGCTATGTTTATGTTGATGTAAATCTATTGGATGTACCACTTGATGTGCTTGCAAGTCACTCCACTTCTCTTCCAGTATACATGATGTACCCACAGAAAGGAATAAACATAAATTACACAGAAGTATTTGCTTTGAAAATGCAAAAACTAACATGGACTGAATCCTACCATATGTATTATATGACAGTGTTGATGTATTGATAACTGAATAGGTGACTTTCAATAAATACACACTTGTTTGAAATTTGTGTTTGTTTATTTTTTTTCTTCCCTCGTAAGTTTTAAATTTTCATGTGACGTTAAACGTAGATTTAATTTTAAACAGCCTAATACCTCTCCAGATGAGTCGAGAGGCGGACATTTTCTAAATAAATGATATTTTTGTATATGAAATCAATAAGCGTTTGGTATTCGATTTACATGTACACATCCAAATATTCTATAAAAACTCAAATGAAGTTAAATAGAACGACACATAGCTCACCACAACGCAAATAAAGAAAAACGTATTACAACGTTCATTTCAAATTATGCTGATGTTGTATGTTTTATGTTTCCCGCAACGTACAGTGTAGATTTATTTTACAATATCATCCAATTCTATCGTTTATTAATATACTACAGTACGTTGCATATGAAAGGACATGCACAATGTAATCAGTTTTCATTCAACAATCATGGTTAGTCGTTTGTGCTATTTTTTCAAATTGATTGAATATTACCGCATCAAATTTATATATGCATTCAATATATTATAACTTTATTTTCTTAGTAGAGCGTAAGTAAAAAACACATATTTCTGTAGTGTTTGATATGTCGTTCAACTCTGTTGATATATCAGTGAATAAATATTTTTGGGCGAGGCCAAATAAAACCTGTTGACAAAAAAAAAATGGGAGATTAGAAAGAGCAAATGCCCATTTGGTAAGGCGTAACATACAATTTCAAAAATTTATTTTTTTCCAATTTAATCTCTTTGATAAAGTTACAATACAAGTTTGCAAAAGCACAATTTCTAACTATATTCCGTTTTGAATATTTTAACAAACGATAAGAAAAAAAAATGAAAGTGATTGTGGTATAGGACCAACAACCTTAAAACCCCTAGCTCCATAATGTTACCAATTGTCTGGAGCTATAATCAATAAGCCATAAAAGTCTCAACAAACTTCAGTGCATTTTTAAATGCTATATCAGACTTCGACCACGAATTTAGGGACTTGTAATAATTTTCTAAAACGTTCAATTGTTTGGATACAAAATGACATTTTTAAAGTATTATGGGTCATCTCTCCACTTTTTTGTTGATTGAAATCGGTTTGATTTCTTTTAAACATTATATAGACTATAACAAAAATTTGGTGCTCAGACCAACTCTTTGAATGAAAAGGCATTGAAGTTCTAAATATGACACTATTTGGGGGTTTTTGATACGCATACGCCGGTTTAAATTAACATATTCCAAATATTTAACATATTTAAGGATTATAATTCGATGTTATGGTAACTATACATTGTTTTCAATAATTTAGAAAACAAATTATGAGATTTATTAATATCTTAATTTTAGGGTATCTTATCTACCCTCATATAGGCAGTTTACTCGCCTTATTCACCGTTCTCCTTTGATAATAATCTTCAAAGATTACCTGTAACGGTGGAATGGAAGAAGGTCATAAAGGGGAAAATTCATTCTGTATTGATATACCTTTCAATTCACATGAAATTAATTGTCAGCTGATTGTCTTGGTACTTCGTCAGCATTATTTTAGCACATTGGCTTCAAAAGAGAATTTAAAGGAAGTAAATACGTGGCCGAAGAAGTAAAAAAACATGGTTATAGTTAAATGGAAGGATACAATAAAGATAATCAAGTTTGTTTATGTTTAATGACAATGAGAAGTTAAATTGGGTATATCTCATCTGCCTAAAGGTTTGTTACATGTAGTATTATTTTTTTTAATTAGATATTTGCTTGGTAATTCTCGCCTATTTCTTTTGAAATCAGATTATATTCATACATGTACGCACAAAACCGATAAACAGCACACTAACCGCACACTTGTTTTAGATCAATTTTAGGTATAAGAGGGATCTGCCATCTGATATAATATTGCAATAACTGAAATCTACTACACCAAGTGTATTTTATTTTTCATTTATAACGATTGTCATTGAATAGAAGTTTCTTCTCTAAAGGCGTCTCTTGAAAGAAAATGACATGCATTTTGTAGAAACTGAGCTTGATATCCTACAAATTCACGCCATTTTTGCAATATGTTCTTACACCAGAGTACAAAGAGTAAGCTTTTTTTTTTAAAAAGATGTAAGTTTGCTTGGTTTTTTTTAAGTAGCATATAGAAATACATACACGGTAATCATTCCTATTGCATTTCGCTCTAATTTATTTCTATGGTACTAACTAAAATTTCAGGTTTAGGTAGTAAAGGTAGAGAAAGAAATTTTTTGAAAAATCGTAATGATTTTCAGAATTTGATTTTACTGGGTCCATCATTTTAGTACCAAAGTTTTGTTGCTATTTTATCAAAACTGCATAACTAGAAAAAATCTTTCACAAAACATTTTACTGTATCTTCATAGCAACAACTGGTTAATTTATTTGCCAACAGTCTTATTTAATTGTTATCGGAAGAAATTATTAAGGCCATTTCGGAAGAAACCTAATTTCCCAATTTATTCAAGTTTATTTATCTAACTTAAAACTAAAAAGGTATGGTGAATAATTCAAACTGTTGCAAACTCAAAAGTTTTCTTCAGATTAAAATAACATTTTTTTCTGAACCATTTTATTATAAAAAAAGACATTAATTAGCACATATATACGATTGTTTTGCGTCTTTGAATTTATTAGCCATTAAGTACACCAACCTATAAATGAGAAGGAATAAAGTACGTATAAGTACTTACATAAATAAGAATGTTTTAGGCTTTAAATTTGAGTCTTCAATGATGCTTGAGGTGAAGTCCTACTTAATTATGGACTATTGCAAATAAATTGTACTTGGACAAAGATAATAAAAAATCTTGTCAATCTAGTCAGAGACAAAATTAAAGCCTAGACAATGATTGACCGTTTTGACAAGGCAAGGCAGCTAGACATTGGAGGGTGGGAGTGTTCATTGCTTTTTTAGACCTCAGATATGGAGATTGCTACAAGCGGAAAAACAGTTGACGAGAAATCGAACTAAGCTAATTAATAACTTATGAAAACACAATGTTTAGCAACTAGATGATCATTTTTTGAATTTATGATTAACTTTTTAAATGGCAGCTGTCCTATTGCAATAGGTCGTGGTTAATTCGAAAATCAGATATGGGGTAGATACAAGTAGAATGTTAAAACAATGTTTTAATATTATATCATATATAAGGTATCCAAATCTGCATCATTGCGAAAAGTCTTCATAGTGATTGAAATTAATGTTATGCATTTATAAATGAAAACATTTAGCACATGATAGATACATTTAAAACTCAAAACAGTATTTTTTAAATCATAATTTATCTACAAAAGTATACAAAATGGGAAAAACCCTCTAGATCTATCTATATAATCTCTAAAACAATAAAAACATAGTGCCCATATTTGTTTTGAAGGCATAATCAATATAATTCATTCTTAAATGTTCTACAACTCATCACGAGTCAAGTGACGACGGCCAGTTTCCAATATTCTACTAAGAAGATCCGTGGCTTCAGATTTTAAATTTTCCGCCGTTTCAATTGGTATGTCGAAGATGATGTATTGCTTTCTGTTTATTTCATATGAAGGCCACAGAGGAATATTCTCTCCATTTGGGTTTCTAAAGGAAAAGACTGGAAAATATATAATATTTTAAATATCAAACAGTTTGCAAATTATATTGTTTGTTCTTAGATATTTTGAGTTTAAAAAACTCTTCAGATACCAGTTGTATTACAGGAAAAAGCAGGATCAGTCATGGATAATTAATACATCTTGTTTGATTGAAGAATGAGTATCAAGGAGACAAGGTCAAGATTTGGGATTAAAATAATCAAGTTTTATTAATATTATTTAAATGTTATAGTTGCATGATTAACTACATTTAGAGTATTTTAAAATTTCCATCAAAATTGAACGTTTGCTGTCAAAATAACGAGTTATAGGGCTTAGCTTACAATTCTTTGTTTTCTGTACAAGGCTCTTGACCTTTTTAACTTTTCTAAAATGTTGGTTAAAAATCAGTTTTAGCAGTTGTTGTCTATTGACATGTACTAATTAGTCCTAAAAACAATCAATGAAAGAAAACGTTTATTTCATTCAAATTTGTATTCAATCTAGTATTATAGTTTAGATACTTGGTATGTAAACAGATCTTTGTTTACAAAACAAATACTTGTTAGCTTGGTATCTTGCGTATAACTCGTCAAATGACTATTAATTTTTTGGTGACAATAGGAAATACCTATTAGTAAGTAAAACATTTGAAAGATCAAAAATGAAAAAAAAAAATCAACTTAAACTAAAAACAAAGTATGTTTCGCAGACACTAAGTATATGCAATTCTCACTTTAATCGACAAAATTATTCTAAATTTACAATAATTCTAGATTATTTATAGTTATTGATCAAGTACACAATAGTAAATTGATGTTCACATTTGCGTTCAAGAACAATATGTAAACCCTTGCTGATTTTTTAAAGGATATCTACAAAAGAATAACAAATACGATTATTGGAGACATATCTTACCCAAACTTTGCAGAGTTGGTCCAGTATTGAATGATTTTTTCAGATAAGCCTTGGTCTTTATCATATTCTTTCCTTTTATCATCGGGAATTTCGAATATATCTGAAAAGTTGAAGAAAACACGTAAATCATCTGCGTGTCCAGCTCCTTTAAACCAAGATGGTGGATCTCCCCCAATAGGAAAGGGTCTCGTTTTGGTTATAAGAAATTGAAAAGTGTTTGCTTGAGGATTATCTTTGGCGTGGATTGACAACATTATGTTACTTGGCACGATGAAAGTCGAATCGTTATTCAAAGTTTGAAGTCTTAATGTCAAATGGTATTAAAGTTATGACCCAGACAAATTTTTTTTATTTTTTTCTTAATTTTACCTTGAGTAAAACAATGTCAAGGTCAAATATTATTCAATAGTACACCATAGTCCTTCTCAATACCATCTACCTATGTTCCAAGTTTGAAGTGTATTTCAGTTACGGCCTGGACAAATGTGTATGAAGAAGAATAAGAGGAAGAATCACAGGACGAAAAACCATCTTTAAGCAAGTCCTTAAAGGTGGCTTAAAGGTGACTTAAAGGAGCTTAAAGGCTATACAACCTTTAAGCCGCCTTTAAGTCACCCTTAAGCAAGTGCTTATAGGTCCTTAATGTCCAAACTTCTTTAAGCCACCTTTAAGCCACCTTTAAGCATCTTTAAGTGGCATTTACGCTCTCTTTACACTGCCTTTACACTGTCTTTAAGTGGCCTTTAAGTCATTATTGATCAAGCTGAACAATAAAAACATATATTAAATGCAAAAGCTCTTTTATAGAGATGGGAGGGGGTCATCCGAGTGATAATATAATTTCCAAGGAAGGGGGGGGGTGTTCCAGGCGGTTTTAATCGTCGCTCCATTAAACACAGATCGCTATCATCAGCACCGCTCCGATGGACACAGATTGCCGTTATAAAATTCTTTATAATTTTTTGGGGGTTTCAAAATTATTGTAGTGATGAGCGCAGTCTCTGTATCTTAATATGTGCATAAAACTAATTAAAGTATGTTTGTTTCCTATTATAAATTAATCGGTGAAAAAAATCTCTCTCTCTCTCTCTCTCTCTCTCTCTCTCTCTCTCTCTCTCTCTCTCTCTCTCTCAGTTCATCCGGTTATTAAACAAAATAAAGATAATGAACCAAAAATGCATGATTTAATTTGTTAATCGGTTTAAGGTTTGTATTTTTTTTTTCAATTTTCATTATTTCTAACTCTAGATCTGCTAGATACATGTTAAAGATGAAAAGACTCTCAACTGCCTTTGTTATATCGGGCAGGATATTACTGCTTTGTTTGTCTAGACATAGTTTTGTTTGTTTGTGTATATCTAATTAGAGTCTATTGTTTGTCCAACTTAAGAAAACCCCTGGAACTAACACAGAATATACAAGATATACACAACAGTTGTGTCGTGTGCCCATGTGCATGTTTGTGTATATCTAATTAAAGTCTATTGTTTGTCCAACTTAAGAAAACCCCTGGAACTAACACAGAATATACAAGATATACACAACAGGTGTGTCGTGTGCCCAGGTGCACGTCAGGGTTTCTAAAGGCGTTGAATCTTAGTATGTACGAGTATACGATAAGTCCAATGAATAAAAGTTAATTTACATTTGTAATTTATTTTCAAAGTATTATTTCCTAGTTCTGGGTTTCAAAGATGTTACGTCTACAAATTAACGATACATGTATGTAAGAGTAAAATCTTGAGGCTAATTAATTAATGTACCGGTGATCATAAATAGGGGTTGATTATTTAAATATATGTATAAGGGTAAATATGTCAAATATACCCGGCCTGGCACATCATACAATTGTATGTACAAGTCATTTGCAATAGCCACATGCAGTAAATACGTCACCAGTAATTGGTAATTTTGTTTGTTATAGAATCGATAGTTTATAAATCATGTACATACAATTACATGTAAATATTTAAACATATTGGAACGGCGCCGCGATCATGAAAACCGGGAAATTGTGGGAAATTGAACAAATACCCTAATAGTATCAATGCATTTAATAAAAGAAATGATTTCATTTTCTTTCTTACATTTTTATAGCTATAAATAAGATGAACGTATATCTACTCGGTTTAAATTAATTAACTACATGTAAGAAAGCCTACTATAGTGAACCTAACGGTTTCCATTTAGGTATAATATATTTTTGTTCACTGAAGACCAAGTTCCGTATTTCATTCTAAATACATGCATGCATGTAATTTATAAATTAGATATAATTGATTGTTACAAACTGAATGGTCTGTCAAAATCTTTTCAAGTAAACACATTCAATACAGTGATTCAATATCCACTGATATATAGGATATAAAAACGCTCATTTATAAGTAAGTTGCCGTGGCGCAGAGGATGTGTGGTGATGCTAGTAAACTCAGGGTCCCGGGTTCAATTCTCGCCGTGGCCGGTTTTTTTTATGTGTCTTTTTTTCATTTTTCTTTCTAGAACAAAAACCGTTTTAATACCTTTTCTTTCATAAAGTTAATACATTTTGTTGGAAATTAAGCACAAAATTGAATTAAATTTTTTTTAATGGCTTAAAGGTGGCTTAAAGGTAGCTTAAAGGTGGCTTAAAGGTGGCTTAAAGGTGGCTTAAAGAAATTTGGACATTAAGGACCTATAAGTTGTCCTTAAAGGTGGCTTAAAGGTGGCTTAAAGATAGTCTTTAAGCTGCCTTTAAGCCATCTTTACGCTTTCTTTAAGCCACCTTTAAGCAATACATATAGCTTAAAGGTAGCTTAGAGGTGGCTTAAAGATTGTCTTTAAGCTACCTTTAAACACCTTTAAGCTATCTTTAAGGAGGACTTAAAGATGGTCATTCATCCTGTGAATAAGAATAAGAAAGTCGACAAAAACAATATGTCTCCCCTTTGAAAGGGGAGACATAAAAAAGCAAGATGCTATCAATTTGTTATTAAAATGAAATTAAAAGGGATGATATGGATGTTGAAATATCTGTTAAAAATTAGCAAAATTTGCACGCATTTCCCTTTACTTTTTCCACCTTATAATGATTTGTTAAAAAATGAATTTCGAAAGTTGTTAGTCTTACCAGGACCTTTCATTCGATGTGAAAAACTGGGGCTTGTCACTACATTCAGAGAGTTAGAGGCTTTAAAAGGTTTCAGTCAATTACTTGAAAAGCAAAAAAAAAAAAAAAACTAGAGCCGAGCTCGTTGCGAGAAGATCTTCCGTTACAGCTTCAAGTCAAGAAAGAATTGTCAATCAGTCTTAATACCCCCTCCCCTTTCTCCTTACACTTGGCAGGGTCTGACAGATATTGATAGGAGGTCATTTTCACACTACCTTTACTTCTGACCAATCAGGGCATTATAAATCAATTTGAAGTCTTGAAAATTAGTTCATGTCTATTTTCTATGTATTAATGTAACCCCCAGACTGCAGAGTATTGAAGAGTTAGACCTCTCGTAAAACATATAAAGGCATGTCTGTGATAAGTTGGGGATATATTTAGAAAAGAAAAGTATTGACTGCGACTTTAAAACAGTATTCCACACAGGGGGTTATTCCCTATAATCAAAATGAAAGCGGGTATTCATGTCTTCATACGCAATATCCAAACAATACTATATTACAATTAGATTGATAAGATAATGAAGAACAACTTTTCCAGCGACATCATTATCGTAGCATGTATCGTTTTTTAGTTATACAGCAGAGACTCTCCAGGCGCCTAGATCCCTTATTTAAGGGGCCAGCCCATTTTTCGGGTCTCAAATAAAAGCACTTTAATTTATGCTCAACTTTGTTCTATATGCATTTAGAAAATATTTCAAACTAAAAAGTTACAAAGCAAAAACATGAGTATAAATTAGCAGTTTTTAAAACCTAGATTTCGATTATATAATTCAAGTGGTACAATTAGAAACCAAGAGGCCCAGGGGCCACATCGCTCACCTGAGCAACAATTGCCTTAATTCTGATCAAATTAGCATTACAGTATCAACATATCTTGACAACTTAGTACAATAGATCTTGCTAAAAAAAAAAAAAAAGCTGAAAATCTGCCAATTTTTTTCCACATCTTTTTTTTGGTAAATACCAAGCCCTTTTTGTTGTTGTACCTGTAAGAAGATTATTCTCAATTCCTATATACCCCCCCCCCCCATTTCGTGGCCCCACTTTTCTCTAGGGAATCATGGTTTCATCAAACTTAAATCTGCATAACCTGTGCATTCACACTAAGTACTGAGTTTTGGACCGAAAACTTTCCCAGAATATTTTTACAGATTTTCTCTATATACATGTATTCCTATGTAAAAATTCAAACCGCCATCACGGCCCCGCCCTATCACTAGGGACTGTCTTGCAAACTTGAATTTACACTACCCGAGGATGCCTCTACACAAGTTTAAGCCTTTTCTGGCCAAATAGTCTTTAAAAAGAAGATTTTTAAAGATTTTCTCTCCATATATAGATTTATCCCCCATTATGACCCCACCCTACCCCCAGGGACCATGATTTGAACAAACTTGAATCTACATTATCCGAGGATGGTTACACGCCAATTTGAGCTTTCTTGGCCCAATAGTTTTTAAAAGAAATTTTTATAAAGATGTTTTCTATATATTCCTGTATAAAAATTTATCCCCTAATTGTGGCGCACCCTACCCCCGGTTACCATGATTTGAACAAACTTGAATCTACACTATCTGAGGATGCTTCCACTCAGATTTGAGCTTTCCTGGCCCAATAGTTTTTGATTTTTTAAGATTTTCTCTATATATTCTTATGTAAAACTTGATCCCCCCATTGTGGCCCCACCCTACCCCCAGGGACTATGATTTGAACAAACTTGAATCTACACTACCTGAGGATGCTTCCATTTTAATATGAGCTTTTCTGGCCTAATAGTTTTTGAGAAGAATATTTTTAAAGATTTTCTCTATATATTCCTATGTAAAACTTGATCCCCCCATTGTGGCCCACCCTACCCCTGGAGACCATGATTTGAACAAACTTGAATCTACACTACCTGAGAATGCTTCCATTTTAATTTGAGCTTTTCTGGCCTAATAGTTTTTGAGAAGAAGATTTTTAAAGATTTTCTCTATATATTACTATGTAAAACATGATCCCTCTATTGTGGTCCCACCCTACCCCTTGGGACCATGATTTGAACAAACTTGAATCTACACTACCTGAGGATGCTTCCATTTTAATTTGAGCTTTTCTGGCCTAATAGTTTTTGAGAAGAATATTTTTAAAGATTTTCTCTATATATTCCTTTGTAAAACTTGATCCCCCTATTATGGCCCCACACTACCCACAGAGACTATGATTTTGCCAATGATAACGGAGTTAGGAAAAAATAAAATTTGATACATGATCATCACAGTTTTTCAAAAACGCTTTACGTTATCTTTCCTAACGCCATAACGTTACCGAGGAAAAATTTACGTTGGAACATAAGCCAGTAATAGGGACTGAATATTTTTAAAACACGAAAACAAAAAGTTGGATAATTGTCTTTCCCACCATCTTAAAAATGAAACGCTCATTAGTTTTCACCTTTTACCAAAGCAACAAATTTAACTTTAAGTGGTAAAAACCGATTTTAAAGAAACCACCATTCAACATTAGTTGAAATAAACTTAATAAACTAAAAATATCCTTAATTATTTTTCGAAATGAAACGTTTCTAATAGTAAGTGTGTTTTTTTTGTTTTTTGTTTTGTTTTGTTTTGTTTTTGTATTTTGTCACTGTCACCTTAAAATTACTAGTATTGCGTTAAATGCAATGTTTTGCGTTAATATATCACATTGTAAATTTTATTTAAACACAATAAATCAAATGCGAATTAATGCGTTTAAACACAAAGTTCTTTGCGTTTATTCGCAGCAATTACTGCATTTCATTTTTTTAACCAATCCGCCGACATATAAGTTCTTAATGTCTAATGGAGGATGATATGCACTTTTTTTCATATTAATCAAGATAATGTATATTAATGAACCTATAACTGGGAGGATTTAATCTATAGTATCAAAAATGCTTCGGTGTAATCTCTCAAGGATAAAAACAAGTGAATGGATCTTTGTCCATCTCATTATAACATGTGCTAGGGTGGAACACGTATTATCATACGATATAAAGTTGTTTTTGCTCTGGTAAAAGTAGAATTTAGCTTGGTAATAGTTAAAGTCTTTGGTTTTATCTTTTCAAAATCATTTAACAATGTTCATATAACCCCGAATTTTCCTATGCTTTTTCTGGACCTTTAAGATTTTCTGTAAATATATATTTGAAAGTAAATGTAGCTCTGAAATAAGGCAGCAAAATGCTGTTCCCATGTTGTCTTCCCAAAGAAACAAACAATTGATTATATAACCGAGTGCTTTTATTTTGTTCTAAAGAATGATGAAATGAAATGAAACAAAAATTCTGCCAATGAATGCATATTTTTAAAAAGATAAAAAAAATTCAATAGAAAAAAAACAGTCTTATGACCTTCTACATGATCACGTGATCTCACAAGACTTCTCAAACTCCATACAAACACTAACGCTTCACTATGATCTACAAGTCTAACTGTACAATAATTTGTTTTATCAGCCTATTCTTACTCTAAGTCGATTTTCAGAAAATTTTTCTTTTGCAAAATAGTTCAATTACTATGACCTAAAGAATGAAAGGACCCAAAAAAGAAAATTAATGGGGCTGGATATATTTATGAAACGAATCAACATGTAAGATAGTTGTCTTTCCCACTTTGTTAAGAATTCATAGTGAATATGAAAAGTCTCATAGTTTCCACAATTTAAACAAAGCAATAGTTTTGAATTCTAAAGTACACGTCGTACATTTCTGCAAAGTCGTAAAACGCGTTTTAAAAAACATTTAACATTTGAATGAACTAAATACAATATGTAGCATTTAATAATCTTACTTATTTTGGTTAAATGTCTATGCTCCTAAAATTGTCTATATTTTAAAAATGTATAATATCTGACGTGTTGTCAAATTTCTCTATTAACTTTTAACATCTATGGTTAACATCTGGTGGAAGAATTAAATGTACGCTTTATTGAAAGTGTCAACTGTCAACCGTCGACCTGTCCCCGGTCGACACTAGAAACGTTATGGAAAAAAGTAAACTTTACCGTCCACATTACTATATATGGAGAGCTGATAGATTTTTATCTACAATATTCCCTTGTGGTGTAGGAATATATTCAAACAGGAACTACTTTATCCTTATATTGGAGTTGAGCCAAAATAATTTTGGTTTGGGCGTTGTCAAATCCAAATAAACCCGAATTTATCACCTCATAATATTCATATCCGGAATAGTGAATATTATTTCATCATAAATGTCGCTTTTATTGTCATTTAAGCACAAAACATTTCTCAAGAGGTTTTTACTTGACAAAACACAATCGTATATAGGTGATTTTGTATAATATATGCAGATGCAAAACTTTACCCATGGAATGATTCGTTATTCCAAAATTAAATACATTTTCTAGTGCCGTGGTCTGTGATAACACTACGAATCAATTTCGTAACGTAAAGTCTAAATATTTAATACATTTCATCAAAGAGGCGAATGATGTGCTGTTCGTGCTTTATTGGATTGGATAATGACTAGATCAAAAGCATAACCTCATAATACTCATGGAATGATTCGTTATTCCATACTTTAAAGTGCTTTAAAGCAAAAGGTGTATCCTCACCACAGTGATATTTCTTTTTGCATAAAATAAAATAAAAAAAGACCACAGAAGTTAAACGTTTTAATCCAGGATAACAGAAACAGCTCACTACTTCCGGTCGTTCACTTCTAATAAGCTTATAAAAGTACACTTTGTTCGTAAAAAGCTCCTAATCTGAAAACCATCAATTTTGATTTGTTTACATTATCCGTTAATGAAGATTTCTGCGTGTAATGTTACAAAGATGTCAACAATGACTCTAACTGAGAAGTAAACCATCGATACCATACCGTCATCGTACATCTGTAAAACTCTGGAGAGCTCGTGTTTATCAATCTGTGTATTTCCTTACGTAAAAATGCCATTTTGCTATCATTGACACAGAGGAAAAAAAAAAAGGCGAACAATTTCTCATTGTAAACTTCCATGATACCCCCCCCCCCCCCCCCCACTGAAACTAAGTGATCGTAAAATCCCTAGAGGTTTCACCCTGATTACATACATTGAGAAACTGTTCCACAAATAATCCTATCCATAGTGTTAAAAGCCATTTAACATTTAGTCCGAAGCTACATTATGTATCGTAATTTTTTTTTCAAAAGAAATGAGTATGTATATATTAATGGCCACGGTATAATTCATAAATTTTAATAACTCCAATCATATAATTAGTTCACATTGTATTAGAAAATACTTTAAAAATGCTAAATGTACAATCATCCATCTGATTAAGATAGTGTTCCACGATTTGTAGTCATGCACATGCATCTGCTGTCATATTCTTGTGATTCTTCTTAGTGACCTTTTTTTCTTTTTTTTTCGACTGCAGCAAACGGTCCACGTCTAAGATGGCTTAAAAGAATCGGTATGTCACTGATAACAATAAACCCAAGAATCATTGCAATCAGTAGAGGACCAAGAATTGCTCCCACTGTCTTCGCTGAAACCCGATCATCGTTGGCAGATGTACGTTTACGAAGTTGACTACTAAGCACTGTTGATTTCTTTATTTCTAGGTCTTTCTTTAAATCGGCAATCTTGAGTTCTAGTTCCTTCGTATCATGAATGATGACTTGATTTTTAACTCTATCACATGGACACTTGCATCCTGAAAAAAACATTAAAACTCTACTTTGATTTGAAGAATCATGGGTTACGTATTGAATGTACCATGTGCACTGTCGAATGGTCACCTGAGTCATCACAATGGTGACATGTTGCTTTGTGTCGTTCATTCTGTACATGTATCAGACGAAATGGTTTAAACACATTTGGTCTGTCGCACCATTTGAAGATGGAAATTTGTGAAATTCAATTCACCTGTGGATTCATGATTTCCCCCTACACATTGACCATAGTTGTAATGAATAGAAATTCTAAAACTTAACAAAACGAACCATCTTTTTAGTTTTCACTTCAGGGCATCTAGCAATCTAGCTTACTAATCCAAGTATAGGGTCGTGATAAGCAAGTCACTACCAGTATATTAACAGACACATTTAACGGTGTTCGGGTGTCATGCATGGGTCCAGAGGGTCACAACCCCCCCCCCCATCCCTGAAAAATTAAAATTTCTTTGAATTAAATTATGAAGTTACCAAGAATATGCTTCGGACCCCCCGCACAAATTTAAAAAACCGAAGGACCCCTATGGAAAATTTTCGGGATCAGCTCATGGGCGTACATGATTGCTTTGAAATATAGTAAAATTGAATGAATTCTCTAACAAGAGTCTCACATGCCTTAACGTTTACCCGAATACCACAGCTTTTTGGGAGTTGATTTTAATCAACTCTCCTATGCAGTTACTCAGACAAACCGAAAGTGAAACAGTGTTTGGACCTCAGCACAAATCATTGCTGCTGACAAGACTTAGTTCTTGAAAATAATTGATAAATTCGATGTAATGTATGCTAAAGCATTGTTTTTCAAGGAAACTTATTTACAAATACCTTAAAAATAGTCAGATTTTAAATGGTACGAACAAATAAAATATTTTTTGTAGTCGTATGTACTCCTACGCTAGAGTTCAATAAAGTCTCGTTCAAATTGACGCTCGTCTGTCTCCATGAATCCTTGTCGGAGATTTACGGTGTCAGCCGAGCGTTTGGTTGAACGAGACTAGAGTTTAATATTGCTTGGATCCATACAATTTTCGAGAAATATTTCTATTACTGATACATAGTTTGATTGAATTACTGAAACATAGTTTGATTGAATTAATTTTATCTTTAAATATTATTTAACATGATTCATATGGGGGTTTATCTATATTCTTGTCGAAAAAGTCGAAAAATTCATATTATAAAAAAGTGCGTAATTCAAATTAGAAATTACATGTTATTACAAGTACTTGTCATGCAAAATAACATATCATTGATTTTAAAATAAATAAACATCGACAAAATCAACTCCCGTCAGTTCTTCAGTGCTTTGATTCACAGAGCTGTCAGGGAGTCTCATACATGCTTACAAAGTAACCTTACCTCCATGTAATCAAAAATCTTAAATATGGCAACGACCCCCACACCCCACCCACTCGTTTTTGCATGATTACTTTATTGGCTATCATGACTCATTTTAACTTTGATAGACAGCTTCATTCTCTCCTTCATCAGAACAGCTTAGCAAAAGAAGATATTTAAACATAATATTTTCTATGACCATACTCATGTAACATAGATATTTTACAAATCTATCTAAAATTGTAGGATGAGATTTGTTAGCTATTAACTATTATATAGTAAAAAAAATCAATAGAATTTGTCATTTAAAGTATTTTCCAATACATGTACTTCTATATAAAGCTCTTCTACTAAAAGAGACCAATATAGTCTTTAAAAAGTGCGTTGGTATCGTCGACATAAACGTGCCTTGATAAAAAAAATCTGCAAGGTTCAGTTGTATACTTGATACTTATAAATATAATAAATATTTTTTTTTAACCTATGAACGAACACTTACGTCTACAAATTGGAAAATTGCCAGTCCAACCAGCATAGGAGGTGCAAGTTACATTCAGATCACCGCTTACGAGTCGATGCTGACTTTTACACTCAAGCCCAACACTTGTGTTCACCGCTACTTCGTCCGAAATCCTGGACATGTTGAGTAGAGTTGTTGTGTTGTTGTCAAACCTCAACAACAGTTCATTGCGATAACAGTCTGAAATTGGTATGATATTTCAACTTCTACTCATAAAAAGTTTAAAACGACCTCAATTTTCATTTCCGACGTTATCTTAGAAACGCTTAAAAAGTAGGGATCTGTTAATTTTGTTAAATGTGTTTGCTTTCTGAGACCAGCAAGATATGTTTTCTACAGGTTTGACCATTTCTATCTTGTACAGCTTCACGTACTTGTATAATTATTATGGTTTACCAGTAGTCAACGTTTTCAGATGTTGAAATATGATGAAATTGATGTTATTATTCTTATTGATATAACATACATGTATACACATTACTTTTAATTGTTAAAGTTAGTTTAAAAGATTTATGTTTGTCTGTACAACAGTTCATTGCAATAATGTATCCTTTTTTTCTTTGAATTGTGCAGGTTTTAGAGAGGGCTACAAATCCATGAAATATCCGTAAAGTTACAAAATTACGTTTTAAATCCGACTGTCTTCGGTCCGTTTTTATGTCAGACTTCGTTTAAATTACATAAAACTGATTTTAAGATCAGGAAAAACAAACTAGTGATCTCTGTTTAAACCAATTTGGATCAAATACACCAGTCTGGACGCCTATCCTTTTCACCACAATGTAAGTTCTCACGTGAATTTTTTAGATTTATGCTCATAATAAAGTAAGCTTGATAGCATTAATTTGTGTAAATAAGCAATAAGCATGTAAAAATGCACCAATACGGAGATCCAACACAATGGGGTTGAAGGCCCCCCCCCCCCCCCTCAAAAAAAAAGTTAGAGACAGGAGACAGTTATGGACATAAAAAGGGTCTTTTTGTTATTTCATTGTAAATAATTGGTTATAATTTCAGCTTTTTATCCAAATGGCCTTTTAATCAATTTTTGCATTAGAATATATAATGCAATATTTCTTTTTGCTGCCTGATTTCAGTTAACAATAAGGACATTTTTTTTTAAAATTATAAAAATCAAAAAGAAAAATTCCGGGTATATATGAACATAAGTATAGAGGGACGCGACAAAACAACTAGAGTTCCACCACAAAAGCTAAAGCACTGTATGTTCATTATATTTTGTAAATAATAGTTACCATGTATGTAAAATTAATACTTACAAAGTCTCTTGGAGCAAAGGGCGTGTTTGGTTGATGTGCACCATCGGTCCAGCCAGTTATTCGATGATCTCTTCTCTACACAATCAGCATTCACAAAAACACTTCTTTTTCCTTTGATATTGTTTTCTTTCATATAAACCCATGCAAACATTTCCCCATCTTGTTCCGATTCATTAAATGATTTGAGATATCTATGGAAAAAAAATCCATCAAAACACACACGATGATATTCGAAGAAAAATATAGCTAATATCTATATTCATGTCTACATCAATAGAGAATATTTTAAACTTATACATATATTATGTTTACAATGTTTAACAACAAAAAAGGATGTGGTTACATTATGAGATATCTTCATTTGAGTAAAACAAAATATTGATAGAAAATATTTTTTCGAAATAGAAAATTAATTTTTACGGTCAATAACATTTAGCAGTTATTTAGCAGATTTAAAAAAAAATTAAACCGTATTCAATTTTGTATGCTTTCTTGTATGTAAAACGGTGAAAACCAATGTATCATCGACGTCATGTTTAAATGATAATTGTAACTACACATTTTCATCTACACCATGCTTAATTTATGCTAATGCACATCATGAAAGCCCCTCTGTTTTCATTTTTAAAACAAGCATTCCGCCAACACTATATAAAAAGCGTGACCGCCAACATTATATAAAAAGCGTGTATGATTTGGTTCAAATGTAATGCGAGGTTTTGACTTTTTGAATTCGAAAAGGCAAGAAGTCGAACCTAAAACTGAGGAAACCCCATTTGGCTACTAATGATCATCATTACGCATAAACTGAAAGCTGGAAGAAATATAAAGACCTTTTCAAAGTATCCTCTGTAATTTGATCTGGACCTGCTACACGTACTTCTCCTGACTTCATGGCTTCGCAATTTTTCAAACCGTCGTTAAATGTTACATTTTTATCCAAAAACAATGTTTCTAAAAATTAAAAAAAAAAGTTTGCACTACCATGATTCTCGCAGTCTTGGTAGGGCCTCGATAGATGGGTTGAATTTTTACAATGGAATAAATACAGAAAATTTTATTCTCAAAAACTGAAGCAACAAAAGGAGCCTTAGATTTCACCAAAGAATAGGTTAGGGAAAAACTCTACAATAATGATGATAAATCATGGTAAAATCATCTAGGTTGTCTAGATAGTTTGTATTTGACAATTATACATGTGCTATATAAACGGTTTTAAGTTTTGCTATTGTTGCTCAGGTAAGCAATATGGCCCATTAGCCTCTTATTCTCTTTATTAGCATTATGTAAATTAGATTTATATGATTTAAAAAAAAACAGTCAATTTTTGTTAAACATAAATCAGCTTTTAGCATAAAGACATGCAATAAAACAATATACATGAAAACAATATACTAGTATACAAAACAATAAATCATATTTCAACTTTGAATTTTATTTCGTTACCGTTATTATTTGCACAGAAGGTGGAAAACTTTACATTGCATCTGGCGCCAAAGATAACTCCAGTAGATACAACAACTAAACAGTTTGCTGGGTTAAATATTTCCTTATTGTTCGGTTCATTACTATTCCAAGGAAGAAACGTTTGTTTGGTGTTTTCCATGTCAACATAGACTCCTTCCATAGCTTTGTCATTAACACCGATCCAGTAATTGTTTTCAAATTCTCTGTAATGAAATAGTATAATCCGTAAAAAAGGAAAATAAAATTGAGTTTTAGAAAACTTCTGATTTATTCATTCATAAAATATAATTAGGTGGCAGGGGACAGTTTTTTTGATCCAATTCATTGTAGCCAAGGGATGCATGTCTTCAGAACTCTGTAACTAGAGTTTCCTCAGTTCCCATTCAGCACAAATACCTTTAATTCACTCTTTATAAGGCCAATCACCAATTTCTGAAGAAAATTGCTAATCAAAACCTGTAAAATTCTCTACATACTGGTTTTTATGAGATTTTGACCCTTTCATATTTTGCTAATTTTTCATGATTTTTCAGCTTTTTAGACCTCCCCCAGCTAATTCCCTGCAGAGGGTTGACCTTCCGTACCGCGTGCATGCTGCACTATCACATGTCAGAAACTTACCGGTGTATAGTTTACAATGTCCCATCCACCTACTTTTCGTGTTATTTTACCTCCCGTCTGTAACTTGCAATTTCACTGTGTAAAGTCAGCACAACAGTCAAAGCCGCAGGTTTCGCATTTTACTTCTGATTCTCATGTACCTAACATAAGGGGCCTACATATTGCATATCAATTTCAACAAGAGACACCCCTCTAACTAATGATATTCATTAAAAAACATTTCATGAATTTTAGCAACACTCATAAGCCTTCAAGTACAGCAACTCTCAATTTTACAAAAATATTGACGGGTACTTTATTCGAAACTGTCCCTTGCTACCTTAGGCACTACATATTTACTTCTATGCTTGTAATTTGTATTCGTTTCATATATGAAATAATCTTTGAGCTCCCATTCTAAGACCAGAAGTCAATTATTTTGGTTACTATCCTTTAAAATATAAACCGAAAAATTATGCAAACATATAATTTATTATTATAAAGGGCAGCATCAAGTAAAAAATATTCTATTAATCTTTTAAACTACATGTAGACTAAGATTGAAGACTTCGTCTGTGAGATGTGTAAATGTGTCTTTTAAAATTAAGCAGGGCAGATCAATATCTTTAGATTAAAAACCTAATCTTATTGAACTCAGTTTTTGACTTTTGCTTACAGTCATGTCTGAAAAGAGTTTGACAAGCATTGTAACATGTACATGAACTATTTAAAAAAAAAACAAATTTCAAAGAACCAATTTTCCGACTGTGTGAGAGATTCAGCCTCAAGAAATGGATATATTATAATCCCGCTCTTAATTTCTTGTACACAACAGGCGTATTCTAATTGGATAGTGACGTGACAATTCAACTGTCCTCACTAATTTATCTATAAATATGGGTATTGCCCTTCAACAACTAAGATGTGTTTGCAACAAAATGAATGTGATCGATGTGAAAGCAACAAATGACAATAATTCAGTTACATGTATAACATTTAGGAGTAGTTTAAGTCAAGTGACCGAGATAGTAATCATATAACGTAAGTGGTTTAAATGACTCAACGACAGATTCGTCGAACAATAAGAATACATAGAAAAACTCAAAATAAAGCAGAAAAATTGAAAACAGCAAAAATATAACACACATATCTAAGCACAGATAATGTTTCCCATTTGTTCGACTATTTGTGTCTCATTTTGGATTAGATTTATTTTTACCGTATCAGCAGGTTACATTATATTAAAAAAAAATGAAATCATGTGTGTGTTCAAATAAATTATGCCGAAATAATATGCAAAGCTTTATAAAAACTAATGGAATTTGTATAAATAATATATACACTGGAGTTTTAGGAGTATATTGACATTCACAATGATGTTTTTTCATAGCAAAAAAAAAAGTAATACTAAATAAAAACACAAAGTTTTGGAAAGTGTCGGTTAAGAAACCCTGAAATATACATCACATTTCGTAAATCGTGTATTGTTGTGAAAAAAAATTTCACTAAATTTACCTCTTACTTTGTTAATATTTCATACGTCTCGCTATTAGGTATTCGTGCAAGATTTCCACCATTAACTCGACACTCGGCTTGCGCCTCGTCAAATGTTCTCAATGCATCATTTATCATCCAGAAACATTGATCGACGAAGACAATTGATTTACTTGTCTGGTTTGGACAACTATCTGTTTTAAAACAAGAAAATCAATTCAAATAAGTTTCAAATTAATTTACTAATGCCAGAAAAAAAATTGACTCAAGCGTCAAAAGTACGACTGCTTAGCAAATCATTTTGAAAAGAGGAAAATCGAATAGTTATGCATAAAAACATTTCCAGACATACTGACTCAGTTGTGTACATTACCCTAATATATAATTACATGCATTCATATCTCGTGTATATAATGCAATTTATAACGCATCAACTGATCAACATTTATGACTATTATCCTAGACCTCAACGTGTTAAAGATAACAATATTGTAAAGTAGAAAATAAATAATGGTGAAAATGAAGAAAAAGAAGGTTACTGTGACCTTAATACAGGGATATGAGGCTGCTTTCATTGTAAAATAACCTAATATAGCATTGTATTTCTTGAGAAGAAGGGCTTGAAACATTTTTCCTATATAGTCCTTTTTTTAATTTTGAAACAATCTTGGGGCCCAAGTATTGGTCCGAGACACGGTTAAAACAATTTTGAATCTTCAATATATAAGGATGCTTGCTTAATAATTCTAGAGATTTAGTTATTAAGTAGAAGATTTCAAAACATTTTCCCTATGTCTTTCTATCTTGAACTTTGAACAACCCCTAGGTCACGATTTTAATAATTTAGAATCCATACTATCTGATGATGCTTGCTTAGTAATCTCACAAATCGTAGCATTTTGATACGAAAAGTTTTTAAAACTTTTTTCCCTATTTGACTATATGTTTAATCCTGATCCAATCCTGGGGCCATAGTATTGACCTGGGGGTCACCATTTTAACAATTTAGAATTTACACTATCTGAGGATACTTGCGTAATAATGTAACAATACAAATTGTAGCATTGTAGTTCTTCAGAAAGATTTTTAAACATTTTCCCCATATTTTTCCATGTTGAACTTTGGACCCCTCCTTGGGCCCCAGTGGATCACGATGTTTATGATTAAGAATTTATGCTATCTGAGGATGCTTGCATAATAATCTCTCAAATTGTAGCGTTGTGGTATTTAATAAGACGATTTTTCCACACTTCCCCTATATAATTCTTTGTTGTAAAATAAAACTCCTAGCTGTTTGTTCCCCAGGGTTGGCCTGGGGTCACAATTTTTATGATTTAGAATCTTAACTATCTGAAAATGCGTGCATAATAATCCCACAAATTGTAGTTGTTAAGAAATATCTAAACAGGTTCCCCATTTTTCTATCTTGAACTTATCGGGGCTCAAATATTGGCATGTGTGGGAGGTGTGTCCAATTTTAAGAATTTAGAACTTACGCTATATAAGGATGTCTGCATAGGGTCACAAATTTTATAATTTAGAATCTACACATTTTGAAGATGCTTGCATAATAGCCTCGCAAATTGTAGCATTGTAGTTCTTGAAAAGAAGATTTTTAAACATTTCCCTGAATCGTTATATGTTGAACTTTGAACCCTCCTTTGACCCAAGTTAAAGTACGGGGGTCATTGATTTTTACAATTTAGCATCTACACTACCTTGCATAGTATTCCCAAAATTGTAGAATTGCATTTCTATAGAAGATTTTAAAACATTTTATTTATATATTTCATTGCTAAATTTGAACCCCTCCTGAGCCGTAGAATTAGCCCAGGAGTCACGATTCTAACAAATTGGAATATTCATTTTTACAAGCTTTGATGTAAATATTGGCATTTCTGGTGCAGTGATTCTTGTGATGAAGATTTTTTAAGACACACACCATATGTTCTATCTTTTGTAATTATCTCTCTTTTTTTCTATCAATTTATAATCCCCTTCCTATAAGAATGTTTTGTCCAAGAGAAGAAGTAAAAAACGTGGAAAAGTTTAGATAAAGACGGACGGACATACATACAGAGAGACAGACAGACAGACAGACAGACATATTGACAACAAGTGATCAGAAAAGCTCACTTAAAAATTCGGTTCTGGTGAGCTATATATACAGACATGCATCTTTACTATGTAAATAAACTTTAATATAAATATTGGTTTTTATCCTGCAACTACCCCTTGCATTGACCGAATAAAGGTAGCCCAATAAATCAAGGATATATATTCGGCCAAAGCCCCAATATAACCCCGTGCATTTATCCGTCATTCAGATGCATTATGCATCTTCGTAGTTTGATTACCATAGCGTCTAGGTTTCAACTACGAATATGCAGCGAAATTTATCAAAAAAGATCGTATGAGGCGTAAAATGTGAAATAATGTTGCACGATAAACAAAATCGTTCGGCAAGCCTCGCCGACTCTCACCCTCGCCAAACTATAGCTTACATTTCAATACAGTTACCATGTATTTAATATTTCTGGTGCAGTGATTCCTGAGAAGATTATTTAAGACACACACCCAATTTTCACTGCTTCGTATCCACCTCTCTTTTTAACGGGATGTCGTCCTAACAATGAAGAAATTCCTTTTCATAAGGATGTGTTCTGGCAAGTTAAATTTGGCCCAGTTGTTCAAGAGAAGAAGTAAATATTGTGAAACGGTTTACAAACGGATGAACAGATGGACAACGAAAAACAGGTGAGCAGAAAAGCCCTCGATTCAGGTAAGCTAAAACACAGACGAAAACGGTATTTCATCACGTTGATGGATCCATACAGTAAATCATCCTAAATTTTAATTTGATCAGAAAGAAAAATATCTACTTAACAGTATTTAATTTTTTGCTGCGCTCGTCTCAACGGTCGCACAGTAAAATAAATTATTTAAAAAAAAAATAAAATAACTTACATAAACTTCCTGTAACCATTCCACAGGTACTTAATAATACGAAAATGTGCAGGTCGTCCATTGAAATGTATACAGTCTTATAAAACATGACACCTCAGCAAGCGGTAACAGAAAATTGTGAGATTTGGATATTCTTTTTAAAAAAGAATAAATATTTCCACTGATCCGTTTCCGTGATTTATAAAATAGTTATAGAGATATCAAGTGTATTACATTGTTTGTATTGATGCATTAATACCCTTTTCACATATCGATGTATAATTTATCTATTATTTAACAGACTTCGAAAAATAGAACTAACTGAACGACCATCAAATGCAATCCATCAGCATCTATGAGGGAATGAATATCGATTTGTAATTTATAGAGAAATCGCTTATTTAGTCGAAATCAGAATAATGATAGGATATAGATGGAATGTGTTTATGAACTAAACGATCAAAATTCATTTATTTGACTTGATGTTGATATTATATTAACAAGAACTATGGGCGGCGGAAAAGGCAAAAAAGACGTTACTTCAAAACGAACAACTTATTTTTTAAAACATGTTAAAAAACGAAACAGACCAGCTTAAAACAAAATCAACAGTCTTTTTTGCAAAATCAACAGACGCCAATGCAAAACAAACGATTACCGATGCAAAACTAACAGTCATGCACTGAATTAACGCTAGATGGCGTGCAAAGAGGTATCAGAAGAAATCGTACCCTGTAGAAAACACAACCCGGAAAAAATCTCTGAGAGAAAACGAACGCGGACGAAATCGTAATACGAATTGAAATAGTTTTAAAACTATTCCTGTGTAATGAAATAACTTATTTTATAAACATTCATTAAATATTTGTACATTTCTGTTTGTGTCATTCTTTACACAACCTCGTACATTAAATAAATGTACGATACAGGCAAGTAGTATTGTTTTTTTAACGTAAAAAGAGGGATACAGACTGCAAATCATGAAAATCCCGAAGGAACCAGTACAAATTCAGCACTTTTGGTCCCAGCAGTCAACGTTCTTTTGTTTTATGTAAGAAAGATCATGACGAGTACAGACAACACAATTTTACTGTTACTTTAAGAATCGATAACAGAGCATTTAAAATATATGAGCTTTTAACAAAATATAGAAACGTTCCAATGAATCATTTTGATGATTTATGAAATATTTATAAAGTTTTATGCATGATATCTCAAGTGGTTTACATTGTTTGCATTGACACATTCCTGGACTTTACAATTACTGATGTTCTTTTATTATACATGCATATTCTTTAATAGATCAATATCAAATATCTAACAAATAAACATGATTGGAACTGGGACTAACGGTTTTAATATACCTTTGGACTTGACATGTAACTAGAAACAGGTTCATTCAAACACTAGATCACGAAAGATTCAGAATTGATATGGTTTAACTACAGAATTATTCAAAGAATGTTAGGTACTAACAAAATACTTTACATTTGTAAAAATAAAAAAAATATCCACTATGCTTAATATGTTCCTTCAAACCAGAAACAATTACACATAACTTTTTTTTATTGTCCAGCTATTTCTCAAATATAATTGTGAAAGGCTGTCAATGTCTGATTGGATTTTTAAAAAGTCTGGTGAAATAATTGTATTGGATGCCAAAACTGGTATTTTGGGGAGGTTTTTTTTTTTTTTTTAAATACACATGACTGTATATCTAATAATCATGTTACTCAAAATTTATATTTTAACCAACCAGGAAAAAGTGTTTAAATTGAATTTGATGATGTTATGAAAAATTCACAAATTTTGAATTTCGAGAAAAATGAATGTTAGATTTACGAAAAATGGTCAAAATTAACATGCCTCTTTAATGTGGAATGATTTCTAATAAGACTTCATCATTTAAAACTTGGTTTTAACTTTTTCATCTTGTTTGTGAGTGGTGTGGTGTTAGTGAATGGTATACATTATTTGTAATGAAAATATTTTTTTTTAAAATGATTGGAAGTTTTGAAAAAAATATTTTATGACATTACTTGCAAATGTTAGCTTAATGTTAGTTGACTTTTTTCTTAAATATTTGCTTGCAATAAAAAAAATCGGTTTTTAATGACAACAAAAGATGGTGAAATAAGTTTCATCCGTTGTTTCTGAAAAAATAGATACACTTGTACATTTCTTTCCATGAATAGGGTGTTTTTGTTATGAAGCGTGAGACTCCCTATGGAACATACAGCAAGTCTGACAAAAAGACATGAATTATAAATCTTTAGTTCAGATAGAGTTAGAAAAATACGAACTATTTGAATGTCAATTTCAATCAAATACAATCCACCCGGATGTATCCGGAGAATGTATATCGATTTATAATTTAATTAGAAATCGTTAAATTCGTCAAAATGAGAATAAGTATTATGCAGATGGCATGTGTTTATGAACCAAACGCTAAAAATTCATATAGTCGCTTTGATGTAGAATATGTACATGTATCAACAAAGACATTAAATTTTGCTTTAAGTCTTCAAAACATTTTACAGTCATCATGTTCACGGTATCGTCAACAATAAATTTAAATTTCCTTTATTTTCCTTATATATTTCGAATTTCCCTTAGATGTAATATATACCATTCATTTTCAATATAACATATTTCGTAAATGAGATAATTAGATTAACTTTTAATCGTGTAAATGTGTGTAATTTTAGACAACGCATCACAGTTAAGACGGCCAATAAAAATATCGGCAAATTTTTGTGATGAAAACACGTGTACTTTAGTTCTATTTCAATTAAAGCCAGCCCCTACTCAATCACTTCGTTGCAGAAGGGAATTAGTAGGGGCTTGTTTTAGTCAAACTGTGACTTAAAGCTGACATGAATTCATAAATATGCATTATTTCCCTTTTATCTCCGACTAACGCCATATTAGTTGTCGATTTCTATCGTTCTGTTCTTCGCTACACACCCCCTATATAAGGCTGAGAGGACTATTCATGCTTCACCGCATTCAGGAATTTCATACACCCGAACACGTTACCTTAGACGAAAAGACGCGTAGAAAAGCGTTTTGAAGAAAAGTAATATGACAACCAATGCACTCGCAAGATATGTCCAATAAACGACGAAACAAGACAGACTGAAATCCAGGCGCAGATACTTTCAAAATTCGTCGATAATTGTGGACCGTTTTCCTGTGTATGTTATAACATCGCACATGCGCAAACCACACACTGTGGCAGATCGAGCAATGTCAATGATCCCATGGATTTTAGAACGGAGCGTTTTTACAGGAACGGATGTTACGTTGTTACTTTCTTGGACTTACTATCATTCAGCTACTGTGTTGGATGTAGTGCCGCCGGGGTATTCAAAAAGATGCAGACGTTATGCACTCTGTATGAACGACACACGTGTTCGATATGCATGCGGAGAAAGACAGCACTTTCAGTGCAAAAATAATATGGATACCTGCGAAATCCTTTCAAAGAATAAATATTTTTTGTATTTCATTGATTGTTGTTTCCTCTATTCTTTTATTACAAACATTTTACTACAATGTGTAGTCCATGCATTTAGAAGTCCGTGCAACCTGAATGCCTCGATCGGAAAGCAACCGACCGTAACTTTCTCGACCGGTATATATACCCCAGTGGCAGTTGAGGAGCGATCGAAAGTAATATGGCGACCAAATGCTTTTATGAATTCATGTCAGCTTTAAGGTGGCTCACTACACCTTGAAATATTTTCTCAAATCGGAAGAAAATTACTTGATTGTGATATATATCATAATGAATAAGAAGTATTTGAGTCAAATAGGCAAACAAATTGGCAATTTTGGATGAAAAATTACATTTTCGAAACTTTAATTCTGCAATCATGAACAAAGGCTCCAGGCGGATTCGAACTCATGATCTTCGGTTCAGAAGCCCAATGCTTTAACCACTGGCCTACGACGATATACAACCCAATCGAACGATATAAACAAATTAACATAACATTTAAATCGCCATCTTGTGACGTAGTGTCTTAAAAAGTAGAAGTCTAGATGTGGTGAGGTACCATTAGAAACGCAACCGTAGTGTAATTGATAACACCGCAATAAAACGGCGATGTGTGGCTTACATGTACTCTAATTTGCTTGGCATAATGTCTGTTAAACATGCTCATGTGATGACCAATTGAATTTAAGTAAAGGATTGCTATTACAATCATCGTTTGCCAAAAAAGGTAATATTTATCAAAAGACACACAACCTTCTTGTATTTAATAAAACCGCAATAAAAGTGACGATGTAAGAGCTACACGTACCTTGCTTCCATAATGTCTTTTTTTTTATTGTTTGTGCTAACAACTTGGAGTTAAAACAGGGATTGCTACTTCAACTACCATTTGAAGAACAGGTAATATTTGTGAAAAATTCCTAAAAGTGTATACAAACTAAAGAAAATGTTTGCATTACTGACACATAAGCGTGTGTATATTGTTCACTTTATTTAGCTTCACAGTAACTAAGGGTATGTGACATATAACCCAGAGTAAATCCTTTAAAAGATAGTGGTCATAAATAACAATCGTCTTAAATTACTGGAGAAATTTCTGCTATTGATATCAAATGACGACATACAATGATATTGCAATAACATGTATATTTCTATCTGATATCAAATTACTGATTCCATGAACAAAGAAAGATTACTTTAAAATAAGCGTGCAGTAAAAATAAGTGTTCGGGATTTAGTCGAGTCTGTAGTCGGGTAATTATTTAAGGAATAAGGAATCATTCTTTGAGTATTATGAGGTGATAATTTCGGTCGGGACGTGGTCAAATCCAATAAAGCCCGAATAGCTTTATGATAGATTTGACCACGCTCCGACCGAAATTATCACCTCATAATTTTCAAAGAATGATTCCTTATTACTTATATTTATATTATTTTCAATTTGTACTCTTTAAAACAGCGTTATTTTTAAAGCACTATTTTTTTATGTTGCACATGCTATGTATTACTACGCGGCACAGCCAATGCCGTTTTTCGTCTATGCTATAAGACACGCCCATTTTATGTCACTCATGTTTTATGAAGTTATTGGGTTTTAGGGTTCAAAATTGATTCGTAATGTTATCACAGACAAAGACAGTTGAAAATGTAAATATATAAATAAAAAATCTGGGTTTTTATTGAAGTAACAAAATGTAAGAGTATTTCTTAATATAGAATAAGAAAAACAACTAATTTGTTGAATGTCATCTACTCAATTTAATTCGTCCAGCCATAACATTTCAACAAATGTGAAGGATTTTTTGCTGTTAGTGCACTTCATTCCTAACAGAGCGTTTGACGGCGTCCATATCTAAACAGAAAAATATGAAGTTCATGATAATGGATACAATACACATAATAAATTAAGACTCCTTATAATCTTATTTAGACGACTTGATGAATATAGTCAATTTAAGAGTATGTTGAATAGTTATAGAAAATATGCCCTTTCCAACCTTTGCGATATAAACCGGAAATTTGCCTACCCGTGTGTAAAACCCATAGGGAAGTGTTATGAAAAAACACACACCCCTGTCCAGCAGTGGTTGGTTGTTTTTACAAATCCCTTTCCATTAATCATCAGTTATAGTCGCGTACGTAGACATCGATATGCGTCGATAAGTTCCGATGTCCGTGAACGACGTAAAATAATTACGTCGACGTCAACTTGAAATAAAAACAGCTGGCGAAGATTTACACAAAAGTTTATCAGTATATGTGCACTAATACATGTTAATTTGTCAATAATAATTCATTAAGTGGTGTTTTTAATTGTTTCTTTGATATTTGTTAATGATATAAAATTCATGACATGATATTATTCATATCGCATTCCATGTTAAATTATCTCGAAGTCTCTGTAAATCAACCTTCGAGTCTGATGTCTCTCGTGTGGATAAACAGCGACCTCGGGCATATTTAGGATACAGTATGAATCAAAGTACTGAAGTACTGACGGAAGTTGATTTCTATCGATTATTATTTATCTTCAAATCAACGATATGTTATTTTGCTGGGCAAGTTGTTTCTAATCTCTATTTGAATTACGCACATTTTTATAATATGGATTCTCGGACTTTTCCTACAAGAATTTCGAGAAAACCTCTTATGAATCATGTTGTGTTATATTTAAAAAAATGAACTCTAGTCTCGTTCAACCAGATGCTCGGCTGTCTCCGTTAATCTCCGACAAGTAAGAGATACTAGGTCAGGTGATAGCTTAATGATGCGACCTCTAAATATAGACTGACTCTCTGCTTGTCGATGATGTACGGGGACAGCCGATGGTTGAACGAGACTCTATTGAACTCTGGCGTAGGAATACATACGACTGCTAAAAAGTTCTTATTTAATCGTACTATTTAAAATCTGACTATTTCTTAGGTATTTATAAATAAGTTTTCTTTTTAAAAAATGCTTCAGCGGACATTACATCGAATCTATCGATTATTTTCAAGAACTAACTCTTGTCAGCTGTGATGATTTGTGCTTAGGTCCAAACACTGTTTCAGTTTCGGTTTGCCAGAGTAACTGCATAGGAGAGTTGATTTAAATCAACTCCTAAAAATGTCACGCATTGTGCTAATCTAAATATTCAAATTGCAAGGTAGATGCGATTAGTAAATTGATAACCATCCGGCCTCCTTAAATTAAAAACATGCAAATGGAGGTAGAAATAGTATTAAATTCCAAAATAAAATGCTTTACGTACCTATCATTTCCTTAATAATGTCTTTCCACGTAACCCTTATCATGGATTTCATATCCTTGGCCACATCTTTTATTTTCTTTACATTATCTTTGCGGAACATTTTTTAAGCCGAGATGGCCATCATAAGCTGATATACATGTACCACCAAGACAATCAGAAGCCAGGTAACTGCTTTGATGTTATACAAAGAAAATTTGAATTAGATCTTTTATTAAGAAATGATATAATTTCCCCTTTTTTGATCCCTTAAACAATACTTTTCATGATAACTGTTTGTAGATAATGATTTTTAACTCCTTATTGATAACTACGTGTTTATCTGACAACAGGTTTGTTGTTTGCTTCGCCCAAAATGTTATCCATTAAGAGCTCATGATCACCAGATTTGAATAACAATACTGGAGAAACCTTTCAGAAATTTATATTATCTTCATTGTTTCCTTCATTCATCAAAATTGACAACTTATTAAATAGTCGTTACATTCTATTACAATCCAAAAAGCTATTTTTAAACTGATGATATTCAGCTAAAAATAGCCCAGACAGCTGCCAAAAAAATGCATATCTACATATGTAAATAAAAGACTGAATATACATCATGCGATAAGAATAATGTATTCTCTTTACAATCGAGAATGCTAAAATTGTAAAAAGATATATACAGAGAGAGAGAGAGAGAGAAGATCGATGATATCCGATATATGTAGATTTTGTATTTTTTTTTCTTCTTGAGTTTAGAAAGAGTAATAGAATAATAAGTTATGTATAAAAACGTTGATTTTTTCTTGTTTTTAAAAAGAATTCATTTAGAGATAATTTGTTTAGAAGTACATTATCAAAATACATGAATATTGCATTGTTTTATCGTAAATGCTAAAAAAAAACTCCAGCTGTTGACATCATAAAGATTTGTAATCAACACGAATGATTTTAATCTACAATATGTTGTACTTTTTATTTGTATAAATAGGAATATTACAGCGACTGCATTGTATATTTCAAAGAGAGCTAATCGAATTTGACGTACTATTACTAAACATGAAACCAATTACATGTGTGCTGATTGCATTAATGCTATGTCAACTGTGTATGATCACATCAGCTTTCAAGTATTTCAGCGAGGACAATATGATGAAAATGAAAGACACGGCCAAAGAGCTGGGCTCTAAGATGAAGGATAAAGCGAAGGAGTTTGTAAAGAAAGTCAAAGGTTAGTATTCTAATTTAAAGAATTCGTAAAGAAAAATAGTATACATAATGATGACACTTCTGGGTTTCATTTAGATTTAAAACAATCATTTAACGATTACAATAACGAAAATTGAAAAAGAAATTTTATTTTTTTAAGATATGTTTAATAATTGATTATTTTGATTCGTTGGGGATGGTGTTAAGAAATCAGCTAAGAGTCAGTCAAGATTTTAGTATGTTTATAATTAAAAAAACATTTATGCATTCCTTCTTTCTGTTCATGATTTTTTTTTTCGTGTTTTAGATATAGAAGCTCAGAAACGCTTTATAGAAGATAATGTAAATTTTTAGAAACGGAAGGCCTGTCCCTGATTTATCATAGAACAACGACTTGATGTGAATAAATTATTTATTCGAAAGCAGCACAAAGTTTTCTTTATTGATATGTCGTGTTTTGAATTTATATATAGTAATAGTTAATAGTAGAAATTTATTGGTAAAACATTTGTTCATTGTCTTAACACAAATAACTAGTTAAAGTGTGTGTCACACTCATTTTTAAAAAAACAAGAAGAATGTTTTTTCAGCAATTAAAATGTTTACATTACAAATAATTGCAAAGTCTATTTTTCGCTTATTAACCGAAGACTGACCTCAAATATTAGATAATTATTAGAAATACCCAATGAAGCAGTGTAAACATACGGTATTGAATGTTAAAGTTTAATTTTTTCAGTTTAAATCCTGACCATGTTCTTAAAAAATATATGTTACGATTCTACATATTCCAACCGTTCAATATATATATAGCCGTTGTTCCGTGTATGTTGAAGTTTAACTCTGTAAATCCTTCTAGGAGATTTGGCACCCACCCCTTCCCCAGGGAATAATTCTTTCTTAACCAAGTAAGTCTGTGTGATAAGCTTCAAGATCAAAGAATTTGATGAAAAACTTGATGTGCAGGGATCGGTGGGTTGATTATCAGCAGCAAATCAGTGGTAAGCTGTGTCCACCAATAAGAAAGTTTGTGGTAATGGTGCGGGGGTATTTTATAAATTACGTAACCGACAGACTTTAACATGACGCAATCGGGAAAGCACACAAAAACGATTCCAATAATACGAGTATTGTTCGGAAACTATTGAGACATCACAATACGATCGTACATAATTAGTCGATGGTGGTTGTGGTACCCGGCGCAGACAAACTTGGAGACTAAAAAAACTTAAACAACTACTCTCTTAGTGTCAGTAGACCAACAATTGATAACAAAGGAAATCAAATTATAATATATGTTCATTTATCTATTTATTTTGACTAACTTTTACGCAAATTTCACTTGTGTTCCAGTTGAAATATGAAGACAGTAGAATTACATTTACTAAGCAATAGAAATTTGACACCACGACGAGGCGAATAATTAAACATCATATTGGCGGGAATTTTGGGAGAAGAATTTTTCAGGCAAAGCATTTGTTCAAACAAAAACTATAGAATGTAAAGGATTTTAGAGCTTCACTACGTCATTTCATTGGGGCTTTTTTTTTTATTGTTGAACTGGAATTAAACAAGGGTACTAAATATATATTACGTTTTACACAAAGACTGATATCATTAGTTCAAAAGTATGAACTAAAATTAAAATGTAAACAAAAGACAAGAAATGAAAAATAATGTATGTTTTCCGTTTGTTTGTACGTGTAAGGTATTTGAAACATAGGAGCAAGAAAACGCGTTAAAATGACGTTGCGGTGGCATGTGATGAGATTTGAAAATATCGAAAGAATCGGCGAACAAACGAGCGAAATATCAAGGATCAAAGTTGGCGTTTAGAAGAAAAAAATAAAAAGAAACGAAACGAAACACTTTGCTGAAGAATAATTCCAACGAAAGACCTTAATAAAGTATATGCTTACACACGTGATAAGAGTTTAAAATTTAGAATAGCGACCCTTTAAACAGTGTTTTTAAACGCCAGTAGAAGTGGGGCGCCTTACCTCTCTCGACAATTTGCAGTGCCAATCGATGTAATAGGGTAAGATCTAATTCTAGGTTTGTGCCTAAACAAAGGTTTACAACAAAAATAGTTTTTAGCACGGATATAGATACAAACACGTAGTTAACTTTATAGCAAAAAGTATGTGTACCTTAGAATTTTGATCTACTGTGATTCGTTTTGAGGTATGAGTGATATATGTACGCGGTATTCCCTATATAAATTATGCTCATTAAGAAGACGTATCTTTAAAAAATGACTTGTTAACTCATAATTAAACCAAAATAAACCCAGGTATATACGTTTATCTCTTCTCTATGTGTCCAAGAGGATTAAAGATATATGTATTGACCTGAATACTATGGATGCGTATCTGGGCCTACACTTGTTGTGTTATAACTTATACGTTTTCATGCTTTTTATCGTCTTATCAACATAAAAACTATTATATAACATTTTTGAATAAGTTTTCTCGTTATGTCACAAATGAGATGATTTTATTACTATGCCCTGAAAATTGCTGATTTACACCGGAAATAGTTAAATTGCCCTTCCGGAAAAAGTTATATTTCACAGGAAATGGTTATATTGCCCTCCCGAAACTGTTATATTACCCTCGCGTGCAATAATTCTGCATATTAATTACGTCGGGATCGAAATTTAGCAAAGCAAACGTAAACAATTCCTCGAAAAAAAAATGTCATGACAGTGTCTCCTATTCAGAGAATCTTACTTTAATTGTTTAATTTGAAAAATTATCTTTTTGAAAGCATCAATCGACATTTTACAAGAAAATTGATTTGTAAGATATGAAGATGGATTAATTATAAAAATACACCTTTCAATGAGGTAAAATTAATATATTCTTCAACAGATTTTTATTTAAAGATGTTTTATAACATATATAACATGTCTTCTCGGGCGGCAATACCAGAATATTTGTACCTCGGTGACAGGAAAGCCGTGGAGTGTTATGTCGCCCTCTGCCTTCGGTATCGGGCGACATACCACTCTAGGGCCTTCCTGTCTCACTCCAAGGCTTTCCTGTCACCTCGGGGCAAATATCCGATATGTTGCCCTCGAAGCCATGTAATACATGTATATGAATAATGTCGTTTTAATTATGCAAATATTTTGCATTGTTTTGAGGTGGGTTTTCATTATCTAAATCACTTTATTGTAAATTTTCCATCTTTCTTGCTATCTGCGATGCGACTGAACAAAATATGGGGTTAAATGATAATTTTTTTTAAGAATGAGTGTTAGTAATATCAAGAAAGAAGTGTTGACATAGAACATTATATGTATTATAGTGATATCGACATAGTTATGTTTCCATATATAAATATTGTTATATACGCAGCACTGTTAGTGTCTTCTTTATGGTCGCACCGACAGAAAGTACGGGAAATTTTAACTATGAGACAAAACACAAACACAAAACAACAAGTCATCAAATATGCCCCAAAATAATTTTATAAGACTTCCGATTTTTATGGCTACAAACACATTAAACTACATTAAAAATAACTATGCCAACAACGTTGAATATAAACAGCTGACTGTTTGCAATGCACTTGTCGATGTGACGTCATATTATAAATTTGCTACTGAGGAAACCAATGCCACACTGGCCACACTTGCGGAGTCTGGTGTTGATCCAGGATAAAGATCGAAACAGAACACAAGAGCAGCATTAGGTGCAACACAAGTTAAAGCCTTCACTGTTTGGCGACTCTTGTAGTTACTGTGTGCCAGTGACTGGCTATTTATATCTGTTGGGATGGCCTATGTCACTCCTGTGGCGTCCATTGCAATTCTTGCCGAAGAAAATTCTTCAAATGACTTTGGCATGGATTTTTGGCATTTCAGTTGACTTGGTATTATTATAGCTTTCATGACCCCTTCAAACAAAATGTCATGCATCTCATGCACAAACGTGTTGATAATATTGGACTCGGTAGCACGACTATAGTGTTGAACCTCTCTGCTAAATCAAGGTCCCTGCAGTTGATTCATAACTTCATTAATGTCATTAACAACTGATCACTGACTTTAAAGTTAACTACAGTCCTACACCCGTAAGATTTGAACGGGCCCATTCTCTTCACGAGTTTCTCTAAAATGTGAAAAATATCTGTTTAAAGTTTAACATAGAAATATATTTTTAAAGTTTTTAAAAAACTAATATAAATTGATACAAGGAACTGTTGTTCAGGTAAGCGATGTAGTCCATGGGCCTTTTGTTTATATACCTCCTCAATGTAAAAAAAAAAATGCAAACCTTAAATGATTGCTGGATATAAGTCAGGAATAGTTATCATTAATCAAAATGGGAATTGTATTGGTATAGATTCAGGACTTTCATCATAGTTGAAAGGTCTATTTAATAAATACCCATCCACACGTCAATTAACACCAAATAGGAACCTACCATTGGTCTTGTTAGCTCTCACGAAACAACCATTTGATCGAACCTCTGAAATCAGCTGATCTAAAGTTTTGGACTCTGAAAACGGATTTTCAGGTCGGCAATGCCTCAGCTTCCAGAGTGTGTGAGATTCATAGTTTTCCCCAAATGATAGTCATGATAAACATGTTACCAAATATGGAATTATTGGCATAAAACTGCAGGTAATATCGTAGTGACTATAAAAAAAGTATATTGACGCATTATATGGGAGACTAGAGGTAAATTGCAAAGAGGCAAGTAATGTAAATATCTCTTGAACACTGATTTACCCCCCCCCCCTTCCTAAATAAAACCCAAAAAATTACCTTGCCATTGATCAGTTTCCTTCATATCCGCAATATCGACTCAAAAAATTATGTGGTTTTAAAAATTAGTAAGAAAATAAGTTTCAATAATATCGAAAAAATATCAGGATCAAATCGATGCATCGATATTTTTTTTTTAAGTTTAATCAGGAAGTGAAGAAGTCTGAAATACAAGAGCAATTTTTACAATTATTGGAAGGCAAATGCAAGGGTGACTCTCTCTTTTCAAGGTTTAATCGCTATGTTGGACAGAACTGTTTATGTAATCATAATATTAAATTTAACTCTATAGTATTACGCTTTTCTTCTTATATAATAGAATGAAGAGTTTTTATCTTCTCAACATGTATTTGCTGTACATGTACCCTTACTGAACTTCACAATGATGGATACCACTTAATCAAAAATAACGGGGGTTTTGTTTTTCCTTTATTTTTTCTGCCAAAATTTAAATAACTTGATCTAACTTTCAAACATTTTTTAAAGTTTGGAATGCTGATTAAACTATAAGTTCCAAATTGATACGATTTGTTTCTAATTTACACTTTATCATTTCAGAATGTAAAGATTTGTCTAATTTTTCAATAGAGATGATGAAGGTCTACATTTTTTCGCTCACTTTGGTAGCATCGTTAGTAAAAGGAAATGACGTGGTTAATGCCGTTGAAGTCAACACGACGTCAGGTTGGGTTAGAGGTTACGAGGAAAATTATGACGATGGAAAAGTATTTAGATTTGTGAAAATACCGTTTGCCAAACCTCCAATCGGAAAACTCCGATTTAGACCACCACAGCCTATTGGAGAATGGGATGGAGTCCAAGGGAGTTCTGAAACAAAATCCCCCGTATGTCCCCAGTGGCACTTTCCTTCTCCTGGATTCAATTTTTCGGAGACAAATGAAGATTGTCTATATCTAGATATCTATGTTCCTGGTAAAATTTCATTGGAACGTAACCTGTCTGTCATGGTATGGATTTATGGGGGCGGCTTCATAATCGGTGCTGCTAATCAATACAAGCCACAGCCAATGGTTTTGAAAGGGGACGTCATAGTCGTAACCATCAATTACAGACTTGGACTACTAGGCTTCTTTACAATGCATGATCCTCTGTTGTCGGGAAACTACGGAATAATGGACCAAATCGAGGCTCTTCGTTGGATTCATAACAACATTGCTTCTTTCGGTGGAAACCCGAACTCAGTGACCATCTTTGGGGAGTCAGCAGGTGGTATGTCTGTTAGTTTGCTGACTTTGATTCCCTCCAACGAAGGTTTGTTTCAACGAGCTATATCTCAAAGTGGGGTAGTGTCTACCGTTACCTTTGCAAAGAAGGAATGGGAAATAAGAACAAAAGATCTATTTTTAGAAAGAACAAATTGCAGTGACAAAAGAGATGCTGCAGAAACCTTAGATTGTTTACAGAAATTACCCGTTGAAAATATTACAAACGCAATAATGTTACCAGATATAATGGATTCCCAAAATGTGTCTTATCAAGCTGGGGGACTATATCCAAGTGTAGATGGCAAGCTAATAGATGAACATCTAGCTTATCCAAAATCTCCTGAAGATAAGAGCTATACATTTTTCCGCTCTCTGGACTTCATGTCTGGCACTCTTGACGGTGAAGGCAATATGCTGTACACGGGCTTGACACCTGACGTTCAAAAGAAATATAACTTTAGCGTTACAGAAAAAATTCCTAAAAGCGTCTTATGTGAGATGACAGCACCTGTCTTTGTTAATAACGCAGTGGGAAATGTTCCTGAATTAGCTCAAGAAATCTGTGATTTCTACACTACGGCTGAAAGTATTGATGCCCAAAGTAATAAAGTGTGCGAGTTTCATGGCGATTCGACTTTCATCGTGCCAAGCAACTTAATGTTGTCAACCCACGCCAAAGATAACCCCCAAGCAAACACCTATCAATTTCTTATAACCAAAACGAGACCCTTTCCTATTGGAGGAGATCCACCATCTTGGTTCAAAGGAGCTGGGCACGCAGATGATTTGCGTTTTTTCTTCAACTTTTCAGATATATTCGAAATTCCCGATGAGAAAAGGAAAGAATATGATGAAGATCAAGGCTTATCTGAAAAAATTATCCAGTACTGGACTAACTTTGCTAAGTTTGGGTAAGATATGTCTCCAATAATCGTAATTGTTATTATTTTGCAGATCTCCTTCGAAAATTAACAAGGGTTTACATATTATTATTCTTAATGTGTACATCAATCTACTATTGTGTGCTTGATCGAGCAGTGTAAATAATCTAGTATTTTTGTAAATAATTTTGTCGATTAAAGTGAGAATTGCATATACTAAGTATCTGGAAAAGAAACTTTTTCTGTTTAAGCTGAATATTTTTTTTTATATTTGATCTTTAAAATGTTTTATTTAGGTGTTTCCTATTGTCACAAAAAGTTAAAAGTCAGTTGACGAGTTCTACGAAAGATAACAAGCTAACAAGTGTTTGTTTTGTAAACAAAGGTCTGTTTACATACCAAGTATCTAAAATATTACACTAGATTGAAAACAAATTTGAATGAAATAAACACTTTCGTCCACTAATTGTTTTAAGACTATTTAGTAGATGTAAATAGACCAATTCTGGTGAAGACAAATTTTATCCAGCATTTTGGTTAAAAAGGGCACGAGCCTTGTCCAGAAAACAAAGAATTGTAAGCTAAGTCCTATAACACGCTCGATCATCACTTGACAGCCAACGTTCAATTTTGGTAGACATTTTGAAATACTCAAAATGTAGTTAATCATGCAACTAAAACATTTAAATTGGATTAATAAAACTTGATTATTTTAAACTCAAATCTTGAGCTTGTCTCCTTGATACTCATTCTTCAATCAAACAAGATGTATTAAGTATCATGACTGATCGTGATTTTTCCTGTAATATAACTGGTATCTGAAGAGTATTTTTAACTCAAAATATCTAAGAACAAACGAGATAACTTGCAAGCTGCTTGATATTTAAAATATTATTTCACTGTCTTTTCCTTTAGAAACCCAAATGGAGAGAATATTCCTCTGTGGCCTTCCTATGAAATAAACAGAAAGCAATACATCATCTTCGACACACCAATTGAAACGGCAGAAAATTTAAAATCTGAAGCCACGGATCTTCTTAGTAGAATATTGGAAACCGGCCGTCGTCACTTGACTCGTGATGAGTTGTAAAAAATTTAAGAATGAATGATATAGATTATGTCTTCAAAACAAATATGGGTACTATGTTTTTATTGTTTTAGAGATTATATAGATAGATCTAGAGGTGTTTTTTTCATTTTGTATACTTTTGTAGATAAATAAAAATTTTAAAAATACTGTTTTGAGTTTTGAATGTATCTATAATATGCTTAATGTTTTCATTTATAAATGCATAACATTTCAATCATTATGAAGGCTTTTCGCAATGACGCAGATTTGGATACTTTATAGATGAAATAATATTCAAATATTGTTTTAACATTCTACTTGTATCTATCCCATATCTTATTTTCGAATTCACCACGACCTATTGCAATAGGGCAGCCGTCAATAAAAAAAACCTAATTATAAAATCACAAAATGATTAAGTAGTTAACACGGCTAAACATTGTGTTTTCATAAGTTATTAATTAGTAAGTTCGATTGCTCGTCAAATGTTTTTCCGCCTGTAGCTCTCTCCATTTCTGAGGTCTGAAAAAGCACTGAACACCCCCACCCTCCAATGTCTAGCTGCCTTGCCTTGTCAAAACGGTCAATCATTGTCTAGGCTTTAATTTTGTCTCTGACAAGATTGACAAGATTTTTTATTATCTTTGTCCAAGTACAATTTATTTGCAATAGTTCATGAATAAATAGGAGTTCACCTCAAGCATCAATTTTACCTTACTTTCCGTAAAAACTTTCATTTCATTGAAGACTCAAATTTGAAGCCTAAACGTTCTTATTTATATACGTACTTATAAGTAGTTTATTCCTTCTCATTTATAGGTTGGTGTACTTAATGGCTAATAATTTCAAAGAATCAAAACAATCTTGTATTTGTGCTAATTAATGTCTTTTGTTATAATACAATGGTTCAGAAAAAAAATGTTTTTTTAATCTGAAGAAAATTTTTGAGTTTGCAACAGTTTGAATTATTCACGATATCTTTTTACTTTTACGTTAGATAAATAAACTGGAATAAATTGTGAAATTAGGTTTCTTCAAAATACGTTAAATCATACCCTAGATGATAAGTACATCTTGCCTTAATTATTTCTTCCGATAACAATAAAATAAGATTTTGGCATATAAATTAATAAATTGTTGCTATGCAGATACAGTAAATTATATATATTATAAGTAAATTTGTGAAAAAATTTTCTACTGCAGTTTTGATATAATAGCAACAAAACTTTGGTACTAAAGTGATGGACCCAGTAAAATCAAATTCTGAAAATCATCACAATTTTTCAAAAAATTCTTTTTCTACCTTTATGGTAAAAAAAAACCCGAAATTTTAGCTAGTAGCACAATAATAAATTGTAGTGAAATGCAATAAGAATGATAACCGTGCATGTATTTCTATATGCTACTTTAAATAACCAAGCAATACATTTTAAAGAACAAGTGTATATTGAACACAGTTATAAAATTGGAACAATTTTTTTTATTCCTTATATGCACAATAAAAACAGAATAAGTTGGCCTCTCTTATTCGAGTAGTTCTGTTCCCTGTTCCGTAACTTTTACATTGTGCAAAACAAGTTTTAAAAAGCTTACTCTTCGTACTCTGGTGTAAGAATATATCGCAAAATGGTGTGAATTTATAGGATATCAAGCTCAGTTTCTACAAAATGCATTTGTCATTTTCTTTCAGGAAACACCTTTAGAGAAGAAACTACTATTCAATGACAATCGTTATAAAGGAAAAATAAAATACACTTGGTGTAGCAGATTGCAGTTATTTCAATATTATATCAGATGGCAGATCCCTCTTATACCTAAAATTGATCTAAAACAAGTGTGCGGTTAGTGTGCTGTTTATCGGTTTTGTCCGTACATGTATGGATATAATCTGATTTCAAAAGAAATAGGCTAGATATTTATATAAATAAAATAATACTACATGTAACAAACCTTTAGGCAGATGAGATATACCCAATTTAACTTCTCATTGTCATTAAACATAAACACACTTGATTATCTTTATTATATCCTTCCATTTAACTATAACTATGTTCTTCACTTCTTCGGCCACGTATTTACTTCCTTTAAATTCTCTTTTGAAGCCAATGTGCTAAAATAATGCTGACGAAGTACCAAGACAATCAGCTGACAATTAATTTCATGTGTATTGAAAGGTATATCAATGCTGTCTAAACAGAATGAATTTTCCCCTTTATGACCTTTTTCCATTCCACCGTTACAGGTAATCTTTGAAGATTATTATCAAAGGAGAACAGTGAATAAGGCGAGTAAACTGCCTATATGAGGGTAGATAAGATATCCTAAAATTAAAATATTAATAAATCTCATAATTTTTTTTCTAAATTATTGAAAACAATGTATAGTTACCATAACATCGATTTATAATCCTTAAATATGTTAAATATTTGGAATAGGTTAATTTAAACCGGCGTATGCGTATCAAAAACCCCCAAATAGTGTCATATTTAGAACTTCAATGCCTTTTCTTTCAAAGAGTTGGCCTGAGCTCCAAATTTTTGTCATAGTCTATATAATGTTTAAAAGAAATCAAACCAATTTCAATCAACAAAAATGTGGGGAGATGACCCATAATACTTTAAAAATGTCATTTTGTATCCCAACAATTGAACGTTTTAGAAAAAATATTACAAGTCCCTAAATTCGTGGTCGAAGTCTAATATAGCATTTAAAAATGCACTGGACTTAGTTCAGACTTTTATGGCTTATTGATTATAGCTCCAGACAATTGGTAACATTATGGAGCTAGGGGTTTTAAGGTTGTTGGTCCGATACCACCATCACTTTCATTTTTTTTTCTTATCGTTTGTAAAAATATTCAAAACGGAATGCATGTATAGTTAGAAATTGTGCTTTTGCAAACTTGTATTGTAACATTATCAAAGAGATTAAATTGGAAAAAAATAAATTTTTGAAATTGTATGTTACGCCTTACCAAAGGGCATTTGCGCTATCTAATCTCCCATTTTTTTGTCAACAGATTTTATTTGGCCTCGCCCAAAAATATTTATTCACTGATATATCAACAGAGTTGAACGACATATCAAACACTACAGAAATAGGTGTTTTTTACTTACACTCTACTAAGAAAATAAAATTATAATATTTTGACTGCATATATCAATTTCATGCGGTAATATTCAATCAATTTGAAATAATAGCACAAACGACTTACCATGATTGTTGAATGAAAACTGATTACATTGTGCATGTCCTTTCACATGCAACGTACTGTAGTATATTAATAAACGATAGAATTGGATGATATTGTAAAATAAATCTACACTGTACGTTGCGGGAAACATAAAACATACAACATCAGCATAATTTGAAATGAATGTTGTAATACGTTTTTCTTTATTTGAGTTTTGGTAAGCTATGTGTCGTTCTATTTAACTTCATTTGAGTTTTTATAGAATATTTGGATGTTTACATGTAAATCGAATACCAAACGTTTATTGATTTCATATACAAAAATATCATTAATTTAGAAAATGTTCGCGTCTCGACTCATCTGGAGAGGTATTAGGATTTTAAAATTAATTCTACGTTTAACGTCACATAAAAATTTAAAACCTACGAGGGAGGGAGGAAAAAAATAAACAAACAAAAATTTCAAACAAGTGTGTATTTCTTGAAAGTCACCTATTCAGTTATCAATACATCAACACTGTCATATAATACATATGGTAGGATTCAGTACATGTTAGTTTTTGCATTTTCAAAGCAAATACTTTTGTGTAATTTATGTTTATTCCTTTCTGTGGGTACATCATGTATACTGGACGAGAAGTGGAGTGACTTGCAAGCACATCAAGTCGTACATCCAATAGATTTACATCAACATAAACATAGCAACCGAAGGGAAAACTTATTCTTTTCAGGGAAAATGTTGCGCAACACATGTGATTCACAGATTATCTACGAAATAATGACATTATTTCATACATTTTCATAATGACACATTTTAAAATTTTACATATCAGAGTTGTGTTGTAAGATTCACTGTACCTACTTCTAAGAACTCAAGACAGGGTTCTTGAAAAAACTGCCACCCTACAAGTGTATTCCACTTCTTTCCGTTCCACTTTAGCTTGGCCACCTGTTAGTTTCTTCCTTTTATATATTATGAATGAATGAATTATTATTCCTGAACATGTTATTAAAAATGTAGATACATATCAAATGAAAGGGATTTGCAGTCATTAATGTGTCAAAACTCTTATCTTAATCAGTAAATTATGCTGACTTAATGGATAGCTTCACTTCAAGGTATTACAGCCATAATTATGTTAAAACCAAATATTGGTAGTTCAAACACTAAAATATTAGTATGATTATAAAGAGTCATTCACCTTTGAAATTGAACAGAAGTTAAAAAGGAACAGATTTATCACATCACGAAGCTAACATTGAAGTCTATGGAGAAAGGTATAATTTTTAAGTCTTTTTATATCTTTTTAGTACAGTGGTGGTAAGAAATTGCTTAATCTTTCCCCTTCTTAAAAAATGCAAAATAACTTAACAATTACCGTACACATTTTAAGTTTTTGTTAAATAAGATGGGTAGTCATTTTAGTTATTGATGGATTACTTAAATAAATATATACAACAAACCTCGTTTATGCCTTTTTGGGCGGAAGTTGGTTCAGCATGGTTCAGGCTCTGTAACTTGACAACTGACAATAAACAATCTCGAAATAAGATTTTTACTGACACATTTGATCATGTGTTTGTCCGATCCATTATTGTTCGTTCTTAAATGTTTTTTTACTTTGATAGTGGCATAGACTCTCATTTTCTTCGTATTGTGAAAACTGAATACCTCAATGCTGTCTTTGAGCATGTTTTTCTCTCATACAGAATGTAAAATTCAGTCGCTAAATGAAACCCCAAACCGGAACGACTTTTTCAAATCCGGATTTGTTTGTTTTTTCAAAACGACGATTTTGTCGAAACTTTCGCGCGCGGGTTATGTTAAACGTAGAATCAATTTTGAACAGCCTTACCGAAATAAAGATACTTTTTGACACGCCCATACTAAAGCTGTTCACAGCATCAAACATTTTATCGACACAAGTGATTGTTATCGGTAACCGGTTGCACTATCTGTTTGTATAAATAGGTCTATGGAAAGGACTGCATTGTACATTTCAAAGAGAGCGAATAGAATTTGACGTACTATTACTAAAACATGAAACCGATTACATGTGTACTGATTGTATTGGTGCTATGTCAGCTGTGTATGACCACATCAGCAACCAAGTTGTTCAACGATGAGAATGTAAAGAAAGTGAAAGACATGACGAAAAAGTTTGGCTCTAAAATCAAGGATGAAGCAAAAGAGTTTGTAAAGAATGTGAAAGGTACGTTTAACTAGTAAATATTGTACTTGAATTTTATGACGTTGCAAGCGCCTTTGCTTATATTAACAATGTTGGGTTTTTTTGCATAACTTAATATGATATCGGATTTTTATTATTTCGTATGTGTATGAACTCATTTATAAGTACTGAGGAATAGTTTGAATTTTGATGACTTAAATTTTTCAATCGCGTTGTAAGGATATATTTCAATGGATTTTATTGGTAGATTATAACAATTGCGTTTAACAATTCTTGAGACGTTCGTTCTTGAACGCCCTGATATAGAACCAACACAAATACTAATGATTCTTTGTGTGTTGAGGTCTACTGTGGAATCATTAGAATTCGTGGTTCCTCAATTTTCGTGGTGTTTGTGGGTAGTCCTCACCCACGAATTTACATCATCGACGATAACAAATTATGAAAGAGTAACTTTTCTTACTGAAACTGGAAGCTGATGCATCCACGACATTACATCCCCACGAATAGGCAAAACACCCATAACCCATGAAAATTGGACCCCTCGAATTAAAATAATTTTACAGTATGTAATGGTTTAAATTGTTCAGCAATTATTTATTTCTGTTTCAGATATAGAAGCTGACAAACGCTCTATTGCTGAAAAAATACAACTTCATGGATAGGGAGAAACCTACCTTTCCTGTGTTATATTTGATTAAATATCGTTCAGGAAGCAGAACACAAGTTGTCTTCGATCACTGATTTGTTGTTCAACAAATGATATAATTTTGTAACATAAGCAGTATTGACAAGTACACATGAACCCGACGCCGCAATATTGTTCGTTCTCACCACATTTCATTATGAGTATGGCTAATCAAGTAAAATGGACCGACATGCAAATAAGTATAAAACTCAGGAAAGAATACGACAAATATATAACTGTAATGACTATTTTTATTGACTAGTGGAATATGAATAGAGATAAGCACTTCAAAAATTAATGAAGATGTTGTCATATTAGTACGAGTTTTCACCAAAGGTTTGAGTCAAAAGATCGCCAGGGCAATATCGTTAATAGTTTACCATTCATCTTAGATAAATGGTTACAATTTAATTTTTATCACCTGCCTTGCTGGAAGACCATCTTTTATATTAATTCTAAGAAATAAACGAATAAGGTTTTAAGATTCCTAGATTCTATGTTTAAAGATACTTAAAATGTTCGTATTTTCTTCAAATTTAATGAATTCAACTCATTTTAAAAAACAAAATATACAAAAATAAGAACTATGAAGCAGAAACAAGATAATGCCATAACGTACTAAACACAAACAAAACATGAATACACATGTAATCTATGATCAATATTTCGTTTTATAGAAGAAGAAAACTTATTACGGCATCCAGTCTTCAACAAAGTTTTTTTTTTACCAAAAAGGCAAATCTTTAGTAGGAAAATCAACTCACGAAAATAACTAGAGTTGTAAATGGTAATGGAGTTAGGGAAACTGAAATTTGATAGACGATCTTCACAGTTTTTCAAAAAACGCTTTACGTTATCTTTCCAAACACCATAACGTTACCGAGGAAAAAATTACGTTGGATCATTAGCCCGTAACAGGGGCTTCATATTTTTAAAACACGAAAACAACAAGTTGGATAATTGCCTTTCCCATCATCTTTAAAATATATAGTTAATATGAAAATCTTAATAGTTATCACCTTTTAATTACCAAAGCAAAAGTTAACTTTTAGTGGTAAAAACGGGTTTTGAGCATTAAACATTTGTTGAAATAAACTGAATGAACTTAAAAAATATCCTAATTTATTTTTTTTTTAAATAATATGTTTCTAATGGTTAGAGGTATTTTAGTCACTGTCACTAAAATTGCTTGTCATTTACCATGGCTGGGTGTAAAATTGATTTATTTTCAAGAAAAACTTACAATAAATTTTTAATGATATGAAATGTTTTAAATTAACTTCCTTAAATGTACATAATGCTTTTTAGATTAAAATTCATTCGATAAACCAACCTGCCGCCATATAAGTCCCTAATGTCTAATGAAGGATAATATGAATTTTTTTCATATTAATCAAGATACTGTAGATTAATGAACCTATATAGAACTGGGAGGAACCATTCTATACATGTAGTATCAAATATACCACGGTGTAATCTCGCAAGGATAAAAACCAGTGAATGGATCTTCATCCATCTCATGGTAACATGTGCTAAGGTGGAACTATATACATGTAGATACACGTATTATCATACGATATAAAGTTGTTTTGATCTGGTTAAAGTAATATTTATCTTGGTCATATTTAAAGTCTTTTATTTTATATTTTCAAAATCATTAACAACGTTCATATTACCCCGATTTTTTCTATGCTTTTTGGTCATTTAACGCTTTTTTGTAAATATATATATTTGACAGTAAATGTAGCTCTGAAATAAGGCAGCAAAATGCTGTTCCCATGTTGTCTTCCCAAAAAACAAACAAACAAACAATTGATTTTATAACCGAGTGATTTTTTTATGTTCTAAAGAATTATGAAATGAAATGACATGAAACGAAAATTCTGTCAATGAATGCATATTTTTAAAGAGATAAAAACAATCAATAGTAAAAATTAATTAATGACATTTTAGATGATCACGTGATCATTTAAAGGACTTCACAAACTCCATACAAACACTAACGCTGCACTATGATCTACAAGTCTACCTGTACAATAATTAATTTACTTCAGTCTATTCTTACTTCAGATCAAATTTCAGATATATTTTTTTCTTTTGAGAAATAATTCAATTACTATGACCCAAGTGTAAAATTAATGGGGCTGGATATATTTATGAAACAAAATCAACCTGTAAGATAGATGTCTTTCCCACTGTGTTAAGAATTCATTGCGGATATGAAAAGCCACAAAGTTTCCATATTTTTAACAAAGCAATAATTTTGAATTCTAGAGTACACGTTGTACGTTTCTGCAACGTTGTAAAACAGGTTTAAAAAACATTTAACATTTTAAAGAACTGAATACAATATGTAACCTATAATAATTAAGGTCTTCCGTTTCCAACGGAAGACCTTATTGTTATTGCTTTGTTTCTTTTTCCCTTTTATTAAGGTCTTCCGTTTTCCAACGGAAGACCTTATTGTTTTCGTTCGGTTTCTTTTTCCCTATTATTTTTTTTTTCTTACAAAATTTGTGCAGGCGATTTCTCGGAAATGGCTTAGCCGATTTTCGTGAAACTTTCAGATCTAATAGATATTAATCCGAACTTAATATACATTTTTTTTATTTTGATGACATCATTTCTGTTCTTGAGAAAATGACGTTTTAACGATTTTCAGAGGGTCGGCTTGTCCAGGGATCTCCTCCTAAACGGTAAAAGATATTGAGTTCAAACTTTCAGGGATTGTAGACAAGAGATTGTAGATGTGCTATTTGGCATTCATATTTGTCTAGCTCAAAAGGCGTTAAAGCTCGCCTGGTCCCGAAAATTGAAACAAAAAAAGTTGTAATTTTTTATGGTTTTCTCAGTTGATCTCTTTTCTGAAAAATATTTTGTTAACACGTGTCCAGCAAAAAAAGTTTATATTTACAAAAAATTTCATTTGATATCAAGAAAAAGGGACTGGCCACTCAAATTAAGGGACAAAAGGGCTCTAAAGTCTTTCATCTATAGCCCTTTACTGAGGGATATTTTGTGAACAGTTATAGAAGCAAATATGTTTAACTTACAGTTATGTATCCAAGCAATGTAAGGATTTTGTCATGTGTTACGCAATTAGGGGATTTAAGGGGCCAAAAGTCCAGAATTTTGATCACCCATAACTCAGAAAGGAAAAATATTTTGAAATGCAGTATTGAAGTAAAGATAGTCAAAATGATGTACTTAAAAATATGCAATTTTCAAAATTTCATTAAACGGCTCCTATAAGGAGTTAAGGGATCGGCCCCTAAAACGTTCTTTCCCATAGATCTCAAGAACGGTAACGAATTTCTAAACACTAGTTGAACAAAATGCGTTGATATTTAAAAGACCTTTTATTTCATATCAAGAAAAAGGGGCCGGCCCCTCAATTTAAGGGACCAAAGGGCACTAAATTCTTTCATCTATAGCTTTTTACTGAGGGATATTTTGTGAATGGTTGTAGAAGCAAATATGTTTATCTTACAGTTATGTATCCAAGCAATGTAAGGATTTTATCATGTGTTACGTAATTAGGGGTTTTTAGGGGACAAAAGTCAAGAATTTTGATCAACAATATCTCAGAAAAGAAAAATATTTCGAAATGCAATATTGAAGTAAAGATAGTCAAAATGATGTACTTAATAACATGCAATTTTCAAAATTTTGTTAAATGGCCCCTACAAGGAGTTTTGGGATCGGCCCCTTAAACGTTCTTTTCCATATACTTCAAGAACGGTAACGAATTTCTAAACAGTTGTTGAACAAAATGTGTTGAGATTATAATGACCTTTTATTTGATATCAAGAAAAAGGGGCTGGCCCCTCAAATTAAGGGACCAGAGGGCTCTAAAGTTTTTCATTTGTGGCTCTTTGTGAAAGGCAATAGAAGCAGATATGTTTATCTTACAATTATGTATCCAAGCAATGTAGTGATTTTATCATGTGTTATGTAATGAAAGTTTTTTAGGGGTCAAGAGTCCAAAAATATGACCACCCATATCTCAAAAACGGAAATATTTTGAAATGCAGTATAGAAGAAAAAATGCTAAAAATGATGTACTTAAGAACATGCAATCTTTAAAATTTGGTTCAGCGGCTTGAATAAGGAGATAAGGGACCGACCCCTAAAACATTTTTTTCCTAAGATATCTCAAGGACAGTGACGAATTTCTAAACACTTGTTGAACAAAGCTCTTACACCTGTAACAAAATAGTATCTGGCCCTTAGAATCTAGCCTCTATTTTTCTATTCTCAATCATGTCGCTCGCAACGAGATCGTGTCTAGTTTTTTTTTTCTTACGCTTTTTTGTACAAGCGATTTCTTGAAAACGGTTTGACCGATTTTCGTGAAAATTTTAGATCTTGTAGATATTGATAAAAACCTTATATGTAATTTTTTATTTTCATAACTTCATTTCCGTTCGGGAGATATTGACGTTTTAGTGATTTTTAGAGGGTCATTTTGTCCTGCTATCTCCTCCTAAACGAAAAAAGCTATTGAATTTAAATTTTCAGGGATTGTAGACAAAAGATTGTAGATGTGTTTAAAGGCATTTATGGTTGTCTGGCTTCAAAGGCGTCGAAGCTCGCCTGGACCCGAAAATCAAGTTTGAAAAAAACGACGTAATTTTTAATGGTTTCGTTCTTTATCTCCTTTCCTGAAAATATTTTACCATAACATATAGAGCAAATAAAATTTATATTTACAAGAGCTTTCGTTTGATAACAGCAAAAATGGGCTGGTCCCTCAAATTAGGGGCCAAAAGGGCTCTAAAGTCTTTCTTCCATAGCACTTTACTGAGAAATATTTTGTAATATGTTTAAGAAGCAAAAATGTTCATCTTTTACTAATAAAACTATACATTATAAAAAAAATTCATCATGCGTTACGTAATTAGGGGTTTCAAGAGGCCAAAAGTCCAAAACTTCGATCGAATATATCTCAAAAAGGACAAATATTTTGAAAAGCAATATAGAATAAAAGATGCTAAGAATGATGTTTTAAACAATATTCAATCATAAAAGTTTCGTTATCTGGCCACAATATAGAGATTAGGGGTCGGCCCCTAGAACGTCCTATCCCAGATAGCTCAAAAACGGCAAAGAATTTCTAAACACTTGTTGAACAAAACATGTTTAATATCAAAAGAACTTTCGTATGATGCCAAGAAAAAAGGGCTGGCCCTTCAATGTAGGGACCAAAAGGGCTCTAAAGTCTTTCTTCCATAGCACTTTACTGAAAAATACTTTGTTATATGTTTAGGAAGCAATAATGTTCATCTTACATCTTTTAACAATATATTATAATTATTTTATCATGTGTTCCGTATTTAGGGGTTTTTAATGGGTTTTAAGGGGCCAGAAGTACAAAACGTTGATAACATACCTCAAACAGAACAAATATTTTTAAAAGCATCATTTTGAAAATCAATATTAAATGCTGAGAATGATGTTCCTAACAAAATTCAACCATCAATTTTTTTTGTTGCCCCGATAAGGAGATAAAGGGTCAAATATCAAAGTCAAGGTCATATAACCTTCAAAAAATCGCACAAAAGACCTCCTCGTTGCTCGCAACGAGATCGTGTCTAGTTTTACTTATTTTTGTTAAATGCCTATCTGTCCCTAAAATTGTTTATATTTTAAAAACGTATAATCTTTGATATGCTTTCAAATTTCTCTATTAATTTTAAACATCTATGGTTATTTATATTCAAACTAGCAATAAAAACCTGATCATGGAGGGTGGTTTCTATTTAATTGGCCTTGCTTTTTACATGTATTAGGGCAGGGTGTCAAATTGATAAATGCTATGAAAATTTAGACTATATACATAGCCATTGATTATTTTCATTCTATTAAATTGGTGTAAATAATCTTATTTTGATATGATATATAGTTTGCTTCTGGATTGCTTTTTTCTGTTTTACAACAACAATCCCTGTGACTACACCATGGTCTCCTGATTTTAGGGTATATATATTTTTTTTAAAACTGAGAACACATATTCACTTAAATACATTATCTTGTTGAAAAAGTAATTGATCAATTCAAGTTCAAGTTATACGTTTTAACAAATAATTGAATTATTTAATATAACATTATTTCAAATTTTCAATATTCAAGTACAATTAAATCAAACGATTCAAAAACAACGGAATTGAGCAAATTATGGACAGTCATTGATGTACAGGTATCAGTTGATTGACATTATTTATAAGGATGCAATAAAGGCCCTATCAGTGTTACCAGGAAGGAAAAGCTAAAAATAAAAGTGCATGTTGAACACACATGTGATAATGGTTCAATATTTAGATCGCACTATGAAAGTTTGAACAGTGCTTTGTAAATACGGGTGAAGCGGCGTCCTACAATCACAACTTGTATTTCTTGTTTCACACAGGTAAGATCTGCTTTACGTTTGCTTACATACAAGGGTTTGATAAAAATGAATATAGTTTATAAGAACACAAATGTATTGTTTAATATCTAAAGCTCTGATTAATCCGATGCACAAAATTATAGATCGCTGAAAATGCATCCAACAAAAAACAAAAAAAAATTGAACTTTGAACCCACATTCTCAAAGATGATATGTACAAGATGATTCATATTTCCATAAAAAGATATGTCTCAAAATTGTTTAATTGCATATAGATTGGTATATAAGGCAGAAACGGTTTCAGAGTCTTTATTACATGTAGCTGCGTCAAGAAGGATTGAAGGATATATGTTCATATAATTGTAGGTGCGAGTTTATACATGTTTTACATTTCTCATGTTGTTTGCATCTCAGTGCACTCTATATATGAAAGACTGTACTTGCACTCAGCGTTTGTATGGTGAATGTGGTTTAACAAAAAACTGTACTGTATACTGTAATTTTTTATTAATAATCAAATCATCGTAGCACTTTGTGTTGGCTCCTTCCAAAAACAGAATTTAATGAGACCTTATTTTTACGTGAAAAATATCATGGCAATGGGAAGGTCTTGTACCGCACATAAATGACTAAATTTAAAGCTTTTAACGAAACCCATAAGTTTGAAATGTTGACCAATAAATAATTTTTTCTGTTGTTCAGTATTTGTTTACGGTGGACACATGGACTATTTATTATATGGGTGCAAATTACTATAGACAAAAATGAATGTTACACCGTTTTATGTTTGGAAAGATGACAGTAAGTCAGTGTAAACAATTCCTTAATAGTATTAGTCAGCTCGATAAGATCATACAAACTGTCAAACTAAATTTTGTTTTTCTAGGGTTATTTCCGGTTATATATTTGTACAATCAAAAATGTAACATACGAGGCGACGGACCGGTAAAATGCTGTTAAAATTCATAGATCTTCACGGTGTCGGCGGTGTTGAAGGCTCACTGCAGCTTAGTCATGTATCAAATTTTGTGTACGCTTTTTAACGATGGTTATGTTAAGAATGTGATTAATAATTATAAACATTGCATTTGTTTATCCGGTCAATTAAGCCAAAACTTTCAATGCAAAATAATAATGTAAACATTATAAACAGTATCACGTTAATTCGCCTGGCGTGGACACCTGTATGCTTGTAATAATGACTTTGACATCGCTTTAAATAAAGTTCATTGATAATGTTCAGACAAATTAAAACTAAACCTGTGGACATTTTGTTTGCAAATTTTTTTTAAAGTTTACTTTGTTTACAATTGATGTATAAAATGCGGGGTGAATAAATTCAATCATTCGGTGAACACACCAAACGGTTTTCCCATTTCTAAACAATCAAATATGTAACATACATGGCGAGGGAACGTTTTGTAGTCGTTAAAATTCATAGATCTACTTCACGGTGTCGGTGGTGTTGAAGGCTGCTTAGAACGTTTTTAAACGATGGTTATGCTAAGTACATGTACGTGTTTAATATATAATTATGTTAAAATTTCTGAAATTCCTAAATTCATGAAGCATTTTCGTTGGTTTTTTCGTTGGCCCATAGGAATTATTTTTATTTACTTTGAGTATATCTAATTTTGAAAGGATACCGATTCTGCTGATGTAAATAGTCCATAACTTTTGTCTTTTACTAATTAACAATTTTTTTATTGTCAATGAGTCCATGACTCATTGACAATAAAAAAATTGTTAATTAGTAAAAGACACTTTCTCAGATAATTAGTTTGTATGGAAATTATTTGAGACTGCCATAACCAAAAATTCGGGCCGAGCAACTTTGAACAAAAATTGTTTTTATACTTCATAAAAATTAGTTTTTTAAAACATAAATTTGCCGATGTTTTTCAATCAGGATGGACGACGAGAAGGGGAGGAGGCTATCTTGAAATATCTTGACAAACTATTATTAAAACCAAATAATTATAATTTTTACTGTGGCGATCAGGAAGCCTTTTAAATATTTAAGGCATCTCATTCTACCTGCCATGACTAAACAATTTTTGTCGTACCCTGTTAACATGCCGATTGGACTCTTTATGTCTTTAATGTTCATAATTCTGGTTCTTCTTTTATTTCAGGTTCAGAAAAGTGTCTATCTTTGCAATAAAAATATGATAAAGTTCTACATTTTTACGATAATTTTGGTAGTATCTTTGGTGAAAGGAGATGACGTGGTTAATGCCGTTGAAGTCAAAACAACGTCAGGTTGGGTTAGAGGTTATGAGGAAAACTTTGACGATGGAAAAGTATTTAGATTTGTAAAAATACCGTTTGCCAAACCTCCAATCGGAGAGCTCCGTTTCAGGCCACCTCAGCCTATTGGAGAATGGGAAAAAGTTCAAGGAATTTCTGGAGCGAAATCACCGAGTTGTCCTCAGTGGTACTTTCCTTTTCCTGGATTTAATAGTTCACAGACAAAGGAAGATTGTCTGTATCTCAATATCTATGTTCCTGGTAAAATTTCGACAGCACGAAACCTTTCAGTGATGGTATGGATCCATGGGGGCGGCTTCATTTTTGGAGCTGCTAATCAGTACAAGCCACAACCAATGGTTTTAAAAGGGGACGTCATAGTCGTTACCATCAATTACAGACTTGGTCTCTTAGGCTTCTTTACAATGCATGATCCTCTGTTGTCGGGAAATTACGGAATAATGGACCAAATCGAGGCTCTCCGTTGGATTCATAACAACATTGCTTCTTTCGGTGGAAATCCGAACTCAGTGACCATCTTTGGGGAGTCAGCAGGTGGTATGGCTGTTAGTTTGCTAACTCTGATTCCATCCAACGAAGGTTTGTTTCAACGAGCTATATCTCAAAGTGGGGTTGTGTCCACCTATGCCGTTGCAAAGAAGGAATGGGAAATAAGAACAAAAGATCTTTTTTTAGAAAGAACAAATTGCAACGACAAAGGAGATGTGGCAGAAACTCTACATTGTTTACAAGAACTACCCGTTGAAAATATAACAAATGCTATGACAATGCTCGATATAACAGATTCCCAAAATGCGACTTTTCAAGCTGGGGGACTATATCCAGCTGCAGATGGCAAGCTAATAGATGAACAGATGGCTTATCCGAAATCTCCTGAAGATAAAAGCTATACATTTTTCCGCTCCCTGGATTTTATGTCCGGTACTCTAGACGGTGAAGGCAATATGCTGTACATGGGCTTGTCACCTGAAGTTCAAGAAAAATATAACTTTAATGTCACAGAAAAAATACCAAAAAGTGTTTTATGTGAGATGACAGCTCCTGTCTTTATCAATAACGCAGTGGGAAATGTTCCAGAATTAGTTCAAGAAATCTGTGATTTCTACACCACCACTGAAAGTATAGATGCCCAAAGTAATAAAGTCTGCGAGTTTTCTGGCGATTCGGCCTTCGTCGTGCCAAGCAACATAATGCTGTCAATTCACGCCAGAGACAATACACTGTCAAACACCTATCAATTTCTTGTAACCAAACCGAGTCCCTTGCCTTTTGGAGGAAATCCGCCATCTTGGTTAAAAGGAGCCGGACATGGAGATGACATACGTTTTTTCTTCGACTTTTCGGACATTCTGGAAATTCCGGAGGAAAAAAGGAAAGTAGTTGAGGAAGATCAAATCTTATCTGAAAAAATCATCAAATACTGGACTAACTTTGCAAAGTTTGGGTAAGATTTGTCTTCGTTTTAGATCTTTCAGATCCAAAAATTATTTTGCTTGTAGACCTTCGTTAACGAACATGGTTTATACATTTTTTTTCATGTATCTATAATATTTTACCATAAAATATAAGATTTCTAATTTAATCGGTAAAGATGAACGATAGAGGTTGACTTGCTTTTTGGACGACCTTTAATTGTATCTTACTTTTAATTTATCATAGATGTATTAGATTTATTATAGATTATTTTTTTCGTCACCTTTTAAGTAATCCAAATGGAGAGAGCATTCCAAAGTGGCCACCATATGACGCCAATAGCAAGCAATACATTATCCTCGATGAACCAATTAGAACAGGGGAAAATCTAAAGTCCGGAGCAACTGCTCTTCTTAGTAGAATATTGGAAAATGGCCGTCGTCGCTTAATTCGGGATGAGTTATAAAAGTTGGATGGAGTTGTTATGGAGTGACCAACATGCAGTTCTAAAGAATTGCGGGTATACATACAGTGCTTATTTTATGTTAGATTTGAATATAGATCAAAATTTTGTCCAATTTTTTTTTTACTTTATAAATAAAATATAATTGTAACAACGCTGTTTTAGACCTCTCTTTTCTCAGTATTTTGTTTGCTAATACATCTAGTATGACATTTAACCCTTGAAGTATAGTGTATATTGTCAGTAACTGAGAAGAAATGGGTATACATTAAGGTGGTATGGGACACTTCCATGTTGTGACGTATTGTTTATCGAAATAAACAATAAAATTAAGTGCAGTTATATTAGAAGTTTCTTTCTCAATATTGTCATTTAACAGCCTAGCGCAGTGAGTTAGAGGGTTTATTACGAATCTGTAAGTCATGAGTTCGAATCCCACTGTGGGTTTTACAATTTTTACCTTTCAAAATATTTTTAAAAGCTATTTTTTTTTTTGGTTAGATATTGTAAAGTTTGAAAATTCTAAACCGATGAAAGTATTTCAATTATAATGAACTTTAATCCACATTAATATCGACAGATGTCCCATACCACCTTTTTACATAATAATCTAAGTGTAAAGAATAGCGAAGTGGTCAATACGAATAACTAAGTGTTTTATAACTAACATGTAGTTATTATTCAAGTGGGTTTTTTGAATTCTTTTTTATTCTATGAATCTCTCTTTACTTGCTGTGTACTAAAGAACAAAAGGTTTCTCCAAAACGTTTGACAATATTCAATCGTTCGTGTCGCATTTAAGTGAGGTAAGTTAAAGTATCATATCGGAAGATGATTTATTTCACAAGACCAAATAAACACTCTTAATTTTTTTAAAAAATGATTTGTCTTTTTGCTGTTTACCTTTTTTGTGAATAAAAGTATAATTTAATTTAAGTTTACTTAGGTTATTATAACTACTTCATATTATTATTCACAAATTTTGTTTTAAAATTTGCAATTTTAATGCAAAATTCGTATAGTTTATAAACATAGGCTAAGTACCGATATCCGAACTCTCGGTAAATCCGTTTACTGGTCCTGAACCTGCAGAACAGTCCTTCTAGTTTTACCGGTACAGGATTATTAATAAAACTCATTAACTACCTTATCGGATGCTATCAATATTTTGTCAATCTTTATTCAATAAGTCTTTTTTTCATACAGTTGAAGGCTTTTCTTTACAGGTGTACTTTGTCAGCTATAGAGCGTTTTTCATCTATGTCTACAACACAGTAAAACAAATATTAAAAAAAAATATCATTAGGAAATGAAAATAAAAGATACTCAACATCAACATACATACAATGTACATATCAACAAAAGTGATGATAATTATACATATTTATCTTTCTATTTATCTATATTGTTGATTCTTTATCACTTCTAGGAGGTTTGGTGATAATGGCTATTTTTAGATTACATGAACCTCCTAAAAACAAAAAGCTCTCTATAAAAAAATAGTATTACTATGTAAAAACAAATGTCTAATCAAAATACTTTTATCTGAGGGTTTTACTGAATAAAAGTTTTATTTTAATGTAGATCTAAGGGATAATTTGTTGTTTAAAATCATTTTTATATAAACCATATACCATTTTCAGTAACTCTCACGACAATCGTTCAATATTTGAACAAAGTAAAGAAATTTTATTACATGTCATATTAATGCAAAAGTTATATATATATACATATATGTATGTATGTATGTATGTATGTATGTATGTATGTATGTATGTATGTATGTATGTATGTATGTATGCTAAACGTACCTTTGACTTTCTTTACAAAGTCCTTTACTTCGTCCTTCATCTTCGAGCCCAGATCTTTGGCCATGTCTTTCACTTTCTTCACATTCTCATTGCTGAACAACTTGGCTGCTGATGTGGTCATACACAGCTGACATAGCACCAATACAATCAGTAAACATGTAATGGGTTTCATGGTAAGTAATGTAAAGAAGCTTCGAACTCGATCCGCTCTCTTTAAGGTGTTTACAACGCATTCCTTTTCTTGATCCTATTTATACACATAGAGCAACTGCTGGTACAATATACATGTAGATTGCGATCATTCGCGTATAGATAAAATTCTTATTTCTGTCAACAGCTTTTGTTTTTGGCGCGCCCAAAAAAATAAAAAATAAAAATTTCCATTGACTGAAGATTAATATCTATCCGTCCAGAATTCGGCACTTTAACATTTTCATCCTGACGTTTTCAAGGGTATGGCTATATTTGAAATATATGGATTTTTTTTCACAAAAATATATAATATATTGCCAAATCGCTACTATTACATGTACTTATTGGCTAGGTTTGTAACTGACCGTTTACGGAATATGTCGGGAGGTTGAATTAAGTCCATACCTTCTATTAACACTAACGAACATACATATTTCCATTTATATAGAGAGTCAAAAATAAACCTTCACTGTAATACAGTGTAATTGTTTGAACAAGGTTTACTTTGTATCAAAACACAAAAGGATTGGGTAGAAACTTTGCCATCCAATTCCCCCTCTTCCATTTGAAATATCTGTGGCGTAGATTTCCATTCGCTAACCGTAGTTTTTTACCATATGCATCTTTTAATATATATTACAAGTTTACACGTGTACACAGAATGTCAATGAACCTATTAGTTGTAAAACATGTATTTGGGAGGTATCTTATAAGAAATACATTGAATTTGCTTAAAATAAACCTTTAATAAAAAATTTTGTGGTTTTTTTTACTCTTTTGTTGCACCTTATTCTAATCAAATAGTTTTCTAAATCTGTACTGAAAATAGTTGAAAGATGTTCATACAAAATAAACTTGTTTTACAAAATCAAATATACGAAAATTCAAAACATATTTAGGCCCACTGAAATCAATTAGTTTTTTTTTTAAGTTTTTTTAACCAACCTGCTGCCATTTAAGTCCTTAATATCTAACGGAGGATTTCATGCATTCGTTTTTGTTTCATATGAAAGATACCTACTGTGGAATCATCATTATTCGTGCGGGTCAATATCCGTTGGTAGCTAAAATTTTCTTGGTTCGTGGAGACGAAGTCTCGTTGGTAGCAAGTGAATATGAGACATATGCTTGCTTATACCTTCGTGGGGATGTAAATTCGTCGGCAAGGGTTATCAAATGAAAGAATGGTCCACCACGAACAATGATGTTTCCGCAATTTAACTGGGAGGACCCACTCTAGTTTCTAAGGTGCCATGCTGTTATCAGGCGAGGATAAAAACCACAGTGAATGGAACTTCGTCCAATACATGTTAACACAAAGTTAAGGTGCAATTATATATAATCATAGGATAAAATGTTGTCTGTTCTCGTTAAAACGGTATATAGCTGGGTTAAATTTAAAAAAAATTGTTTTATATTTTTAAAATCATTAAACATTATTCATATTATCCCGAATTTTCCTTGTGTTTTTTTTACCGATCCTTTGTGACTTTCTGTAAATTTTGACGGTAAATGTAGTTCTGAGATAAGGCAGCAAATTACTTTCCCCATGCTGTCTTCCCAAAGAAAATAAAAAACAATTGATTTAATCAACCAAGTGATTTTTTTTATTTTCTAATGAATGATGACATGATTCGACATGAAATTAAAATTCTACCAATGAATGCAAATTAAAAAAAAAAAAGACAAAAAATTTTGTGTATCAATACAAAAAACAGATTGATGACATTCTATATGATCACGTGATCTCACAAGACTTCTCAAACTCCATACAAACACTAACGCTGCACTATGATCTACAAGTCTACCTGTACAATAATTGATTTACTTCAGCCAATTCTTACTTCAGGTCAATTTTCAGATCTTTTTTTTTTCTTTTATGAAATAATTCAATTCTGGTCCCAACCAATTTGACACCCCATGATTTGACCTCTATTACAGTTAGCATGCACGCGAGTACTATGTCTTTCAGTAAGAATTGACCCAAAACACGAAACACTTTTTTTCCCTCTAGTGACAATAACCTTCATTAAAACAAGAATTATAAAAGACATACATATGAAACCATGATGAATTTTCTACACTCAAGTCCGTAACAACATATGTATGGACTGTAACAAAAAGCATTTGCATGGTTGTTGCACATATACAGTCTTGAACAAAAACAAAATGGAAGACTGTTGTTTTTTGGACCTTTTAATCGCGTTCTCCTCTCCACACAAACAGTGCTACTTCAGTGATGTGATTAAATATACAGACTTTTGTTGTAGTTATTGTTTGTTTGCTTTCTATTCCCTGAGAATTTCTAATGGGTAAGCAGTCTAAAGCATTGATGTTTTTCTGTTAACTACTGTTAAGTTATAAAACACTAGCCATTGCTAAAAACTAAAAATTCTTCAACATGTTAATATCATTAATGTACATATATCTTATCTTCCACTTATTTCAAGTGCCTTTCATATAGTATAGGTCTAAAAGATACGCATAACAAAATAAAAAAAAACTAAGTCAAACTACAATATATCAATTACTTAATCATATGCTGTAATATTTTAAAATTCCTCAATACATGTAACAAGTTTATAAACAAAGTGATAAAATCTTTAATGCTCTTGGAACATTTGTAAATATTTGAAAAGGGATAAAAATGGATATTATAGATATATTTGTGTTTATAACAACAAGAAATGGCAAATTCAAATAAAAAAAAATTGCTATGCATGTACAAAAAAAATTTAAGGTGTAGTTTTAAAAGATTAAATGTAGATCAAAGTTTTAAAAAATACGATAAAAGTTAATAAACTAAATAGACACAATCAAAGTAGGTTCGGTTCGATTTTTCTGGATTTAGATTATTTATAGGCATTTAAAAATCCTCAATTTTTTAAACTGTATGCTAATTTTGGTAAATTTAAGCGTGCGTATAAATCAGAAGTATCCATCAGTGCTTAACTATTACGAGAAAAAAGCAATTTGTTGATATTTTCTTCATAAAAACGGCACTGAAAAAGGATCCATTCTCTATAGCTTAAGTGCACTTAATTAATCTTTAATTAATTCAACTTACTTTAAAAACAAAATATACAAAAAATAAGGACTATGGAGCAGAAACAAGATAATACAATAACGCACTAAATACAACATAATACACATGTCATCTATGATCAATAATTCATTTTATGGAAGAAGAAAGAAAACTTATTACGTCATTCGATCTTCAACAAAGATTTTTTTTACCAAAAAGGCAAAAATTTAGTAGGAAAAAACTCACAAAAATACTTGTGTTGCAAATGATAATGGAGTTAGGAAAACTGAAACTTGATACATGATCATCACAGTTTTTCAAAAACGCTTTACGTTATCTTTCCAAACGCCAAAACGTTACCGAGGAAAAATTTACGTTGGAACATAAGCCCGTAACAGGGGCTGAATATTTTTAAAACACAAAAACAAAACGTTGGATAATTTTCTTTCCCAACACCTTAAAAGTGAAACGCTCATTAGTTTTCACCTTTTACCAATGCAACAGATTTAACTTAAAGTGGTAAAAAGTGGTTTTAAGGAAACCATCATTTATCATTTGTTGAAATAGACTTAATAAACTAAAAAATATCCTTAATTATTTTTCGAAATAAAACGTTTCCAATAGTAAGTGTGTTTTTTCGTTTTTGTTTTGTTTTGCTTTGTTTTGTTTTGTTTTAATTTTTTGTCACTGGCACCTTAAAATTACTAGTATTGCATTATGCAATGTTTTGCGTTAATATATCACATTGTATATATTATTTAAACACAATAAATTAAATGCGAATTAATGCGATTAAACGCAAAGTTTTTTGCATTTATTCGCAGCAATTACTGCATTTCCTTTTTTTTAACCAACCCGCCGCCATATAAGTTCTTAATGTCTAATGGAGGATAATATGCACTTTTTTCATATTAATCAAGATAATGTATATTAATGAACCTATAGCTGGGAGGATCTAATCTATAGTATCAAAAATGCTTCGGTGTAATCTCTCAAGGATAAAAAACAGTGAATGGATCTTCGTCCATCTCATTGTAACATGTGCTAGGGTGGAACACGTATTATCATACGATATAAAGCTGTTTTTGCTCGGGTTAAAGTAGTATTTAGCTTGGTAATATTTAAAGTCTTTGGTTTTATATTTTCAAAATAATTTAACAATGTTCATATTACCCCGAATTTTTCCTATGCTGATTTCATATTTTCAAAATCAATTAACAATGTTCATGTCATATAACCCCGAATTTTCATATGCTTTTTCTGGACCTTTAAGACTTTCTGTAAATATATATTTGAAAGTAAATGTAGCTCTGAAATAAGGCAGAAAATGCTGTTCTCATGTTTTCTTCCAAAAGAAACAATTGATTATATAATTGAGTGATTTTTTTCTGGAAACACTGGTACTTTATGTACTTTATATACACGCATGTTCAAGATGGTATATGTGTATTTTTATGAGATTTAAACAACTCTTGAATTTTAGGGCAAAAATTGAAAGAAACTGTACCTTCTTATTAATAAATGCTATGAAATTCTTACACTATACACAAATCCACTGATTTTTTTTTTCATTATAGAGTATTATTATAGAGTAGAATCTGATAGCTTTACACGTAATTTTCCTTCCTATCATGTTCATCATCGATATCTTATTCAAAAATGAACTTATAAATATGCTATACATAAATGTATTTTACAAATATCTAGTGAAAATGTGTTGCACGGTCAAAATTAATATGACCTTGGTAAATAAATTAAACAGCGTTATTAAATAATAAATTCATTAAAATTTCAAGTTATACATTTTATTAAGTAACTGAATTATTTTCAATATTCAAGCACAGTGAAATAAAATGATGCATAATCAAAGGATTTAAGCAAACACTTAGACAGTCATTTGTGTGATAATACAGTCCGTTGAATGATAATATCTACAAGGATCGGCCTGGTATGTATTAACAGGAACCAAAAGATAAAAGAAAGTGCATGTTGAACACACATGTGATAATGGTTCAATATTTAGATCGCAATATGAAAGTTTGAACAGTGCTTTGTAAATAAAGGTAGAAGCGGTGTCCTACATACCCAACTTGTATTGGTTGCTTCACACAGGTAAATTCAAGGCAAGATCTACTTTACTTTTGCTGAAAAACATGGATTTGATAAAAATGAATCTAGTTTCTAAGAACATAAATGTATTGTTTAATATCTAAAGCTCTGATTAATCTGATAAAGAAAATGAAAGATCGCATAAAACGCACTCAAGCTACAAAAGCAAAAAAACTGGTAAGGCAGATTTACCCAATTTGAACATTGGACACACATGCTCAAAAATGATATGACACTGTACAAGATGATTCATTTTTTCATAAATAGATATGTCTCAAAATTGTTTAATTGCAGATTGATTGCTATACTCTATAGCACTCTATTAATAAGATAAGGTTAGAATATAATGTTTGCATATCTCAATTCATGCGGTAATATTCAATCAAATGATAGCACAAAACGACCTATCATAATTGCTGGATTAAAACTTATTACATTGTACATGTCCTTCCACATGCAATGCACTGTAGTAATAAAAAAAAACGATGGGTTTGGATGATATTGTAAAACAAATCTACACTGTTGGTTGCGGTAACAATAGATACATTCAACATAATTTTAACTAAATGTTGTTATAAGTTTTTCCTTATTTTAGTTTTGCTGCATTTAACTTTGAGTTTTGATAAAATTTCTGTATACATTTAAATGGAATACCAAAAGTTTTTCGTTTTTATATACAAAAATATCATTTATTTAGTAAATGTTCGCCCCTCGACTCATCCGGAGATGTTATCGAAATATAGATACTTTTTAGCACGTCCATACTAAAGCTGTTGACAGCATCAAACATTTTTATCGACACAAGTGATTGAATCTGAAACCGGTTGCGCTATCTATTTGTATAAATAGGGCTATGGAAAGGACTGTTTTGTCCATTTCAAAGAGAGCAAATAGAATTTTACATACTATTACGAAAACATGAAACCGATTACTTGTGTGCTGATTGTATTGGTGCTATGTCAGCTGTGTATGACCACACCAGCAGTCAAGCTGTTCAGCGATGAGAATGTGAAGAAAGTGAAAGACATGGCCAAAAGTTTTGGTTCTAAAATGAAGGATGAAGCAAAAGAGTTTGTAAGGATAGTCAAAGGTACGTTTCACTAGTTAAAATATTGTACTTTAATTTTATGACGATGCGAGGGCCTTTGCTTGCATTAACAATTTTTTCAGTATAACTTAATACGATATCGGATTTATACTATTTCCTAAAGTGTATGAACTCTTTTATAAGTACCGATGAATAGTTTGAATTTTGTTGACTTAAAATCTACTAACGCTTTGTAAGGATATATTTCAATGAATTTTATTGGTAATTTATAACGATTGCGTTTAACAATTCTTGAGACGTTCGTTCTTGAACGCCCTGATGTTGAACCAACACAAATTCTAATGATTCTACTGTGTGTGTTGAGGTCTATGTGATGCTTTAAATTGTTTAGCAATTATTTTTTCTGTTTTAGATATAGAAGCCGACAAACGCTCTATTGCTGAATGTATAGGGAGAGACCTACCCTTCCTGTGTTTCATTTTATTAAATATCGTTCAGAAAGCAGAACACAAGTTGTTTTCATTGATTTATTGTAAAGAAAAGGTATAATTTTGTAACAGAAGCAATTTGACAAGTACACATGAATCCGTCTCCGCAATATTGTTCGTTCTCACCGCATTTCATTAAGAGTTTGGTTAATCAGGTAAAATGTGCAAGCATGCAAATTAATATAAAACTCCGGAAAGAATACGACATATAAATTATATAACTGTAATGACTACACTTATTGACTAGTGGAATATAAATACCGATAATCATATCATAAAGTAGTCATGATGATGTCATACTAGAACGAGTTTTCACCAAAGGTTTGAGTCAAAAGATCGCCAGGGTAATATAGTTAATAGTTTACCGTTCTTCTAAGATGAATGGTTTCAATTTAATTTTAATCACTAGCCTTGCTGGAAGACCAGCTGTTATATTAATTCTAAAAAATAAACGAATAAGGGTTTAAGATTCGTAGATTCTCAGTTTAAAGATCCATAAAATGTTCGTATTTTCTTCAAATTGAATTAATTCAACTCATTTTAAAAAACAAAATAAACAAAAATAAGGACTATGAAGCGAAAACAAGATAATGCAATAACGTACTAAACACAAGATAATACACATGTAATCTATGATCAATAATTCGTTTTATAGAAGAAGCAAACTTATTACGGCATCCAGTCTTCAACAAAGTTTTTTTTTAACCAAAAAGGCAAATCTTTAGTAGGAAAAAAACTCACGAAAATAACTCGAGTTGTAAATGATAATGGAGTTAGGGAAACTGAAATTTGATACACGATCTTCACAGTCTTTCAAAAAACGCTTTACGTTATCTTTCCAAACGCCATAACGTTACCGAGGAAAACATTATGTTGGATCTTAATCACGTAACAGTGGCTGAATATTTTTAAAACACGAAAACAACAAGTTGGATAATTGCCTTTCCCACCATCTTTAAAATATATAGTTATTATGAAAATCTAAATAGTTATCACCTTTTAATTACCAAAGCAAAAGTTAACTTTTAGTGGTAAAAACGGGTTTTGAGCATTAAACATTTGTTGAAATAAACTGAATGAACTTAAAAAATATCCTAACTTATTTTTCGAAATAATATGTTTCTAATGGTCAAAGGTTTTTTAGTCACTGTCACTAAAATTGCTTTTCATTTACCAGGGCTGGGTGTAAAATTGATATATTTTCAAGAAAAACAATAAATTTTGAATGATATGAAATGTTTTAAATTAACTTCCTTAAATGTACATAATGCTTTTTAGATTAAAATTAATTCTATAAACCAACCTGCCGCCATATAATTCCCTAATGTCTAATGAAGGATACTATGAACTTTTTTCATATTAATCAAGATACAGTAGATTAATGAACCTATATATAACTGGGAGGAGCCATTCTATACATGTCGTATCAAATATACCACGGTGTAATCTCGCAAGGATAAAAACCAGTGAATGGATCTTCATCCATCTCATGGTAACATGTGCTAGGTTGGAACTATATATATGTAGATACACGTATTATCATACGATATAAAGTTGTTTTGCTCTGGTTAAAGTAATATTTATCTTGGTCATATTTAAAGTCTTTTATTTTACATTTTCAAAATAATTAACAGCGTTCATATTACCCCGATTTTTCCTATGCTTTTTTCTGGTCATTTAACGCTTTTTGTAAATATATATATTTGACAGTAAATGTAGCTCTGAAATAAGGCAGCAAAATGCTGTTCCTATGTTGTCTTCCCAAAGAAACAAACAAACAATTGATTTTATAACCGAGTGATTTTTTATGTTCTAAAGAATTATTAAATGAAATGAGATCAAACGAAAATTCTGTCAATGAATGCATATTTTTTAAAGAGATAAAAAAATCAATAGAAAAAAATTAATAAATGACATTTTAGATGATCACGTGATCATTTAAAGGACTTCTCAAACTCCATACAAACACTAACGCTGCACTATGATCTACAAGTCTACCTGTACAATAATTAATTTACTTCAGTCTATTCTTACTTCAGATCAAATTTCAGATATTTTTTTCTTTTGTGAAATAATTCAATTACTATAACCCAAGTGTAAAATTAATGGGGCTGGATATATTTATGAAACAAAATCAACCTGTAAGATAGATGTCTTTCCCACTGTGTTAAGAATTCATTGCGGATATGAAAAGCCACAAAGTTTCCACATTTTTAACAAAGCAATAATTTTGAATTCTAGAGTACACGTTGTTTAAAACGGGTTTAAAAAACATTTAACATTTTAAAGAACTGAATACAATATGTAACCTATAATAATTTTACTTATTTTTGTTAAATGCCTATCTGCCCCTAAAATTGTTTATAATTTAAAAACGTATAATCTTCTTTAGGGTATATTTTTTTTTAAACTGAGAACACATATTCACTTATATACAATATCTTGTTGAAAAAGTAATTGATCAATTCAAGTTCAAGTTATAGGTTTTAACAAATAATTGAATTATTTAATATAATATTATTTCAAATTTTCAATATTCAAGCACACTTGAATCAAACGACACAAAAACAACGAATTTGAGCATATTATGGACAGTCATTGATGTTGAGGTATCAGTTGATTGACATTATTTATAAGGATGCAATATAGGCCCTATCAGTGTTAACAGGAAGGAAAAGCTAAAAATAAAAGTGCATGTTGAACACATGTGATAACGGTTCAATATTTAGATCGCACTAAGAAAGTTGAACACTGCTTTGTAAATACGGGTGAAGCGGCGTCCTACAATCACAACTTGTATTTCTTGTTTCACACAGGTAAATTCAAGGTAAGATCTGCTTTACTTTTGCTGACATAGAAGGGTATGATAAAAATGAATATCGTTTATTGGAACACAAATGTATTGTTTAATATCTAAAGCTCTGATTAATCTGATGCAGAAAATTATCGATCGCTGAAAATGCATTCAACAAAAAAAACGAAAAATAAAATTGAACTTTGAACCCACATTCTCAAAGATGATATGTACAAGATGATTCATATTTCCATAAATAGATATGTCTCAAAATTGTTTAATTGCATATAGATTGGTATATAAGGCAGAAACGGTTTCAGAGTCTTTATTACATGTAGCTGCGTCGAGAAGGATTGAAGGATATATGTTCATATAATTGCAGGTGCGAGTTTATACATGTTTTACATTTCTCATGTTGTTTGCATCTCAGTGCACTCTCTATATGAAAGGCTGCACTTACACTCAGCGTTTGTAAGGTGAACGTGGTTTAACAAAAATACAGTATACTGTAATTTTTTTTTACAAAAATCAAATCATAGTAGCACTCTGTGTTGGCTCCTTCAAAAAACAGGATTTAATGAGACTTTATTTTTACGTGAAATATCTCATGGCAATGGGAAGGTCTTGTACCGCACATAAATGACTAAATTTAAAGCTTTTAACGAAACCCATAAGTTTGAAATGTTGACCAATAAATAATTTTATCTGTTGTTCAGTATTTGTTTACGGTGGACACATGGACTATTTATTATCTGGGTGCAAATTACTATAGACAAAAATGAATGTTACACCGTATTATGTTTGGAAAGATGACAGTAAGTCAGTGTAAACAATTCCTTAATAGTATTAGTCAGCTCGATAATATCATACAAACCGTCAAACTAAATTTTGTTTTTCTAGGGTTATTTCCGGTTATATATTTGTACAATCAAAAATGTAACATACGAGGCGACGGACCGGTAAAATGCTGTTAAAATTCATAGATCTTCACGGTGTCGGCGGTGTTGAAGGCTCACTGCAGCTTAGTCATGTATCAAATTTTGTGTACGCTTTTTAACGATGGTTATGTTAAGAATGTGTTAAATAATTATAAACATTGCATTTGTTTATCCGGTCAATTAAGCCAAAAATTTCAATGCAAAATAATAATGTAAACATTATAAACAGTATCACGTTAATTCGCCTCATGCTAAAATTCGCCCCTCTGGCTTCGACACCTGTATGCTTGTTCTAACGAGTTTGACATCGCTTTAAATAAAGTTCATTGATAATGTTCAGACGAATTGAAACTAAACCTGTGGACATTTTGATTGCGAATTTTTTTTTTAAGTTTACTTTGTTTACAATTGATGTATAAAATGCGGGGTGAATAAATTCAATCATTCGGGGACGACACCAAACGGTTTTGGTTTCCCTTTTCTAAACAATCATAAATGTAACATAAATGGCAAGGGAACGTTTTGTAGTTGTTAGAATTCATAGATCTACTTCACTGTGTCGGTGGTGTTGAAGGCTGCTTAGTACGTTAACGTTTTTAAACGATGGTTATGCTAAGTGCATGTACGTGTTTAATATAATAATTATGCTAAAATTCCTGAAATTCCTAAATTCATGAAGCATTTTCGTTGGTATTTTCGTTGGCCCATAAAGGAATTATTTTTATTTACTTTGAGTATATCTAATTGTGAAATGATACTGATTCTGCTGATGTAAATAGTCCATAACTTTTGTCTTTTACTAATTAACAATTTTTTATTGTCAATGAGTCCATAACTCATTGACAATTAAAAAAATCGTTAATTAGTAAAAGACACTTTCTCAGATAATTAGTTTGTATGGAAATTATTTGAGACTGCCATAACCAAAAATTCGGACCGAGCAACTTTGAACAAAAATTGTTTTTATGCTTCATAAAGATTAGTTTTTTAAAACATAAATTTGCCGATGTTTTTCAATCAGGATGGACGACGAGAAGGGGAGGAGGCTACCTTGAAATATCTTGACAAATTATTATAAAAACCAAATAATTATGATTTTTACTGAGGCGATCAGGAAGCCTTTTAAATATTTAAGGCATCTCATTCTACCTGCCATGACTAAACAATTTTTGTCGAACCCTGTTAACATGCCGATTGGACTCTTTATGTCTTTAATGTTCATAATTCTGGTTCTTCTTTTATTTCAGGTTCAGAAAAGTGTCTACCTTTGCAATAAAAATATGATAAAGTTCTACATTTTTACGATAATTTTGGTAGTATCTTTGGTGAAAGGAGATGACGTGGTTAATGCCGTTGAAGTCAAAACAACGTCAGGTTGGGTTAGGGGTTATGAGGAAAACTTTGACGATGGAAAAGTATTTAGATTTGTAAAAATACCGTTTGCCAAACCTCCAATCGGAGAGCTCCGTTTCAGGCCACCTCAGCCTATTGGAGAATGGGAAAAAGTTCAAGGAATTTCTGGAGAGAAATCACCGAGTTGTCCTCAGTGGTACTTTCCTTTTCCTGGATTTAATAGTTCACAGACAGAGGAAGATTGTCTGTATCTCAATATCTATGTTCCTGGTAAAATTTCGACAGCACGAAACCTTTCAGTGATGGTATGGATCCATGGGGGCGGCTTCATTTTTGGAGCTGCTAATCAGTACAAGCCACAACCAATGGTTTTAAAAGGGGACGTCATAGTCGTTACCATCAACTACAGACTTGGACTCTTAGGCTTCTTTACAATGCATGATCCTCTGTTGTCGGGAAATTACGGAATAATGGACCAAATCGAGGCTCTCCGTTGGATTCATAACAACATTGCTTCTTTCGGTGGAAATCCGAACTCAGTGACCATCTTTGGGGAGTCAGCAGGTGGTATGGCTGTTAGTTTGCTAACTCTGATTCCATCCAACGAAGGTTTGTTTCAACGAGCTATATCTCAAAGTGGGGTAGTGTCCACCGTTGCCGTTGCAAAGAAGGAATGGGAAATAAGAACAAAAGATCTTTTTTTAGAAAGAACAAATTGCAACGACAAAGGAGATGTGGCAGAAACTCTACATTGTTTACAAGAACTACCCGTTGAAAATATAACAAATGCTATGACAATGCTCGATATAACGGATTCCCAAAATGCGACTTTTCAAGCTGGGGGACTATATCCAGCTGCAGATGGCAAGCTAATAGATGAACAGATGGCTTATCCGAAATCTCCTGAAGATAAAAGCTATACATTTTTCCGCTCCCTGGATTTTATGTCCGGTACTCTAGACGGTGAAGGCAATATGCTGTACATGGGCTTGTCACCTGAAGTTCAAGAAAAATATAACTTTAATGTCACAGAAAAAATACCAAAAAGTGTTTTATGTGAGATGACAGCTCCTGTCTTTATCAATAACGCAGTGGGAAATGTTCCAGAATTAGTTCAAGAAATCTGTGATTTCTACACCACCACTGAAAGTATAGATGCCCAAAGTAATAAAGTCTGCGAGTTTTCTGGCGATTCGACCTTCGTCGTGCCAAGCAACATAATACTGTCAATTCACGCCAGAGACAATACACTGTCAAACACCTATCAATTTCTTGTAACCAAACCGAGTCCCTTGCCTTTTGGAGGAAATCCGCCATCTTGGTTTAAAGGAGCTGGACATGGAGATGACATACGTTTTTTCTTCGACTTTTCGGACATTCTGGAAATTCCGGAGGAAAAAAGGAAAGTAGTTGAGGAAGATCAAATCTTATCTGAAAAAATCATCCAATACTGGACTAACTTTGCAAAGTTTGGGTAAGATTTGTCTTCGTTTTAGATCTTTCAGATCCAAAAATTATTTTGCTTGTAGACCTTCGTTAACGAACATGGTTTACACATTTTTTTTTCCATGTATCTATAATATTTTACCATAAAATATAAGATTTCTAATTCAATCGGTAAAGATGAATGATAGAGGTTGACTTGCTTTTTTGGACGACCTTTAATTGTATCTAACTTTTAATTTATTATAGATATATTAGATTTATTATAGATTATTATTTTTTTGTCACTTTTTAAGTAATCCAAATGGAGAGAGCATTCCAAAGTGGCCATCATATGACGCCAATAGCAAGCAATACATTATCCTCGATGAACCAATTAGAACAGGGGAAAATCTAAAGTCCGGAACAACTGCTCTTCTTAGTAGAATATTGGAAAATGGCCGTCGTCGCTTAATTCGGGATGAGTTATAAAAGTTGGATGGAGTAGTTATGGAGTGACCAACATGCAGTTCTAAAGAATTGCAGATATACATACAGTGCTTATTTTATGTTAGATTTGAATATAGATCAAAATTTTGTCCAATTTTTTTTTTACTTTATAAATAAAATATAATTGTAACAACGCTGTTTTAGACCTCTCTTTTCTCAGTATTTTGTTTGCTAATACATCTAGTATGACATTTAACCCTTGAAGTATAGTGTATATTGTCAGTAACTGAGAAAAAATGGGTATACATTAAGGTGGTATGGGACACTTCCATGTTGTGACGTATTGTTTATCGAAATAAACAATAAAATTAAGTGCAGTTATATAAGTAGTTTCTTTCCCAATATTTTCATCTAACAGCGTAGTGCAATGAGTTAGAGGGTTTACTACGAATCTGTAAGTCATGAGTTCGAATCCCACTGTGGGTTTTACAATTTTTACCTTTCAAAATATTTTTAAAAGCTATTTTTTTTTTGGTTAGATATTTTTAAATTTGAAAATTCTAAACCGATGAAAGTATTTCAATTATAATGTACTTTAATCCACATTAATATCGACAGATGTCCCATACCACCTTTTTACAAAATAATCTAAGTGTAAAGAATAGCGAAGTGGTCAATACGAATAACTAAGTGTTTTATAACTAACATGTAGTTATTATTCATGTGGGTTTTTAAAATTCTTTTTATTCTATGAATCTCTCTTTACTTGCTGTGTACTAAAGAACAAAAGATTTCTCCAAAACGTTTGACAATATTCAATCGTTCGTGTCGCATTTAAGTGAGATAAGTTAAAGTATCATATCGGAAGATGATTTATTTCACAAGACCAAATAAACACTCTTAATTTAAAAAAAAAAATGATTTGTCTTTTTGCTGTTTACCTTTTCTGTGAATAAAAGTATAATTTAATTTAAGTTTACTTAGGTTATTATAACTACTTTATATTATTATACACAAATTTTGTTTTAAAATTTGCAATTTTAATGCAAAATTCGTATATTTTTATAAACATAGGCTAAGTACCGATATCCGAACTCTCGGTAAATCCGATCACTGGTCCTGAACCTGCAGAACAGTCCTTCTAGTTTTACCGGTACAGGATTATTAATAAAACACATTAACTACATTATCGGATGCTATCAATATCTTGTCAATCTTTATTCAATACGTCTTTTTTTCATACAGTTGAAGGCTTTTCTTTACAGGTGTACTTTGTCAGCTATAGAGCGTTTTTCATCTATGTCTACAACACAGTAAAACAAATATTAAAAAAAAAATATCATTAGGAAATGAAAATAAAAGATACTCAACATCAACATACATACAATGTATATATCAACAAAAGTGATGATAATTATACATATTTATCTTTCTATTTATCTATATTGTTGATTCTTTATCACTTCTAGGAGGTTTGGTGATAATGGCTATTTTTAGATTACATGAACCTCCTAAAAACAAAAAGCTCTCTAAAAAAATAGTATTACAATGTAAATACAAATGTCTAATCAAAATACTTTTATCTGAGGGTTTTACTGAATAAAGGTTTTATTTTAATGTGGATCTAATGGATAATTTGCTGTTTAAAATCATTTTTATATAAACCATATACCATTTTCAGTAACTCTCACGACAATCGTTTAATATTTGAACGAAATAAAGAAATTTTATTAAATGTCATATTAATGCAAAAAGTTATATATATATATATTTATATAAAAACGAATAAGTCCTTGGTATAGGTAACGATGTAGAAAAATGTTTTCAGTAGACGATAACACAATAATCCATTTCTTTCAAATTTCTTTCAAATAATTTGAAATCCACTGAAGAGCCGATCAGGCGAAAGCGCTCTGGATTAAATTTGAAAGAAATGGATTATTGTGTTATCGTCTACTGAAAACATTTATATATATATATATATATATATATATATATATATATATATATATATATATATATATATATATATATATATATATATATATATGATCAAAAAAGAAACAGAAAATGAACAGTTCCAAAGTTTCTACTAGCTCTTTCTAGATTATAACATCCTTCTTCAGGTGAACGTACATATGTTATCTTATTATATTTATATATGTATGTATGTATGTATGTATGTATGTATGTATGTATGTATGTATGTATGTATGTATGTATGTATATGTATGTATTCTAAACGTACCTTTGACTTTCTTTACAAAGTCCTTTACTTCGTCCTTCATCTTCGAGCGCAGATCTTTGGCCATGTCTTTCACTTTCTTCACATTCTCATTGCTGAACAGCTTGGCTGCTGATGTGGTCATACACAGCTGACATAGCACCAATACAATCAGTAAACATGTAATCGGTTTCATGGTTAGTAATGTAAAGAAGCTTCGAACTCGATCCGCTCTCTTTAAGGTGTTTACAACGCATTCCTTTTCTTGATCCTATTTATACACATAGAGCAACTGCTGGTACAATATACATGTAGATTGCGATCATTCGCGTATAGATAAAATTCTTATTTCTGTCAACAGCTTTTGTTTTTGGCGCGCCCAAAAAAATTAAAAAAAAATTCCATTGACTGAAGATTAATATCTATCCGTCCAGAATTCGGCACTTTAACATTTTCATCCTGACGTTTTCAAAGGTTTGGCTATATTTGAAATATGATTTTTTTGACACAAAAATATATAATATATTGCCGAATCGCTACTATTACATGTACTTATTGGCTAGGTTTGTAACTGACCGTTTACGGAATATGTCGGGAGGTTAAATTAAGTCCATACCTTCTATTAACACTAACGAACATACATATTTCCATTTATATAGACAGTCAAAAATAAACCTACACCGTAATACAGTGTAATTGTTTGAACAAGGTTTCCTTTGTATCAAAACACAAAAGGATTTGGTAGAAACTTTGCCATCCAATTCCCCCTCTTCCATTTGAAATATCTGTGGCGTAGATTTCCATTCGCTAACCGTAGTTTTTAACCATATGCATCTTTTAATATATATTACAAGTTTACACGTGTACACAGAATGTCAATGAACCTATTAGTTGTAAAACATGTATAGTTGGGAGGTATCTTATAAGAAATACATTGAATTTGCTTAAAATAAACCTTTAAAAAAACATTTTGTGGTTTTTTTTACTCTTTTGTTGCACCTTATTCTAATCAAATAGTTTTCTAAATCTGTACTGAAAATAGTTGAAAGATGTTCATACAAAATAAACTTGTTTTACAAAATCAAATATACGAAAATTCAAAACATATTTAGGCCCACTGAAATCAATTAGTTTTTTTTTTTAATTTTTTTTAACCAACCTGCTGCCATTAAGTCCTTAATATCTAACGGAGGATTTCATGCATTCGCTTTTGTTTCATATGAAAGATACCTACTGTGGAATCATCTTTATTCGTGTGGGTCAATATCCGTTGGTAGCTAAAATTTTCTTGGTTCGTGGAGACGAAGTCTCGTTGGTAGCAAGTGAATATGAGACATATGCTTGCTTATACCTTCGTGGGGATGTAAATTCGTCGGCAAGGGTTATCAAATGAAAGAATGGTCCACCACGAACAATGATGTTTCCGCAATTTAACTGGGAGGACCCAATCTAGTTTCTAAGGTGCCATGCTGTTATCAGGCGAGGATAAAAACCACCGTGAATGGAACTTAATCCAATACATGTTAACACAAAGTTAAGGTGCAATTATATATAATCATAGGATAAAATGTTGTCTGTTCTCGTTAAAACGGTATATAGCTGGGTTAAATTTAAAAAAAATTGTTTTATATTTTTAAAATCATTGAACATTATTCATATTATCCCGAATTTTCCTTGTGTTTTTTTACCGATCCTTTGTGACTTTCTGTAAATTTTGACGGTAAACGTAGTTCTGAGATAAGGCAGCAAATTACTTTCCCCATGTTGTCTTCCCAAAGAAAATAAAAAACAATTGATTTAATCAACCAAGTGATTTTTTTTATTTTCTAATGAATGATGACATGATTCGACATGAAATTAAAATTCTACCAATGAATGCAAATTAAAAAAAAAAGACAAAAAATTTTGTGTATCAATACAAAAAACAGATTAATGACATTCTATATGATCACATGATCTCACAAGACTTTTCAAACTCCATACAAACACTAACGCTGCACTATGATCTACAAGTCTACCTGTACAATAATTGATTTACTTCAGCCAATTTTTACTTCAGGTCAATTTTCGGATCTTTTTTTTTTCGTTTATGAAATAATTCAATTCTGGTCCCAACCAATTTGACAACCCATGATTTGACCTCTATTACAGTTAGCATGCACACGAGTACTATGACCTTCAGTAAGAATTGACCCAAAACACGAAACACTTTTTTTCCCTCTAGTGACAATAACCTTCATTAAAACAAGAATTATAAAAGACATACATATGAAACCATGATGAATTTTCTATATTCAAGTCCGTAACAACATATGTATGGACTGTAACAAAAAGCATTTGCATGGTTGTTGCACATATACAGTCTTGTACAAAAACAGAATGGAAGACTGTTGTTTTTTGGACCTTTTAATCGCGTTCTCCTCTCCACACAAACAGTGCTACTTTAGTGATGTGATTAAATATACAGACTTTTGTTGTAGTTATTGTTTGTTTGCTTTCTATTCCCTGAGAGTGGTTTTCAGTAACAATTTCTAATGGGTAAGCAGTCTAAATCATTGATGTTTTTCTGTTAACTACTGTTAAGTTATAAAACACTAGCCATTGCTAAAAATTAAAAATTCCTCAACATGTTAATATCATTAATGTACATATATCTTATCTTCCACTTATTTCAAGTGCCTCTCATATAGTATAGGTCTAAAAGATACGCATAACAAAATTAAAAAAAAAAAAACTAAGTCAAACTACAATATATCAATTACTTAATCATATGCTGTAATATTTTAAAATTCCTCAATACATGTAACAAGTTTATAAACAAAGTGATAAAATCTTTAATGCTCTTAGAACATTTGTAAATATTTTAAAAGGGATAAAAATGGATATTATAGATATATTTGTGTTTATAACAACAAGAAATGGCAAATTCAAATAAAAAAAATTGCTATGCATGTACAAAAAAAATTTAAGGTGTAGTTTTAAAAGATTAAATGTAGATCAAAGTTTAAAAAATACAATAAAAGTTAATTGTGAAATATATACATATACTAAATGCCATTTAATGGAGGATTTTATGAAAATATTACACTTCATTGAATTTGTTCAACAAATCTATACACCTAAAATCCTTGCTTTTACAGTTAACAAACAAATCTATCTTAGTCCACTCTTTTTCCTGCAACTTTTCATTTATGGTTAATCTTTATTTAAACTTCATAAACGATCGTCCTAACTTACATCTATGGCAAATCTCCTACTAATGATTCAGTTATTGTAAAATGAAAAAAATGCCTCCTTGAAAATGCACAATCTAAACAAAATATTTGAATCCCATTGAAAATACAAAAAAAATTATGTACAATTAAAATTCATGGTAACTAATGGGCAACTACATGAGCTAAAATGAACTAAAGCTTGCGGACATATATTTACAAAGCTACAGCACTAGTACAAAAAGGTCATCCATCACAGGTCTGGGAAATTCCCAAACAAGAAGCATCCAAAATGTTGCTTACCATAAGAAAAGGCCACATATATAACAAGTTTCTCGGCTGTGATCCAACTAACATACTCTGAAGTTTAACTTTTGCAAGGGAGAAAATGTACTTGTACATCCAATTCTTTTATCTCTGTCTACTGACTTTTCGTTTTCGGTTCCCCTCCCCCTCCCCCAACCTTGACTTAATTAACAACACAAACAAAAATATCATTTCATATACATATTTTCCAAATTTCATTAATGTACAATTAACACGAGCATCTGTAAATTGCCTCCAAATTATACCCTTTAGAGAAGTGGACAGGCATAACCTTCATCACATTGACATGAAGGAAGGTTAAATGCCTTTCCACATCCAAAAAAAGAGTAAAATCTTGCAACATAGTCATACAATTTCTCCACTGTGCATAAATATGATAGTTGTTCTCCTTATTATATTACTAAATTTAATGATGCTACCAAAAGAACCAAAGAATAAAGCAACCATAGAACAAAAAAAATACCAATTGATTGAAAATCACAAGTATTTCTTCTTTCACTCTCAAATGATTCAAGGCTCATTCCACATTAATGTTCGAAGAAATCATTTTTTTTTAAAAGTGTGTACAACTTCAAATGGAACAGAAATGAGATGGATGAAATTATCAATGATCAGAGAGAGAAATGGTGTGACGGGTTGTAACCAGTGTGATATATTATATACACGTATCATGTATATGATAAACACTGTCCTTATGAATGAGTGGATCAGTCAGACAGAGTTCAAAACAAAAATGCAGTAAAATGTACGCTGTTAACTCTCCTAAATTCAGCTAGTATTCTCTTATCTGTCCTTATTTGTTCCACCATGCACATACTATAATGAGCAATTATAGATGACCTGATTTTGTAGAGTTATTCATCAACAAAAAAAACTATTCTAGAAAAATTATTGTGTATATAAATCTAATCCATTCATTCCCTTATATTTTTTGTTCTTAAGCCTATCAATGTGGTTTTTCTTCCATAAACTTTAGCACGTGACATTCAATAAAAAATAAAACGTTAGCATCAATGACAACCATTGTAGTACAGAAATAGGTCTTAAATTTTATTTTTATTTTTATTTTTTTTTTAAATCAATTTTTTTTTTCTGGAACAAACTACCCATTCCCAGAGTTCATAAAATAAAAGGATGCTTCCAAGAAACGACCACATTGTCAGAGCACTCCATATATTACAAAAATAATCTCATTTCATCAACAACTATTCGGGACAAGGAAACAATAATCAACTACTAGGTAATAGCTATATTGTCAATCAGCGATTGTACTTCTAGGCGGTACATTTTGATTTGAACTGTTGAACTATACATATTCTTTACACAGTTAACAAACGGTCGAGGTAGAAGTAACAGAATGAACTTTCAACACACACAGAAAAAAAAAAAATTGGACATCATTGAGGAAGAGTTACCTATTGCATAACGTTAACAGTTTCAACATGATCCTTAACCTCATAGGCTGGTTATATTGATCATCATTTCCACAGCAATGTTCTTACAACTTGAAAAAAAAAATTCTTTTGGTTACAAGGAAAAAAAATGCTGCCGTAGGAAAAAAAAGGAGCTACATTCTAATGTCTCACTACACAGTGTTTGTGTAATCAAATTTTATACATTGTAAAAATTTTCCAAGGATTAAGAAGAAGCAGTGTTTTGAAAAGATGAAAACTTGATCCATTCTGACGACAGCTGTACAGTAAAGGGCATTGATGGCAATGGATACAAAACATAGCACCAATCAGTTGTCTTCTGAATCTAGCAGTCTGGTGCATGGCCGCCACGATTTAAGTGAAGCTAAAACAGGAAAAAACGGTATTTTTTAAATTCTGATTCAGTCATTTCAACTTTGAAATTCTTTACTTTCTACAGTGTATAAAACAAAATCCATATTTAGACCAAAATTTAAAACTGTAGCAAGTATGTAATTTACAATTAATACCTGGTTAAGGAATTACCAAGTTCATTATAGACAAGATTTTCAACAGTTTAATACTTTAAGAAGTGAGTTCATTACATGGTGTTACCTGGACTGGGATGCATAAGCAGCTTGCAGGTTAGCCTGTAACTGTTCATCTCCACCAGCCTGGTCAGGCTATCAAAACAAGATGGATGGTAGACATGACGACAGTAGTTAACATACACAATATTTCTGTACAAGTGCTTGTTCATGATCAATTTGGCATTTAAAAACAGCATTTGAACAATTTTTTTCTCTTGAATTGTGAAAGAAAGCCTAAATGTAATTGACAAATCCTGCTTTTAAAAAAGTATTTTCTATAGGTTTCAGAGGTTACCAGGATTATTAGATGCAATTTGTTGTCAAAAAGAAGCACAGACAAACACTACAAGTTTCAATCTTAAGTACATGAATAAAAATGTTTTCATCCTAACAAAAGTATCCCTATTTATACAGCTGTCATTTCAAGACTTTTATTTCCAAACCTTATCATTATGAAAATACAAGGTAAAAGCTTTTAACACGCTTGTGAAAAATCGTGCAAAATCCATACATTGGCAATAGCTGTCTCTTAAAACATAATTACGTTGACATTTCAATATACCCAGAAGAGGGAGATAACTGTATGATTGGGATAGAAACACCTTTAGTTACTGGGTAGGTGCACTAGAGCACAATTCATTAACAGCTATAAGACATAGAAATATTTATAACTGATCTGAACTCACATCAATCTGTAGGCCCTGAAACATAGCACCACCTTGGTATGGGATCTGTGAGTATGCTGTCTGGCCAAGTTGGGAGGATGCAAGGTACTGAAACAGAAAACAAACACATCAATCATAAAGCCTACCACAGAGTGTTTTAATATACAGTGTATTGACAATTATTTTGTTTAAAGGTCAAATCAATAATCTTTCATAATCACTTTTCTAAAACTTTTTCTTGTTTAAGTTAAACTTCAGTTAAATCAGTCTGACATGCCGAACTAGATATTTGGATTGGCTATATATTTAAATGATGTTACATCTTGGTGCATTTGGGCAGAAAGTGAAATCAGATATAATAAAAGCATCGACTATTGTCTGTTTAACCGGTGGTCTTGATTGTTTGTTGGGAATCTATTTACGTAAAAAAAAATGTTATCCAAAAAAAAATTTAATGATAAATAAAAGGGTTGCCAAGGTTATAGTTTTGAGAACACATCTATAGGGTCTATATATATGTAAAATCACACTGATTAATACCTCCTAAATGACACATTAGTCAAGCTTCACAGATTCACAATAGATATATATATATATATATCAAATCTAATATTCTAACACAACTACAAAGTATTGTTCTAATTACATGATAAATATGCAGAATTCTTACACATAGCTAAAGTTGTTGAAAAGTTTGGTTTGTTTTTCTTACTACAAGTGGAAAATGAAGTGGTAAAATACAAAGTTCCAACAAAACTGACCAGCCCTTCACAACTATCCTGTCTGACCAGTGGTTACCATGGTAACAGGGTTACTGTTGTTGTAACCTTAGGGGTCAACCAAGATCACCAGGAGGGTGCGAGACAGGTTACAAAGGTGCAAGCCGTGATCACCAATTATCATCACACTCGGTTTAATATCAAATTGAATGAGATTAAAACATTACAGTAAACTGGCCCTGATGATAATTGATGACAGCACAAGCTTATAGTCTGGTGAGGGCTTGACAGAGGTTACACAATCTGTGCGAATGTTATAAGCATTAGTTATGATTGAAAAGACTTGCTAAGTGAAACTGACCTTCGACCCTTTCCATTTACTTTATAATTCACAAAAGATTTGAAAGAGAATATAGATGCAGTCTTAGTGAGCAAGTCTCTTCCATTTGACATCCAGATATATATATATTTAGAAATATATTAAAAAGACAGTTCTGGCTACGATAAAAACCATACATCTATGTATATATATGTAAAACAAAACAAATCAAGCCTCTGTGTAAAGGGAGGTAAATCATTGTATGGTTCACGTACAATATTGATCGCTACATGTTCTGATACTTGAACAATTATCAAAGGATGGTCAGTATAGGCTAGAATTAATGTCAGAATAACAATGTTATCTAAAAACGGGAGATATCTTTAGAATTAAAATTTTAATTTTAATTTAAAAATAAAAAATGAAGACATTGTTACATTACAAGAAGATAATGGTTACTATGAATTCTATCAAAAAGATTAAGCAAATTTATCAGATACCATCCAATGATTTTATCCCCAAGCATCAAAACTCACAGGTTTAGAGTATAAATATATATATGTATATGAGTGTGTCATCTACATTTCATACAGAATACAGAAAATGAGTGTACAAATATTGATATATATATGTATATATATGGAAATTAAACACTGGAGCAATACAAAGAGAGACATGGTGTTTTAATGGCTATGAACTTTGTAACAGAGGATAATGTAAGAAGAATTTTAAACAGCCACTATAAACACAAAGTCTGCTCTTTTCAAGCATATATTTCACAACATGCACAAAAATAACTGGAGAATTAAATAAAAAGAAAGTGTTACAGGAAAAAAGCCTAGATATCATAAAAAAAAACCAACACCACACATTTACCCGCAGCAGTCATCTTCTGAGCTAATTTGCGCCTGGGCCTAGTCCGATAGAGCAATTGTTTCCTTTTGCTCTGGTGGTTCCAAGTAAAAAATCCTTCTAAAGCTTGATAATTGTCCACTTATGTCATATTTCTCTTCATTTGATTGTCTGCATTCCCTCTTGTGCTTAGTGTTTAGTTTCTCCACATATATTGTAAACCACGATAGTTTATATTTTAATTTGATTTATCCAGAAGTATATATACCCTGCTCTTTGAAAAGAGGCATTTAAAACTCTTTAGGCAGTTAATCCAGTATTCGTTATCGAATATTAAAAGAACAGAACTCACTTTATCAGTAACAAATGACTTTTATTGCAAGATTCCAGATGTGTTCCTTATATTGTCATTTGTTACAAATGAAGTACCAATCTTTTCCATCATAACCCACAGTCAAAAGAAAAAGATAATCTTCATGCATCCAAAAAAATATTGACAAAAGACCAGGAAACTGCATGTTGCATAACTGCATCACAGCATAATGAGTAAAACAAAAAAAATCATGTTAAACATCAATAAACTGTATCATGAAAAACCATTTCTCTATGAATTGCTAAAAAATAAAGGCTCTAAAAAAAACAATCAATCTTAACAAAAGATACATGTACATTTTAACGTTATTTCACTTACATACAGATTAAAATTTGAATTTTGGTAATAAGGAATTTGTTAAGCCATAAAATAATTGCTATCTCATATTTACAGGCAGCAAAAAACCATCACCCTTTACAGAATGTTTGTTCATATTTTTTTCTCAGTTTTTCTACTAATCTAACATCTATGTACACAGCATGTTATTGCTTTTATCAAAACACTAAAACATGAAGACTCCCTAATATGGTGAATTCGTGGATTTTTAAATGGTGATGAATGCAATTTTTGAGGGGTGAAATGAATGTTTTAGCACATATGTAAAAAAAAAATTAATTGGAAAAACATTAAAATCAAGTATGTGATTTTTACTTAATTTTAGAGGTAATCAGCCTCTCATCTGTTAATATAATCCTTTACTATAGTTGAGATGCTTCATTGCTTAGGAGAAATTATAGATATGATATAAAGTCTTTTCTCTTATCTGGATTAAAGAGTTCAAGGGAACTTACTCTTTAGCTATGACCCAAAGTAGTTATCCCCCTTGTCTATGTTCTTAACTTATAGCACCAATATTTAATGCTCTAAGATTTCATCTGTATAACATGATTCCAAAATGTTTAATAATGTTATATATTTATATAATAGAATATTAATGATACTTAAATACAATTATTTCACTGGCAAGTCCATTTAATGGATTCTGGATTAAAAAAAATTAAATATATTAGAAAGATTTGACAAGAAAAACTTAATTCATCATATCATACACCCAAAAAGTCCTTAAAATGTAGGGCCTTAAAGGTTACACAAAAAAAAATACAATTGAGGTTTCAAAAAAGGAAATAAAAAAGCTTAAAAACAAAAAAAAAAGCTTTGATCACCTGACTTTTAATAGAATGTGGCTATAAACCCATCAGCTATTCATATTATGCCTTTGTAAGTTTGATAGGTCTCAGAATACAAGTTAATTTATACAAGGTGAATTTAGGCGGTGTATACGGTAGACTTCAACAACAGTTCCCTAAGAGGTAGTAGCACTTGTTTCTTAAACTCGTATCAACATTTATTTCTTTGTTTATATAATGCGTAATAAAAAAATGTTGGCAATAATAGGCACTGATATTGTGGTCATATATTAGAGTTATCTCTCTTAGAATATATTTTTTTCTACAGAATACATATATATAAATGTTTAAAGCTTGGATAAAAGGCAAAATAACTGTATATACCACTAAGAAACAAGATTTTTTTTGGTGAATGAAACATAATTCCAATTTGAATTAAGTTCCACTACTTTTCTCCATCAAAAGTACTGATAATCATTCATTAATCATTCATTATATTGGGAATATTAAATTATTTTTTTCTTACAAAACATAACAAAAACTGGATTGAAGTTATAGGGCTACACATTAAACAATTGAATGTTATAGTTGTATATACAAACTGATATAACATGTACTACATGTTGACGAAACATCACAAATGTATATAGAGGGGAAATTGCGTAACAAGTTTTTGATGCTGCCCTGAGAAAACTTTTTTAATAAAAAATACAATTTTCACATGGTCCCACTTAGGTATACTTTAACTGATAAACAAACCTTGTGCTAAAACACTCAATACTTCTGTGTGATGGATATATATAGTCATAGGGTTGTTCCAGATTGAGAGAAAATACTAACTTAGGATCCCAAAAAACTACAGTAACAAAAAAAATCTAAATAAGTTTTGAAGTGTACTTGTGTATAAAATCTATCATATTTTGATCTGAATAATCTGCCAAATATTCATTTATGAAGCAAAATATAAAGTCCTCTAGCTGGTATAGGAGCACCTCTTTTCTAAAAAAAAGTTCTAGAGTCAAAGGGTATTAAAAAAAATTATGAATGACAATGATTATAAGAACTATTTACATATTTACATCACTTGCATAGAATACCTTTTCAATGTTCTTTTTGTAAGATTGACACGGACTTCACTTATATATATATATATATAGCCTCCCAATATCAAACCACTGTACACCTACTTTGCATCTGAATTCCCAACAATTACTCCTACATGGTTTACTTATATAATCAAAGATTATATTTCACCTAATTACAAGATCTCTTCTACATATAGCTCTTTTTAAAGTAGACATTCATCAGCTTTTAGAGCCTTATACCAAGAGGCTGGGTGGTACCAAAAAACATACCACTTAACTCTCAAACACATGTTGCTATATTTGGGTGGGCTGGTATATTAAACAGTAAATGCAGGCTTTAAAAAATGATACAAATTATACAGAATAAAAAATGTAAAAAAAAAAAAAAAAAAAAAATTGTCAGAAAATTACTGGTTGTCAAGACGAAAACATGGTTACCATAACAACTGTCATGACAACATATTGATTAATGCCATTCACAAAAGAGTGAGTGGAGCACATGACAGGAGGTAAAATAGTCATGATGTACACAAAAGTAAGTAGGTTATTGTCGATTGAGTATTTTGGGTGGAAATTGAAGTTATCGTTACAGTCTCTGTATAAAAACATGGACTCCATATTTACATGATGAGGGCCCTATTTGTACCTATCCTCATTGCGCCAATAGGTTAAAACCTCAAAAACGTGAATTACTTCGTGTCATGTGACTATACTAGTAAAAGAATCAGGTGACTTATAAGTCCATCCAATCAGGTTTATTATAAAGTATCAGATGACTTCCTAGAATATTTAGCTCATTGTTGTTGCCAGAGGCCTACTGATCCATCAGAAAGAATGGTCGGGTAGGCGGCGGATATAGGGGAAAGAAGAGAGTTAGGGGTTGGTGAGGAGCTCTGGGGCAAAACGGGGGAGGTAGATAACACCTGCAAGAAAAATAATACAAGTAGTATATAAACTGGGTCTCCACTGAGTGAGTATTCTCAAGTCCCACCCACCCTCACTGTGTCTTCTATCTCCCCTCCATCCTCCATCACAAAACAACTCCGTTTATAAAACACTTAACTTTCTTTACAGGGAACCATAGGGTCAAAAAGATGGGCTTGTCAATTAATTCTGCTTAACCATGTTTTTAATATAATTTACCTAGTATGTTGAAGTGCATCTTTACAAAAAAAACTATGTTATAGAATTACTATCATGTACAAATACTGTACAATCTAAAAGATACAGTTGTTAAGGCATACTGGTACATGGTGTATCATTCTATTTAGTTTGCTACAGTTATATTATCCTTAAAGAGATTGTTGGCACATTTGAAATAGATTAGATGTTGTTTTGCAACCATGTTGTCCCTTATTTTGTACAAAGTTCACATTCAATCGTAAAAAAAAAAAATAATCCTCATCACATGAAAACGATGACAACACCCTCAGTTAAATGTCTCGTAACACTACGTCTATACCCACAAAAATCTACCTCCTCTACAGTAAAATAGATTTCATGACATGTAAAAACAATAATCACACGCAAGCAAAACATCATATAAAACACTATAAAAGATGAAAAAAAATGTTCAAAATGAGAAATAACTTTTCTAAATGGAGTTAAAGAAATCAATGTCATATTTAACATCTATGTGAGAAAAAAAAAAAAAAAAGAAAATGAAAAATAGAGAAAAACCCATAACAGAGTAGATGTTTCCCCCTATTTTTATCTAAAACATTCTGCACATGGAATTGGCAATGTTTGTTTTAAAGAGTTAGGTCTCTTAGTTCTGATCAACTAAACCAGACTGTCCATGAAAGTAGGAATACGGACTCACATGGGCCATTGTTGGTGGCTGCATGATGTACCCGGGGTGGACCCAGCCTGTGGCGGCGGCAGCAGCGGCCGGGTTAGCCTGGGCCACTTGGTAGGTGTGGGGAGTGGTGGCCACTGTGTACCGGGGCAGGGTCAGACCAGCGGGGGTCATTAAGGCAGGGGTCCCAACACTGCAACAAAAAACAATGTATAAGTATCAGATTATATACTTTAAACTACTAACAGTACATAAATTATGTTGTAAACAATGACAAATAATCTTACAGGATGTTGTTCACACACAAAATGAAGAGGCAATTTTAATATTAACAAAGTTAATACAGTCCAACCTGATTACTTTGAGATAGACCAGGATCGGTGATAGTAAAGTAAAAAGTACATAGAGAAGAAGGAGTTGGGACTTTTAACTCACTGCGATATAAATGTATTTATATATTCATTGTTTTCAATTTACTGATGTTTGAGATAAAGTTTAACAGAACATTCTGCTTTAAATCAAATAGAATCTACAAACAACTGCATTAAAATCAATTTAAGTCTAAACATTCTTGCACAATTTTGTTTTCACAATGCTTCAAAAACCTCATTTTTCTTGCTCTTTTGAAAAATTATCAAAAGCTAAAATTTTAGTAAAATTATTCCAAATACAGAGCTCTTTTCTACGCATGGTATATCTAATTAGGTCTGTATAAGACTGACTTTTAAAATTAATCCAATACCATTGGGCCAAAAGCTGCTGGAAAATGCCAGAGCGGAAAAGAAAAAAAAAGTAATTTGGTCTGATAGCATCAGCTAAGGAAGCTACTTCTCCTTAGGGAAGATTAATGGCAGGAGCATTATGTAGGAAAATGCATCAATAGCTGAAAGTTCCTCAGGATTATACTTTATTAAAACAATGAAGAAAGATATTGTATCATATTGCTATGACCACAACTATTCAAGGATGTTGATAAAAGATGAACGAATAATATCTCTTTTAAATCATACGCAACATGTGCAAAAAGGTTCTGCAAGTTTTTTGTTATATACATGTAAATTAAATGTTTGAGTGAGCTTTCAACTGAAATTGGGATTTGAACTTTTAAAAAAATTTACACCCTAAGAGACTTCTCCTAAGCATGACTGTACAGAGGGCACCCAAGTCACAAGGACTATTGATTGGAGGATAAAAAGAAGTCTATCTGTTCACATTAAAAAAACAACCCAGCAGACAGAAAACTATAAAATATGTCAACTTTACAACAGTAATTAATCAGAAACTCAGCGGAGATTAACAGTCACGTGAGGGGACAGCGTGCCACACAGCTTCACTGAACACTATTTCACTGTCCAACTGTACAACAAATCTACATCTGCACATGGCATGTGACTTAAACAAATAGGTTTTTTCTTTCAGAGTGACTTCAGACAAATGCCAATTAGAGTCGTTTGTTACTAGAAAATACACTTTTAAGACCATCAAGATTGTAAACAAAAATTTATCAATTAATTATATTACTGATATTTTGAGAAATATTTAAGGTGCAGCAGCTAATTACCGTACCTAATTTATTGGTTTATTTTTGTCTCCTTGTCCAACTGATCTGTCCTAAATTTTTAATCATCATCCCCGTTCGCCCCCTCCCCCCTCTCCCCACCCCCCCAAAAAAATAAAAAATTGACATGCATATTTTGCAAATAAACGTTTGTGTTTGTTGTGAAACTTACCCATTTGTTGCAAGAGCTTGGTCAGCATAGGCAGCTAAAGCTAAACTGGGCTGTAATGAAGAAATACATCAATCAAACTTAGGACTTTCTTGATTTATACATACACAAAATATGAATATTTCACTCTCAGATTACTCAGATGTAACTTTAAACACAGCAATAAAATAGTTAAATGCATAAAAACATGAAATAAATGGAAAAAAAAATCAACAGTTCCATGATAATAAGAATTCTGCTTTAATCATAAACATGGCATATTAATATATTATATCTATACAAATACTCATAATCATGCTTATAATCTCAACCATATGCAAGGTTGATTCTAAAAGATATAAATTTACAGATTAAGACACTATTTTGTTAGTAAAACAATTAGCAAACAGACATTCTAATAACAAAGGACAAAATAAAGGTGTTAATTCACACAGACGGAAAACCAAACCACCGAGGAATGCATGCATGCAGCTCCATAAGAGAATAAATACCAAATTGCCCCCTTTTATTCTTATATAAAGCGGTTTTTGCATTGTATATACCCCTCCCCCATTTCCCTTTTAAGAATGAAGAATGATATGGTTTTTTTTCCTAATTATTTAAAACAAATATCTTCTAGAAGTACAATATCAGAAGCATGCCAAATATGAGCTGATTTCACATAAATGAAGAGAGCTAGCTGGGAGAAAAATTAAAGAAATTTGAAAAAAAAAAATGAAATAGAGGGGGACAGTTATTAAGAGAACAAATTGAAAATGTTCATTACATCGCCCATTTGTTGGAAGTAGGCTTGGAGGGATCCGCTTTTGTCAAGACCGACCAAACTCTGGGCCAACTAAAGAAAAATCCGAAAAAAAAAGTGCAGGTCAGTGAAAAGCCAGGATAATTGAATATGGCCTGGTTCCCAGTCCTTTGCAGGAAGGAGAACCAGTAAAAGATTAGTAGAAACCCAACTACATGACGTAATGACTCTTTATAATTTTTCCATTTTATTTTAATTGTGGTACTCAAGTTACAATTTCTGGGTCAGTGCATGCATAAATATTCTGTCATGATTCACATTTGTGTCAATTAATTTTTCTTTATGAATTATAAAATTCATTTACAATCCCTACAAATTCATCATGCTTAAAATCATATTCACTTGTACATATTGAGGCCATGCGGACATTATAAACAGGGTCTTAATATGTAACTTTTACAATTTCAATTTTTGTGCATTTTAATTGAATGTGAAATAGTTATGATCATGCTTAAAATATTGCTCTAGCTTTGCCTCATTTGAAAGTGCAAACTTTATATTTGATTTTCATTGGATTCTATGAAATCTGAATACAAATATAGAGTTAAGCTATCTAGTGAAAGTTCATTCAAGATCATGATACAATTTGATATGTTCCTTCCGAGTAAGATTAATGAATTTGAAAAAAAAAAACTATCAAACAAAAATCTATGAGCTAGCTAATAAACTCATGTATGTATAATCAAGTATATAATCCTAGGTAACGATACTGCAGATAACTGTCTAATATGCAGGTTAAATAAATTCAAATAAACACATTAGTTGTAATTTAGCAGGGTCCCATAAAACTCAAAACAGTGATAAATAGCTATCACCATGGCAACAGTTACCAGGGCTAATTGTTTACCTCGTTCCTGATCTGTGGTATGGCGGTCTTCTTCTTGTTTCCACCATCAGCAAACTTTACCAGGAGGGGCTCAGTGCAGCCTACATCAAATAATCACATCAACATATAGCAATCAGGCTTTAATATCTTTTTTTTTTATTCCAACAGCAAATTTCAAATAAATGTAAAATACAGTGATTTTCAAGGTGAAGGATTTCTGAATGATTTGAAAGCATGAACTAAATAAGTAAAATCCTAATGACTGTTAATGTTCGTCTTTCAAAAGATCCTTGATATGATGCAAGAAACATATAAGGTTAAAGGTAAAGGATTGTGTTGATACCAGTAAAACATGGTTCATTTGCAATGTACTTATAATTTGTCAGGGGGAGCTGCCAGCCAGCATGACCCCTTTCATACTGCCCATAAACAACAGGTCAATACCGTATAAACTACCATAAAGGCAAAATAACCGGACAGTCAAATGTCCATAACACAAAAATAGTATGGGTCCCACAGGTAGTAGTAAGAAGTCCAAAGAACGAGTCCCCATGAATGGGGACGCTATGTCTGACTACGTGATGAGATCCCACAGTTAAACTATTAAGTAGAAGCATGCAGTGCCTTTTAAGAATATACTAACTTTTCCATTCAGGGCCGTTCTTTCTATTCGATCTAGCTGTCTCCATTGTGGAGATCTAATTAACCGAATTAATATCTCTTTCATGACTTTTTGACACTGGAAGATTTCTAACACAGGGAACTTTCTTCCAAGAACTTTACCAATGTGCACAGCATTGGCAGTGCTTTCTTTCAGTTGAATAATCATGCAACAGTTTGACAGTTCCACTACAGAGACTCACAAAGACCTAGAATTACTGTTCATAGTGTGCTCATAATTACTGCAAACAACAAGGCACCATTCACTCCTTACATGGGGAGTTGACATATTCCAACCAATCTCTAATCTAATACTGCCTGCATTCAAATATTGACTCTTTGTTCCTGAGCAAACTAAGTGCAACAAAAGATTTCTCCTTTTTAATGACATTTTCCTTACTTTTCATTCTCAACAAGGCCTTGTAAGAAAGGCCTCATTTAATCAACTAGGTTCAAAAATGTTTTAAACCCCTTGCAATTAATGCTATCAAATTTCAATTACACACATTCGGTTCATGGAAGGTAAACATTCAGCTTCAATGGCCTGCCAAACACAATCAGAATTGAGACCTTATAAATATCCAATCTCTTCATGCCAGTCCTTGTTAAATTCAACACAAATTTTCAATGATTTGATAAAATTGTTCAATGGTCTGATACAATTGATACTTAACTACCGGTAATTGACATAATTAATGCATGTTTCAAAATCCAAGAACCACATGACCTATCTAGTTCAACTTAATTTTCATAAGAGAATGTCTTAGCAGTTTTGAATGGGAATTCGATTGAGAATATCTGGGAGGGCTGCATGCTTGCAGTGCAATGCTTGTAAAAAACAAACACACAGATTGATCTAATTAAGACTCTCTGGCACCTATCTTTGAGTGGATTGTTACCTGGAAGAATTTTCCCATTGAACTGGTCAATGATCCGCTCACACTTTTCCTTGGATTCCATTCGGCTGAATCCAACTCCCCGGCTAATTCCGTCCGGTTTTCGTAAAATTCTTGTAGAAATCACAGTCCCATAGTCTTTAAACATGTTCTCTAAATTGGTCTCGGCAAAGTAAATTGGGAGATTGGCAATGTACAAGTTTGTAGGGTCCTGCTCTTGTTGCTGAAATTAAACAAAAAATATGAATTCAAAAATTCCATAAGTTTTCTATACAACTGACTTTTAATTCATTCAATGTATGCATGTTGGAATGGGTATTGGGGAAAGGGGTTGGGGAAATAGCTGGAATTTTGAAATTCATTATAAATTCCATTTAGAAGCAATGTTATATTATCCATAATGAATCATTAATTACTTGAATCATTTTCAACATGAAATATATGTGACATCTGAGAGGCACTTGATCAATATCATCATATAATGCATGATGTATACCCATGTTTATATAATGAAATTCATATTCATTTACTCCTATAAATACACATGATTCATACACAAGTATCTACTTTATCAGCTTTACTCATTAATTAGATACTAGCTGCTTACATAGTACTCAACTCCAAGGCAACGACATGATACATATCATTACTGAGAGTGTTTGTAAAATATTTTAAGAAGCCCATCACATTTCTGTTGCCAAATATCCCTACTTTACATATTGCATAAATGATGTAGTGACTTAGATGTCAATGTTCTGGGTTATTTCATTTTGTTTTGTTTTTTTGCTATAAAACAGCTTGACTGAACATCCACTGGGCAAGAAGCACCAGGCTTGTGGTTCCAGACCCTGGGCTTGAAATGGAGTACCCTGAAGCATAAAATCAGTGCACAAAAATGCTAATTTTATTCATGAGCTGAATACAAGAGATTTTCCCTCAAATGCCTCATCTCATTCACATGATGATACCATTAGAGATTTCAGGTCAACGAAAGAGGGGTCATACATCGCTGGCCCTTCGGTCATTATCTCTTAACCCTCTTAAAGTCACACATGTTGAAAGATAATTTTTACAGAAATCTTTCTCTAAAATTTTACCACATGTCAATTTATCACCCAACTTTATACATATGAGAGTTTATCCTCAGAATGATTTTTTTCATCTAATTTAAATAATGCAATTTTCATTCAGGTGTAAATGACAGGAAAAAGAATCATTAAAGAGGCAATATGAAATCAGATGCATGCTATTGTAATGGCTGCGACTGCATGACAGATGATTTAAAATGAAGTGGTTTGCACTAGCTCTGTTCTAACAGGTAAAGTGCCAAAAGTATGTAACAATAATCGCGCCCCTCCCCTCATTCTTCTGAGTGTAAACACTAAACACACACTGAAGAAAGGAATTTCTGGTGATAGTTTGACACTTAATATACAACTCATAAATATGTCGTGTTCATTCAGGTGTGGGCTACACTGAACAGTCAGGTAAAATATGTCAAAACATTGTGTGTTCCAACACACCTACATACATGCTTGTTTGTACATACACATTACATATATATTTTTTTTTCACATGCCATCTGCGCAGTATGAAATGAGCATTGCAAAAAAGGGTCCTTATCATATCCCCTGGAATGAATTCCCTGATAGCAGTGAAAATTAAAAAAATTTTGTGGTAATTTGCTTGGCATGAAATTACAGTGATCCCACATTTTTACATCATTGCCTTATACAACAGAGCCAGACTCAGAATTTTGTTATAAATTGTCCCTGTAGTTGGGACTGGCATTTTCACTGGAGAATGTCACACAAGTGTGATGTATTGTTCCATCTAATAGTGATTCATCAGGAAAATTGGAATCCATTTGTTGCTATGGAAATGAAAATACTGGAAGGACAACAGGTCAAAATAACATTATACACAACTACTAAATAAGCTGATAGTTAATGCATCTTATGAATAAAATTGTTGTGGCGGGTTGTATAATGACCTTGAATACTAAAAATACAAAAATGAAACTCTAGCCAAGACAACAGCTGTTGCATTGTTGGGTTTAGCCTCTTTAAATTTTCCAATTTGTGGAGAGAGAGAGAGAGAGAGAGAGAGAGAGAGAGAGAGAGAGAGAGAGAGAGAGAGAGAGACTAAATCAAAACTCTGAGTAATTAGCTACTGTCATGAACAATTTAGAGATAAGTTGCTAAATCAGTAGATTGCATGACATCTGCCGAACATTCTAAATTGACAAATCATTTCAGTCATGGACTCTATGCAAATAGTCATCTGATACCAGCAGCTTGTTAATCAATAGGACAGCGAGTAATCCTAAAACAAATGTCTATTCCCAGTCCCTTTCATGTTCCATCTCCCTGACACATCACAAAAAGGAATATTAGGAAGTGCCATTATGAAAGAAAATGAATGGGAAATAAAGGTGACTTAATACCTACACATCAACCAAAAGCCATGCTTTTTTTTTTTTTTAATTTGACCTTGACCTGCAAAGTTGACCATGACCACTTAAGCGAAAAATAAAAATGAAATTGGTAACACCTTGTGCTGTTTGAAATTTAACTTGGTGACTTCAAGATTTTCACCCCCTTTTCCATTAAATGGGAGGGGGGGGGGATATGTAGGGATAGGATCTGTATGACATAGCATTAGCACAACACAGAATTATTTCCGAAGGGAACCTACTTGAGGATGATCTTTTCCTTTGGGATTATAATTTCCACATTTTAGAGGGGTTGACATGAATCCCACAACAATCAGATTCAGATTAAAACCCTACTTCCATTAGAGAAATGGACTATGAACTTTTTTATGGTTCCTTACAAATATCGTTTTCAGCTTCTGTTGTGGAATCTAATAGCATCGTCAGCAGAAACAATACCAATTTCTTTGCTAAGTACCAACCAACCGAATTCCCTTGGCATCTGATGCTACAGCAAGATACAAGCTGTGTTTTAGGATCAGTGGGAAAAACAATCTTCCTAATCGTACATTGTTGAATTATTTGTGCTGTTTTGTTTTTATTTCATTCGTGTCTCCAGGATGAGCTGTTTCTGATGACTGAGAACACATTTCTGTATCATCCCTGATCAGACAGTGCTGGGATCTCCTTTTTTTTTGTGATGCAAGCAATAAATGTATAAATATCTGATTTGGGAGAATGGAGAAGTACATTACTTACACAAAAAAAAATCAACACATTTTTTTAATTCATCATGTTTATGGCAATCCTATCATCTCACAAAACTTCCTACATGGCATATAAAAGTGGAGTAACTACTTATGAGAGTTGATTTTTGTGAGATTAAGATGCTTTAGATGTGCATCACACTTCCTTATTGTATGGCTGCCATCCATCATTGCATGGTGCTCTGTACAATATCAGGACAAGTACCTCACAGAGGAATTAATCTTAGAGACAGGCAGACAAAAATTTAGTGCAGATTAGAAATTTCATCTTGCAACTTCTAACAATCGCCCTGATTATTTAAGGATAATAAGAATGAAGACACAGTTTTGAATCTCTTTGTCTACATCCCCTCCCAGTAACCACATAGAGAATATTGTTCATGCAGTCCAATCCCAGAAACAAGCGAGGGCATCAAGATCTGCTACCAATAATTTTCTACCATTTTGTTATCAAGATTAACTGGTACATGTATTTCATTGTTTATGAAATACATGTTTCCATGTACTTGTATTTTGTTTTGCTCTATGACTATCTTAATTTAAATCTTATTGTCACTGATTTTGGGACATGGATAAGGGTAGAGGATGCATGTTGATATTTTACTTTGATTTGACCTACTTTGGCCATCTGTGCCTGAATGCCCTGTGACTGTAAGGCTTGCACGGCAACCTCTGCAGCCGAAGGTGATTCAAAGTCCACAAATCCATATCCTGCAAACATACAAAAAAAAAATGTTTACAAATGCAATATGTTTGGTACTCAAAACCAAACATCAAAATACAAAGGGAAAGAGTCTTATCTTACAAAAGATTCACAAGATATTGATGTACTAAATGCAATAATATTTTCCAACAACTAGATAAATGCTGTTAGGATTCCATTAATGGGACCCCTATGTCTAAAGCTGAAGAGTTTAATGGACCACTGATATTTCATTATGGAATTATATACGGTCTCTCGAGGGACTGTGTATATAGATACACATCAGCTACTGCTGCTACTGCTGGAGAAGATTGCAACACTTCCAATATGTTGCTTCTGTACACCAATGTAATTTGTTCGGGTAGCCATTTTATTATAGGGATTAATTTTGACCTTTGAGCCCTGCAGGCCAATTAAAAACCAAAAAATTGAAATCTGACTCTATACAAGTAAGCAATAGACGAATGGTCCGAAAAAGCAGTCCACTTCTCTATGTTTCAACTTTGACAATCATTTGTCATTTTCATTTGTTCACCATGTTTACATCATACAATGAAACCTAATCATCTTATACAATGACCTTAACTAATGAACTATTTTCAGTTACAGTACATGAAGTTAATCAGACTTTCACTTGTTGCTGAAACTACATTAAAAATTAAAGACTACAATTTCAATTTCAAATAAAAAAAAATTCTGAATAAACAGGGCTCTTCATTATGAGAAAAAATCATATCTGCATGATTGTCCCTATTGATCTTCAGTACTGTCTGATCGTTATCAAACTTCGCCCATAGACAGTATGGCGCAGCTCCCCAATCACATTTTTACTCCTAACTACGCGTAATAATAGCAGTTCTGATTGGTGCTTTTTACAATAATTGGTAATTTGGTGAATGCTAGTCATTTTCTATAGCCAACAAAATGCCAAGGCTGTGGTTCATCTAATACCAGGTTAAGTGAGGTCAACTTCGTTTCAGAGAATTTTGGGAGGGAGTTCACAGATCCGGATCTCCTTCACGCAAACATAAGACACATTTCTCTATGATTATGTATTTCTTATTTTTTTTTTGTAAATTTGATCAACATTCTGCCACCAATGATTCAACCTCTGATAAAATATCGCTCCTATGCCTCACTGGCTGGTGGTGGTGTGAACAATTTGTCAGACATGATGTATCATTAACTTCAAACCCGAGAAGCAATTCAACTGGAAATTAGAACACTTCAGATTCCATTGAATTTGTTAATATATGCATGTTTATAAAAATTAAGCCACATTCAGTATTATCAGCTTCATATTTTCAAATAATTTCTGAAGAGAACACCGCATGTCTCTTTCCAACACTGCATGTCTGGAGTTGAGTTTTTGAGTAACACAGGTCAGACCTGAGGATGTAATTTATAGAGGTGACCTTTACTGACCTTTGCATTTATTTGTCTGTTGGTCTATGATTGCTTTGGTGGAAATGATTTTGCCATATCTACAAAAGAAAAAAAAAAAAGACTCATACAAACAATTCCGTACAAAACATGTCCACATTCTGGTACCTTAAAAAGCATGACAAATTAGTGTCAAGTAATCGTGTAAGCAAAATAAAAATTTGGTAAAGTATTGATTTTCCATTTTCTTTATTGATCAGAACAATGAACTGACAAAAGATAGACATATAAGTGTATGTGAAAACGGAACTTGATACACTGTTCAGTGCCCTCAATGAATAAGACATTTCTTTAAATCCCAAGTATAGTTTTTCTTACTGTAAATGTAACTGATTGAAGAATTAGAAATGTCAGTTACAAGTCCCGATAAGTTTTATCTTGTTTAGGGTTTTAAAGGTCTCTTTTTTCCCTAACAGATAAACACAGCTAGATAACTCTTAACAAAAAAAAAGATCTAGACACTACTCATTAAAAGCAGAAAAAAAGGATTATGTTTCTGCCTTTCTATAGATGATAACACCCCTAACAGCTCTTTCTCTCATCTTAAATTCATCACTCTATTCTACAGAATCCTCTTCATGGTCCGCTGAGAAACATGAATAAATGTGTGTCTCCATTTGGCCTGGCAGCCAACACTTTGGACAGCTAGGGTGTTGCAGAGCTATCTCTGGTCAAAGTTCTAAAATTTTCTCCAAGAATTCAATTAACAAAGAAAAGGACCTTGCAACTGAATATTTTTCTTTATAAAAGCAGATATCAAACACTGTGTACCATGCATCTGTTACATGATATGTGTACAAACATTTATTTGCACTCCTTTCTTGTTATCAGCATTTATAGGGAATATATCTCTTTACTAGGTGATTACATAACTGTATAGGCAGAACCCAAGTAAAACAGTGAACGGACAGATTCTCCAGATTTTTTTCAATAGATAAGTCCTAGAAGAGACTAAACCCGTTTGACATTGATTTGAATTTTCTGTCTGGAAAAAAAAAAGTTTCTCCCCTCTATCAATCACAGGTCCTTGAATTAACAGCCACATAAAACTTGCATACCAAAATGCAAGGGAGAGAGATAATGTCAAAATGTATACAGCTGACATGAGCCTTCTCTGCATAGTAACCACCATTATGCAATGTTTAAATTGTCTAATTAACTTTCCTTAACCATAAAATTCCTTGCATCAAGATGATATATATTTTTCAATATTACCAGAGTACCTCCCAGTAATCTACAAATCTTAAAAAAAATCTCATTTCTCAAGAGGTAGCCAGCTAGTCCATAGAATGGCGACACAATTGAAGAGAATTGGATACGACCGAATATGACACCCTGATAGGCGTTGGATGCTTAATCCTTCCTAAAGAATGTCATTGAAATGTCCTCTACCAAGTCTGAGCAAACAGAAGGATGTTTCAAGGTCCTTATTTTCCAAAACGTATATTCTTTTAATGTATTTATAGTACTTCCTAAGAGAGTTTCTCCATCTTTTTAAATGTTTCAACAGCATAAATGAGATATACTTGATTTTTTTAATTACTTCACCACATTTGCATTTGCATGACTATATTCTACAAATGTGTTGTAATAAAATTAACAATCATTGTAAATCTTTCATTCATTATTCCAGTGAAATGAAGAAAACTTTGAAAATTTACACTATTATAGAACATTTTCTTTCTCTAATAAGTGACGAAGAGACAACAAATTACAGTATCATTCAATCTCTCTTTCCAAACAGATCACATGATCCTAGAGTTATTGTGACATAAAGAGCATTTCCTGTCATAAAGTAGTAGCATTATTAATCACCAAATATTCTGCCACTTAAAAATTTATCATCATCTTCCATCATCTCCAGTGTCACATATTGAGAGAGAGAGAGAGAAAGATAGAGAGAGAGAGAGGTGATTGTATAAACATCAAGCATCAGGTAGGCCCTGGAGAGTTGAAAATGGCGGGACAAACGGATATGCTGGTTAGTGTGTGTAAAGGATACGCTAGTTAGTCTGTGTGTAATCTGTTAACTAAGCTTGACTAATGCCAACTCATTTAACCAGCAGCACTTTGATGAGGGGGAAACCATCTGATAACCTTGACGACCTTCCCCATAACACTGCCGGCTCCAGACAGGCGCTGGTGCCAACACTGTACCTCTGTTCTCTCCAATATCCCCTCTGTGTGTGCTTCTTTATCAGACCTTGAACTCATTACAACAAATTTTAAGGATGATACATTTCAATGTCTCCACTGCTTTCATTTAAGTTAATTAGAATGTCCAAGTTCTTTGATTTCAATTGCTTTCTTGGATTTACAGAGACAGTAAGAGATAACTAAAGCTATACTGACCATGTATTGTAATTCAAGTGTTGAATCGTTAAGTCTAAATATTTATGCATTGTTTGTAGTAAGAACTAATTCAGATTAGTCGCCCTCTTCTCCTGTCTGAATCTCTGTTACTATAGGAACTTTCTTTTTTTTTTTTGTCCAACTCCTGCTCTTGAGAATGATCATGAAGCCAATAAAACTCTTAAGTTCCTACACCATGAGTTTTGTTCATCTAGAAAATGACATGGAATCCTACACCCAAACATTCGACAAAGTTTTCATGTGATAAGAACCAGATGTCAAATGTTTATGCTTTATATTTTTTTCCCTCCAAAATCTGAAAGTTACATAATATTGTGTGAATCATTTATTTGTTGAACTCAATGTGAAAAAGTTCTGGTGTGCTTCTTGGTGGGCATATTGGTGACCTTCACTTAGGAGAGAGAGAGAGAGAGAGAGAGAGAGAGAGAGAGAGAGAGAGAGAGAGAGAGAGAGAGAGAGCATCCATATTCATCTTGTATCCAACTGTTCTTACAAGTTTTTCATTATTCACTGGATCACATCTTTGACATCTTCTCAAGTCGAGACAACCTCTTTCTCCCTCACCCTTTGCAGTGCACAAAATATGGAATTGCTTTAGAGTTCTCAAACATTTGAGAAACATTATTGTATAGTTACTCAGCAAAGGTTAATACAAAGCAGCTAAAGCAATCTTCCTTTCCATGAATGCAACCAGAGAGACAGCACTAAAAAACATCTATCTCCAACCGTTTGCCAGTCTTGTAACTCTCGAGAATTCTGTTTTGCAGGTGAATCTCATGCATATACATGCCTCATCATCTCTGTTGCCATACATAAAGATCATTTTGCAAGGCAAATAAGAAATCTGACATTCCTGTAGAAATATTTATACTCAGTGAATTAGTATCTAGTCTAAACAGAATATGTCTCCCATTCTGTCTTATTAATTGGCTAGATAGCTCATGGTTCCTTCCTATAATAAGTTTTCTTGTAGCTGGCTCTCACAACCTGCAGAATGTGGGGATCTTCCTGGTGTTTAGTCCAAACAACACTAAGATCCTTCATTTTTTTTTAACGAGATCTCTTCGCGGATGAATATGACAAAAAATAACCAATACCATTTACATAATAAAGCAGCCATGAAGACAAAAACAGGTTGCAGGGTTGGCTTGCCTCTATGGTGATGCTTCAATCAGATAACAAACCCAATGCAAATTGCATAGAAAATCATTAACATGGTCTCATTCTGTTTTTGAGTACCAAGGGGCCAGAGTCAATATCTCCGTTTTAATGGCTGCATTCTCGAAAGTTCCTAAATCTTCCTCTCTTTATTTCAATGGCATCCAATATACATAAAAAAGAACTACTGCAGTCTTTTATAAAATCTTTTTCATTTGATGAACTGTAACTGTAACTGATGCACTAAGAAGGTCAAAAATAAACTTGTGTTCGTACATTCTAAGAATACATAAGAAGGGTTTCGGGTCTTATCCAACAGTAATGTTTCATTTAACAAAAGGAGATGTCACATATATTTTCCCTTATGTATAAATATACTCTGCAAAATGTGACAGCCTTGATTTAAAACTATAGAATCTGGTTGAGTTTTGAAACTCTTGTGAAGTTTATTTAAAATATAAAATCAATATGTTTGAAATTTTACACAAAAATCAATGTTTTGATATTACATGTATATCATATGACATCAGCCATTAATTCATAATTAATAATCACAGAATAAAAGATGAAAACAAAAATATCAATAATTATTTCTTTTGTATTATGAAATTATATGAAATTAAAGATCAACATTATTTAATTCAAGTACTATGTGATTCATAAGTAACTTTTATCCTGTGTCAAGTTTCAAAACTCAAAAGAACCAGGCTTCAATAATAATTCAGAAAATAATTGCTTTTATAGTGGTACGCAAAGTGCAGCACTTGTAAAATCACAGTGCTCCCTTCCTTACTTATTAGAACAGCATGATGAATACCTTTGGCAGAATTTTGAGGTTGCCCTTGAAGTAGCTGTTCAGATCTTTTTACACCTCCCAGATATATAAACCTCTTGGGGGATCATATATTTTTATCTTGATCTAAAAACAGGGGTTCTTGGATCTCTATCCCCAAAATAAATCTGTGACTCATTTATTTAAATTCGATGTAATTGAAAAATCCCTAGTTAATTCAGCTTTTTTGTGAATGAACTTAAAGAAAACCATGAGCTTTGGTATTGGTAGATCTCGAAAAGATGTCCCATGAAACCAACTTAATATCCCAACACCTCATGTGCATCCATACTGTTAAACTTAATAAATTTCTCCCCAGTTCCAGTTCGTATTGCATGATTCACCAAGTCTTCAGAAGAAGAGTGAAATTAAATGATTGCAATGGCACTTTCCTGGCTTCTCCTCATGGAAATGGTGCACTGTACAGCTTCCCAGGCACCTTCGCCTTGACAAGTGAGTCACGTTGAGCAATACAAAAAGCAGGGAAGATTGAAGATTTCTGTAACTTTCTATCTTGGTTTGTCAGTTGTGTAAGATTGGGAAGTACAACCTCTGGCAGGTCTGTGTCAGATATATTTCACCCACTTTCCTCATCAAAAGTGAAAGTACAAGGAATGGAAAACTTAAAATGAGAAACCAGCTGTTGGTATATGATACCTCATAGACAATCAACTATTGGAGACGGGTCTTTAACTTCTATTAACTGTGATTTTACATTAGAAAGAAGTCAACAGCAGGTGCATGTACTGTGAAACAAATGTAATTGCACCTCAGATTTCATCTAATATCAAAGGAACTAGTACTTTGCTTCTATTTTCTACTTGACCATTTCAAAGAAGGTTGTTCAGTTTTAGCAAGAGTCATGTTGGAAGCATTAGATTACACTAGTGCAAAAAGAGAGTGATGCCAAGTTCCCTAACAAATTGCTGTGGTTGTCCTGCAATACTTACGGCTGGCAGAGGTTGACCAAGTCTTTGTCTGTGGTGTTAGGGTTCAGGCCTCGTATATACAGGTTGGTGCGGCTGAGCTGTTCCCCAGACTGGCTTTGGTTGCTGGACTGGCTACTGGTGGTATTAGGACTGGCCGCAGGCATGCTGCGAGGTGTATAAGTCTGAAAAACACCAAAAACACAACAATTGTAGTCTAATGTACACAGGCATGTTTTGTGGTTAGTAAATCTGAAAAAAAACACAAAATCAATAATCATCTACCCAATGTAACCTTATATGCTCCCAATTCTTTGTATGGTAGAACCAAATCTAAAACTCTCATACCAAATCAAGCTTGGTAAGTCAACTTATGATGATGATTTATGATGACTCTTGTATGTTAACATTGATTTAATCATAACTTCTGACTTAAAAACTTCTGCTTCCTTAGTATAACAAGTTAGAATTTCCTGTGGTTTATTAAGGTGCATAGGACACATTATTCTTTATGGCAAATAAAGTAAACAACATGAAAACTTAAATCTAAAATGACTCAATTTTCCTGCAAGCACGCACAGTGGCAAATAAAACCATTCTGGCAAGCTGAGGTTTACAAATCTGTAAACTAAGAGTTCTCAAGTTTTCCAGAAAGACCATTTACAAAAAAGTTAAAGAGAATTAAATGTATTGACTTGATGTAATCCATGATGGGAAATTCAATATTTGTATCAGTTCTGCGGCGCAGCAGATTGCAAAGTAATACTGCACTAAAAACATTTGTTCCAAATTAACACTGTGCTTATTGATTTCATGATCACCTAAAAACACATAACAGTTTGAAACTTATGGATTTAGTCATAAAAATGCCATTCAGAGTATAGGCTTTTTCTGTAAACCACACTTTGCAGAATGACAACAATACACTGGGGAGAGCTCACTTCACATGCTGGTCCCATTGTGAATCATTATTTTTTGATGATGATCCTGATGGCAATGATGGGGGAAATTGCCTTGCATTACCAGTTGCTCAGCTGATCAGATCTGAGATTTCTTCTCTAATGCCAGTCTCTCTTATTTTTGTTGTTGTTATTTTGCTGTTAAATTTTGTTTCGTTTTAATTTATGGGGAGGGGTTATTTTTTAAAAGGGAGGGACACCAATTTGCATTAAAAAAAGATGGGATGGTATACTGATACATCTGCCTATTGTTACAGTCAACAACTATTGTCATGTATCATATGAATCATGAAAAAAACATTTTTTGGCATTACAGTAGTCTATATAGGTACTGATAAACTTTTTGAATTGTAAACTGTTCTGGAAAACCAACATCAGCTTGTTGGTCTAACTTGCCAATTGGTCAACAGCTTTTTCCAAAAAGAATGTGCCATTAAATTAAAATACCAAGAAGCAACAGAATAAACATTTTTGCCTAGGCCATTACTCTTTATACAAGAAGGATACAACTGTATTTTGGCATATTCATTCCACCAAATGACACAAGTTTGGCAGATACAAAGGTAAACAAATGCACACATCTGTTCAGAAAATGTTTACTGCTTTTTACAATATATGCCTCGAGCTCAATAGTTATTTTAGCTTGCTTTAATTTGAAGTTAAAAAGTTTGTCTTTATTCTAATAATATAAACATAGGAGTTCATGCAGGTTAGGAACCAGAGAGTACTATTGTGATTGAATTAATTAAGCCCCGAATTTTTGCACACTGCAGGAATCGAAAGAAACAATTTTTACTACTTAAAACACAGCTACTCTAAAGTATACTCTTAAACATGCACATACATTATTATCAAAATAATGTATAATCAACTTCCTCAATTTTGTTCTGTTTTATCTATAAAGAACTTCCTATTTGAAATCTTCAGTTCTTCACAAAAACTTCGATCCAAAAGTCTAATGTAGAAAAAAATAAATGAAGTAATTTCTGTGGAAAATTAGGAAATAAAAAAAATCAAAATCAGAACTTAAGTAGACATACCTTCAAATTGGAGGGAGAGGGGTGTTCAAGTTAAGATACCTAGCGGCTGAATGATGGTTTACTCAACTCCACGGTCAGAGAAGCATGAAGTATCCAATTTAGGACGAAACAACATCCAGCAATATGGTAATTTTATTCAAAAAGAGCTCACATAATATCAGCCTTTAAGCTGAACCTACTAGAATTGCATGCGATGGGGTGATCAAATGCTCCAGTTCACAAACATACAAGAGTTGAGTTTAGAAAGCTGGGCAAAATGGAGTAAATATGTGTATAAACTCTCACATGAATTAATGACAGAGTCTTCATTCAGAACTGATACAGCCAGGTAGTATTTAATTGGATGCCCCTGGGGGAACCACAATTTTCAAAAGTAGACTGGAATGTCACAATACTCAACAGGGTAATATACTTTTGTCTACGCTTCACCTACGCGTAAATATTTGATATTTCATTCAGCGGTGTCATGTGTGGCCATGCTTGTTCACAAGGTATTCAGCATAACCACGATACACACCTGTTCTTAAAAATCAGTGATTTTCACTTTAAAAATTAATGCAATCAATCGAAAATTATAAAAAACACTCATTTTTAATGTAAGATTCAATTAAATAAAGAAATGTGATGCTTACTTTCTATATTTCAGACTTATACAAGAAAGAAGAGACAACTGTCCATTTTCTGGCTCTGAAGATGCCTCCGTGCACTATCTATCAAGTGGGAAATGTTTTATTTGCCACGTACCCACATATTTTAAGTTTTGTCTGTTCAAACAAAATTAGCCCTATTCAAACATAAATGCCAGGTAAATTCTAAATTTCTTATCACTCCTATGATATAAACATCTCATTTTTCTCCGCAGATATCATACAATATTCTCATTGTTATGCCTTAAACTGGCAGGCTTTAAATTGCGACAGATACCATTTCACCTGTTGTGAAGCTGTTGATAGTCTTGGGTGCCTGCAATTAGGCCAACCTAGACATTCAGGTTTTATTTATGTGCTTCAAAAATTTAAATATCTGGACGAATTCCAAAGAAAGTCACTTTTAAATCTCCGAGTAGTCAATTCAAGTCCACTGGAAGGTTCTTCTAGGTAGGGCCATTAAAATTCCTTTCGAAAAGACGTGTAGGTCTAATTGACTTAAAATCTACTCACAATGTTTGAAAAATTACAGCAATAATCAGATTTAAAACTCTTTTAAGAAATGTCTAATGTCAAAAAAAGACATATTAAATAAAATTTTCGCCTTAAAATCTCTACTTATTTAGTCACAGATTTCAAGGTGTGACACATATCTTTATTATTTTTTTGTTTTTATAAGTTATTGATGATTAATTATCACATAAGATACTTTACATTTTTCATATTCTTATTTAAATTACGCAGAAAACATAACATGCTAAATCCACCCACATTTATCAAAGGGCTGTTGCATCATATCACAATGGCTTTTATATTTTTCTTTAAAAATATCAATATTTAGGTCAGTCAATTTGAATGATTTTAACAAATAATTAAGATCAAATTACCTTTTAACGAAAATTCAAAACAATATTATGCTGATATTTTGAAGAAGAAGAAACAAAACCAGTGCTGTCAATAATTAAAACCTTTCTATAGTTTTGTTCTGCTGTAACAGTTCATTGCCCTATCAGTCGTTTCTCACAAACAAAAACTTGACCTGATCCAGTTGAAGGAAAATGACAGATAAAAAGACACTATAATATGGCAAGTCCCCCAATCTGAATGATTACTCAACCCATCCACTGATACCATAATTTTGGTTCAAGTGAATTTGCTTGTCAATTAGAGTGTGAATTTATATTTTTTTGTGTCTTTTTTCTCTCTCCCCATATTGCCAAAGATTGCAATCAGAGCCAATTCTGTGATAAGCACATCCTTCTTTATCAATCAAACAAACCAGTTGTCTGAAAAATTCCTCTCTCAAAACAAAGAAATTCATCAACAGACAATCAGTCTTTCTGTCACTTAAAGTAAAACCCATTGTGTAAATCTAATCAGCTCACTTGTTTTGGAGACTATAGCAGGTCAAATACTGTTTAAATGCCCTGATTAATGACACATTATACTGTCACTTATACTTTTCTCTATCTTCATAAAAAAAAGAACAGAAAAAGATCTCTTCTTTCAAGCCTGACTTTGCGACCCAATTCTTTAAATGTTTACATAGATTAACAGATTATGACTTTCACTGATTAATTAATACATGAGAGATATCTTCAATGACCCACTGAATTATTGGCTTATGAAGTAATCCTACATTTGAGGTAGGATCACTACTTTCTCAACAACCCACATAAATCCTACCCTCTGATTCATTAAACTGTTATCTAAGTATCTGAAAAATATACACAGCTAGATGACATCAAGGAAAGGAGTTAGATTTTTCACCTATGTAGTCCACTGTTAGCCCAATTATACTGAATCCAAAATATTAATACATGTAGTTAAAACATCAATTTTTACAATAAATGCTATCAACTTAAAGATCACTTGTGGTCATTCAGCAAACAAAGCCAAAAATTTAACTATGACCTATTTATATCCAATTCAAAAATGCTTTCAATTATTCCTTACCCCCCCCCCCCCCCCCCAAAAAAAAAAAGGCCCACTATTTACCAGTTCTTCTGTCAGGCTAACTTCCAAATGTTAAAGTTGGCTTTTCCAGTGTCTACTAGTTCCAGTTTGTCACCACTTTCGACTTTCACACACCAGAGTTTTTACTACTGTCCTATCAGTGAGCTACAAAGGTCATTTACACCAGATTAACTTTTTGCCTCGGACAATTTACTGAGGGCTTTCACCGTCCCAACGTCACACAGAGTAATCCCACCAGTGACTGGGCCTCCGTACACTGCTTACAAAACCGGCGTGAGCAGATGATCCACACAGTACACCCCGTTACTTTCTAGCTGAGGGGTTTAAAAATCTCTAGTGGTCTACTCAAAGCCAACTGCTTTAGAAAAAATGGGAAGGGAATGCTAAATTAAAGTGCCTCGATTGACAGCCAGTCTATTGTTAATCAACTGAATTTACGCCACTTTTTAAAAAAAATTGAAATAAGTGCCTTTCAGCTTCGATGATTTTTAATTTGTTATGTAGATTTAAGACAAATTCAATATTGGTGGAATGCATATATATCGATCATTCATACAAATGGGCAGCTCTTAGTGTAAACACACTGTATCCTTGTCAATTTACACACAACTGAGCTAGGGCTGTGTAACAACAACTAATTGTGAAGAAAAAAAATTGTGGACAAAAAACTTTCTTGTTTAAACAAGTGATTTCTTATTGAGGATATCGGTGGGTTTATGATGAACTTACAAATATACCAACACAATGCAGGAAGCCGTTTACTGAGCCATCTGTGCCTCAGTATCCGAATCAAAATCTAATTAATTACATACTATAATATATATTATGCTAATAAAAATTAGGCTGATTGGCTTTTATACTAGAATTAAGTAGTTATTCATTACATAGGCTTGAATGGGATTTATTTAAGCTCCTGTCAAAAGTAAACACATACTGGTAGTTTCAATTTTTTTTTCTTTTCATAAATAAAGATGCAAGTATGAATAAATTTGCACATAGAAATAAGAAAATGATTATGTAACATGATTACTGGTATCTTGATTTAGCCTAGTTTCTATCAAGACCTTGCAAATGAGGCGAGAGAATATACAACACGTTTTAATATAAGCCTTCAGAACACCTCTGATCTTTTGATATACTTAATTAGCATACCCACAACAAGAACAGAGCCGGAGGTACCATACAGCTGTACATGAATAACACAGAGCTGTTGGTATATCATTTACTTCTAGTGCAAAAAGTGCTGCCCAGCATAAGATCAAAAGGAAAATTTGTCCTAAATAAGGCAAACTAGCTAGGGGGTTTTAACTTTTAAGAAATGCATTAATAATTGATTCAGTCAGAAGTGTACACATCTATTTATATAAAATCATTTCACACCAGTATATTTAGGATGTAGAGGATTTAATGTGTTGAGGTTTATATACTGTACTTTAGAAATGAAAATTGAAATAATATTAGGATCAACTTTCCCTCAATTTCAATAATGAAATTACCAAGCTGGTTTGGATTTGGTGTACCTATATTGATAATAATATCTGAAAATTAGCATTTTGAGCTGAAATCTGAGTACAAGAGAGATGCAGACTGTGTTATCAGGAGTCCACACTGGGGCTATGTAGATAAAGAGCCCACTCATCTAGTACATTACCCAGTCTGTCCCTTCAAACCTGCAGTGTCACATATCTGGATATAAGATTACTGAGGGGCTCCCCACAGGGCAAGAAATGTTTGTACCCTGACAACTTTCAAAGTCATCATATCCTCCATTAAATTAAATGAAATATATGCAATTTCATTTTATAAGAGCTAGGATAGATGAGGACAGGGGCTTGGGAAACGACCAAAATATTTTTAATTTAAGAAGCTGCATGAGCAAGACTCTGCTATGACTACTGCACACATCTGTCTCTATAACAAATGTTATTGTTCAAAATCTGTTGCATTTGCCTTTGGGATCAAGTCAACCAGCGTTCCTGATGATATCCTGTCATATTGGCTGAAACATTGATTTCTGGCCCAAGTCAAGCTCTCCCTATTTCAGCTATTTGTCCAAAATCTATACGCAGACAATTACCTAATATCTGTCTACTAACAAGAGCTGCTGGAGATAGTTGATCTCTAAATAGGGACAGATAAGGAAAATGCACTCCAAGATCAGAATGTCTACAGGGCTAAACAGTACCTCATTCAGTTTCTTTGTGCTTGTCTGAACAAACAAATGAAACAACCAAAATCAAACTTGATCCATGCAACTATATTGCCTGAACTTTCTTGTCCTTCCATTGATTCTCAAGCTCCACGTAGCCATGCATTGCACCGCCATCCTGTATAGAGACTTTAATAGTATGCCATATTTCATTGATTCTGCTATCAAACATGACCACTCAATATCACTAAAACTTAACCACTCTCCATTTAAGAGAGTCTTTACCAAGTCTCCTCTGAGATTTAAGGTGGGTCGTAAAAGATAGAAGAAGCAAACATGCCCTTTTATGGGGTGACCATGCAGTAAAAGTCATGACCAAACTTGTGAATTCCAAGGTGCTCAGATGTGATTTGGAAAAGACAGTTTTTCTGGCAAACATTAAAAATGTCATTTGACTTTCCAGTGCACTAAGGGTCTAATCTAAACGTTTTATGACATGGGGTCTTTAATTTTCATCTTGGTGTTAGGAGTTATAAAAACTCCAGAAATCAAACGGTTTCCTGCCCTAAGCTCATGGTATCTAGCACCTGCCATTTGAAAATGATTGAAAAACAAACAGATAGATACACTTTGTTTATTTATAGACTTAGCAGCCGATAGAACAAGTTTTAACTGTTTAAACTTGGCACACATCTGGGTTAATTAGATGTTTCTCTCCTCTCCAATCAGTTTTCTTTTAAGTAGTTTAGGCAACAAAGGTGTTACATTACAAATGAAAATTTACAAACTCTTTGAAGAGCATGAATTATGCAGACACCTGCATGAACTTGGTAACAATGAAAAGAACAACGAAGTTTTATCTTTTCTAAATAAGAAAGGGTGCAGCCCTCTATATACTGATCATTACGAGAATTTCGATTGAAATGCTAGGAATCATTGAGAATTAGTAAAGGTAAAAATATATAGATCTATAAAAAAAACCTGGCATTTTATTATAGTTTTCAAAGAGTCACTGAATACAGTAAATGAACTCTTAATGGTGACTTATTATTAGGTATTGCTTTACAAAACAAACCTTACAAAAAACAATTAAAGCAGATACATCAATTATCTGTCAAAGATATGGTAATAAATGGTCATTTTTTTTCATTTCATGTCTTATTTGCATGAATACAGAACTTCAATACTGCATTGAGCCAAGCAAATCATAGCAAAGAAGTCTGCTTATCACCCCAACACAGGAAATGTGTTGAGTTAAACTGCACGCCTGCAGGATTTCAGCTAATTCATAAAAAATACCCAGGGCATCTGTTTCTGCTAAAATGAAGGAGGTCAATTTCTAGATTTGAAGCAACCAAATGGATTCGAGCCTGGTGAGAATCATGAATTTTGTGGAAACTGGTTTTTAATGTTTCCATGACTGACGGAAACAAAGTACCATTATATATAGTGTATATTATATATAAAGAAGTTGTTTCCAGGTGATTGTTGGGGGAGGGGGGAGTAAATGAGATAAGAAGATGACATCTTATTGGGAGGGTTACAGATACTGTAGATAACCAAACTGATTAATATGAACAAGATGAACTCGAAATAAACATGACATAAAAAACAAGGTCTGTGAATATCCGCATCCTCTGAGTTGCATGATAAGTAACCTACTCTGTGATGTGGTGATAACATCAGTTCTCCAGCACTCGGAGCATTCTCTATGAGAAATATCCTCTCCTAGATAGTCATTGAATGAAGAAATACTCCACTCACCCTAATAAAACATCATGTAATTTGTTTCTATTTAAAAAATGGACGTTAAGGCCACTTGCCAGCAGAAAAAATGATGGGGTGGTTAACCTTAGACATCCTGTTTAGAATTGAAGTTCGGTTTCAAGGTTATTGGGTCATTTTTCTGAATTCTTATAAACTTGTCCAGGTGTGAATCATCTAAAAAAACAACTCAAGTCAAGATATGAAACAAATCAAAGATTAGATCTTTGCAATTTGAATTTACTCCTTCTGGTGCACCATCATTGCAAAATGCAATCACTGCTTCTTTTTGACGTGACATAATCCAAACCACACCCCTCTAACAATCCCACACATTTTATGAGACATTCCTTATAAATGCTTCAAACTCCCATTAAGTTTCTATAATTGTATTTTGTACTTACTTCTGAATCGGAGGGGATTTTCTCCTCAACAACCGGGGACTCCAGCTTGCTACTTGTTACACTTCCCAACAGTAAAAAAAATTGAAAGTGGAGATGCAGTCCACTTGAAATGAAAGTTGAAAATCCCACACAAGTTCAACTCACTGTTGACTGATCAAAAGCCGCTTCTAATGATATATGGCAATAAAAAGAAAATAGATATGCAGTAAGACTTGAAAAAAAAACGCACACAAAAGTCTAAAGTCACAACACGTGAATTTTACACCCTCCTTATCATAAGTTATTCCAAGTACTGAACTAGAGAACAGGGTAAAATGAAACTGCTATACCTTTGTAAAGAATAGGATATGACATGTATGCAGAAACCATACAGGAAGTCAAGTCAGGGGAGACTTCTGATTACAAGAAGTGCTCAGTGTATACAGCGACGGAGTGGTTTCCTGGGACAATTTCCTACCCAAAGTCAACGCCGAGATCCACAAATTAATTGAAGCATCCGGTAAAGTTACACTAGACCAAAAGCTAATCCTAGCTTATTTCATGGACCTCTTTATCAGGAATCGTGTTCCAATCAAATAGAGGCTAAAGGACACTGGTCAGAATTCACCAAGAAGGATCTAGAGCAGGATCTTATAAGTCAAGCCACACGGAACCTCCGAGAACAAGACCACACTACCGAAACGTGTGAACATAAGATGGCACACACAACCTTGGGTTTCTAAGTTCCTTGCCACAAAGTAACGAGTGCCTCTGGTACTGAAGCAGGATTTGTGAAGTTCTTGAGAAGGAAGTCTATAGTTAAGAGTAAGGATGTCATTGTTAAGCATCCTGTCCCAGGGTAGACTCGTTTAGGATATCAACACTTTAATTCGTATCCTGTAACTACTTTAGATGGCAGTGACAAGAGTTATTCCCCCTTTGTAATCTCTTCCAATGCTTTTTTACCTAAGTTTAATGGGTTTGATCTGAGATTGTTTTTATCTTATGACATAACTTTACATCCTGATTGTTTATTGAGAATGGCTACTCATAATTTACAGCCCTCAATGATCTGCAATGTTGAAGAGACAGTTACAGAACATTTTTTTACTGCTCTTGATTGTGTGCTCAGATTTTAAAAATATATACAATATGTACCTCTTGCCTTTGGCAAAAATACGTTTCTAAAACAGATCACGTTAAAAAGGTGTAAAAAAGGAAAGTTTTTAACAACAGATACATTAATGCAGTTTCTTTTCCTTCCAAGCTTTATTTATTCCCATAACCACCTCGTCTAGGAAAACAAGTGTTTTATCATCGTTATCTATAAACAAAACAATGAATTATGCAAGAGCCGAGCATTGTGAAAACATCACCACTATCAGATGAAACAGAAAAGCTATTAGCAACATTGCTGTGTGTATAAATGCTTAGGGAAATGGGCCTTAAAGCAAAGCAAGACACCATCATGGTCATGGGAGCATTCTTAAGTAAGTTTACATTAGAGTCAAGCTTTGCAAGAGAGTTCCTGCTTTCAATCAGGCCTTGCCATCAGTCATAGCTTTCATGATTCAAACGGCAAAATGGAATGCACAATCTCCCGCTCTTTCTAACGGTCCTTCAAGATGAGAGTAGGAGTTATAAATATAGCCAGATAATTACTTGATTAAACCAAGCAGTGTTCACTACAACACTACAAAAGGGTTATTCATTTATAATCCACAATTTCATTGATTAGAAAATTGTTAAATCTTGTGGGGCCTTGTAATAATCAATTTACAATACCTGCAATAGCTAGAACAATTAGCTTTTATACTAAATGCACAACAGCTAGGGCATCTTATATCAATAAAAAGATAATTAGCAAAGCTGAAATGCTGATTTCACTCATGAAAAACAATAAACTTTTTAATACAATTATGCTATCATTCAAACCAGAAAATACTTCTGCGCACAGTTTTTAAAAGCTGTATTAATCTGATGGGTACTCTGAGGAGGTGTGTAAGAAAATCTACACCAAACACTGAAAGGGCTGATTCCCACAAGTGTGTGTTCCCTCCACACTGACAGATGAGGTGACATGAAGCACATGATTGTATTTCTGTAACTGTCGACTTGACTCAGCCTCTAGACAGTGAGAGGCATTCCCAACACCACTCAAGAATGTGCATCCAGATTTTCTCTCAACTCATTTCATACACACTCTTTCTTCTCACACACACATACTCAAGTGTACCATGTTTTTACACACTCTCATGTGGGGCTAAATATATTTAAATTCAGGGTCCCTCCTTCAAAAAAACAAAAAATGAAAGATCTATAATATGTATGAAAAATAAGAAACTCATATTGTGTTAAAAGCCAGTGTAGAGAATACACTAATAGCAGTAATGCTTATTATACAGTGTGGACATTTTTATAATGTACGTCACCAAATTTATAAAGAGTACGACACAAAACAATTTGAACCACTTCATGAACTAAAGTACACCTCTCCCTATCACAGCAATAATTGGCCGGTAGTACTTTCCTAAACATTCAGTCATAATTCAGAGGGAGAAAAGGGGTTCGGTTATTAATTGGATCCATACAATGAAAAGATTCAAAACAAATTTGTCATCTAATGAAGGAATTTAAAAAGCCTCAAAATCGCAGAACACAATAAAGCACAAATTTTCTCACGTGAGAAAAAAAACCAACAAAAATCGAAACAAAAGGTCTAGAATATTTACACAAGAGCTTCTTGTTCCGTACAACAGAGAAGAAGTTATTTCTAAGCAATAACAACAAAACAACATGTCCTAAGAAACGTGTGAATGACACCAATTCTTGTTGACAATCAGGAGACGATACCTAATCGAACTTTTATGTTGGTGTGTGTCCAACCAGTCACTTGTCAGGTAAAGGAGAGTACGACCACGTAAACATGGACATACCTTTCTGATTTAGCCCACCTACTACTATAGGGCCTCTATAGTAGGGGCCCAGGCATGGGGGATTACATTATCTCACTTATATATGGGACAGCAGACAGAGTAATCACTTGTTTTATTAAAAGATTTATCAGTGCTTTGATGCCCCACCCAATTGAACATTTATTTCAACAAATCTTTGCCAAAAAATCTTAATGTTAGGTGCTATCTGCAACACACAAATCCTAAAAACCTGTACCTAAAATTACTCAAACATTAAAAAAAAATTCAATACTGTCAGGCAAGAGAAGATTTCAGGAAAATCCAGAATATAAAAAAAAGTAGTAATTGCACATGGAATAGACCAACATTCTCCCGAGTGCATGAAGAACACAGACAATTGGAATACAAATGGGAAGGCTCTGACTGAGCCATTATTTTGCTGTATTGAATTCGCTGTTCATAGAGGCCAAGATGGTTAGATAGGGGTTCTTGTTGATTGAGCGATACAGCGTGGAACAACATGCTTCATACCTCTGTAATCTTGAGATAACTGATAGTAATCGCTTGTTAAACAGGTTATATTTAAAGTCTAGGGATACATATAAATATACTACACTCTGACCCCTCCCTGTCCCATGTCACAGTCTTCACTGCCGGCCCTTATCTTTCTTGCATTCTGTTGTCTCTATTTAAACAATTTGCTGAACAATTTTTCTTTTCTTTTCACAGTATTTTAGATATTTCATTTAGAATGTTTTTTCACCGAAAGTAATCGCACACTAAACCCTGTCTTAAATCTAATTACTTAATCCTTAATTTCATGAAACATGAATTTTATATCAACAAAAATTAATTACATAATTTGAAATGCTACCTGGGTTTGTTTCTTCCTAATACATGTAACGGTACTATCATTATACATGTCACAAAGGTCATGGTATATATAATTTTAAGAGAAGATTCATTAATAAATCCTAGTTTTTATCTGTTGTGGTAAAATGTCACATTCTTGAACTAGCACCATTTGAATTCCTCGCATTAACATTTTCAACAAGTCAATACTCCCTTTTTAACATACCTGACACGGACAAACAACTGAAATCCCCGTGGACAATGACCCAGATCTACCAGATTTTAACCAATAGGATAATCCACAGATTAAACACACTGACCATGCAATAACTCAAAATATACAACTTTTAAAAAAAATCTACATAACAAATGAAAAAAAAAAGTTTACAAACTTACCATAATATGTAAAGGCTAAAAATTGAGAGAGCGTATTTATATTAAAATCCCCCTGCAGTATATAAAGATGAGTGCCTACTCTCTACTCCGAGCGACTGCTGATCATTCACTGCTATACCATGTGTTGTGCTATCAGAGAGGGCACACTCAATGAGTAACTCTAGATCATGTGACTTCACATATTTTCTCTGTATCCTGTTTGTAGGTCCCAGGGAGTAGTCATTGCAGAGTTGTGGGGTGGAAATTTAGAGATAAAAAATTACTCCTTTAATCCCTGATCTCTTGATAATAAGGTTTGAAAGGTAAATTTAATGCTTTACAGGTTAAATTAGAAAAAAAAGGTTTAAAAATTTTTTTTTACACATGCACCAATTCATTTTGTAGAGGCCATGTTTGTATGGCCATTTTCCCTGATAAATTGGTATTTGATCATTTGATAACTGCAGAGGGGTTATTTGTGGTCAGTGATTGAAGAATGGGGCACCCCACAGGGCACCAACAAAGGGATAAAATTCTTGTTAGAGTAAATACAAACAGCTTGAGCTCTGTTGGGCAAAAGAATGACTCTCCTCTAAGTCAACATTGGGCTGTATGCTAAGATCTATAAAGAACATAGAATAAATATTTAACAACCAACAAAATAAACCTAAACATGTTATTAAGATGGTTAGTGATATACATTTCTTGTCAATTAGCCTATAGTCAACTCATTAATTTGACCATATGCCTAGCTAATTGAATAGTTATGTGGAAAAGATTGGTTTTTTAAACAATCAATTAATAGTAACTTGAACTGATTTTTTTTTTTAACATGCACATGATTTTTAGCGCAATTTAAATATGGTCCAATTATATGGCATTATTATTTTTTAAAAGAAATAAATTCCATTTATGTAAAAGTTTGGGTTGGGTCAGGATTACAAGGTAGGGAAAGAATGTCTCACGTTTTCCAATTCTACCCAATGTCAAAATATTTTGCTTTGCAGGAGGCCTCAAATTGCTTCCATTTAGACCCTCTCTGCACCCAGGTTCTTGCTTTATTGTACCTACAGATCTGGTAAATGTGTCCACAGACTGTTTATCTAGGTATGCCAAATACTTTGTGAACCTCTGAAAAGGTCGTAACTGCACTAAATCAATGTTTTTAAAGCATGTTATAAACCATCATTCACATGTCCCAAAGGTATTTGCCTTTTAAGGGTGTTTCAATCACTTGTCTAAGGAGATTTTAAGTGAGAGTTAATTTTGAAAGTGAGAGACCCCATTGAAAAGGTACCCACATATGCGATAGTTTGGTTAAGACCAACTGCTGAATACTGAAAGTGATCACTCTATAATTTTGCAGTACGTTGCATCTCCAATTAATTCATTACAAAGAGCCCAATCCCTTATAACTCTCTCTCTCTCTCTCTCTCTCTCTCTCTCTCTCTCTCTCATATAAATTGATAACTTTTGGAGAAATATTCAACAACTATAAGCAACTAGGTGTGAGTTGCTATTTCTATAACTTTTCCATTCCGATAGGATCAGCACATGCAGTGGATTAATCCCCCAAAGAACAAGTGGTTTGGACAGGATATGCTACAAGATAATCATGTACTGGTTCAAGAGAGATGAACACCTAAGATAGCTCAAGGCCTGCAGATGTGGACCTGGGCACACCTGTTGGTATCAAAGCTGTGTATTTACCTCCTGCACTTCCTCCCCCTGGTTGTGCATAGTTTAATAAGGCTTATAAATTGTTGAAATGAAAAGCAGAGAGAGAGAGAGAGAGAGAGAGAGAGAATTATCAAAGGGACACACAAGGCAAGGCAGAAATTTTGATTTCAATAGGTGTGTATTCATGCATTCAAATAAATGACTGTGGGGGTCTTCCAATTGAAATCTTTTTAAATGAACAGCAAAACTGAGTATTTCACTTCCAAGTCAAAGTTTTATGTTTTCAATGAAATTGAAACCAGAGCTTATAGACCACTTGATTAACCTTGGGAGGTTCACATCCAAATGAAAAGTACAGCATCCTTACCGTGTGTGTAAGGTCCCGTATGATTCTTTACTATTAAGCCCTGTTCTGCTTGAACCCTCACGAAGAAATACGCACCATCAACAGTCATTTATTTGAGTTATAGTCCAGTCTTTATTGATTTCATGTTGGGACACTGCTTGACTGTAAGCTCTGTGATTTAATTGTGGAGGAACAGAATAAGATAGCCATTAAACTGTGCATTGGGTTACAGCTACATATGAAAGCTTTCTGAAGTTTCCAATAGCTGTTGCGCCTAAGGAGTGCTTTGACCCTAAGGCAGGCAGTATAGCCCCTAACAATGGCTTGTGACAATACGCAATAATTAAAAGATGGCGTCCAGGGGAAGAAAATTAAAGCAGTCTGATCCAGCGGTCAATAAACGGTAGATCAAATAGCTCTCTGTCCGTGTACCTGTGTATGACCTTGACAGGTGAAATGTTCATCTACTGATGAACTCGCATACATTTTGTTAAAAGAAAGGTTACCAGTAAAAGGAAAACTATTCATCATGGTCAACGTTTCACATCTGAACAGTATTGTAGTTTTATAGTAGGTTTATGATGAACTCCATGCACCATACACTCAAGGTACAAAAACAAGATATGAATAGATCTCTGATTGTATGATCAATCCCCACTCCACCCAACTCCATCCCAAATTTAAAAAAAAAAAATGGGCTAGGAGATACTTGAGTAACTACTGGTATTAATTACACATTGCAGCTGATTTTCGTTTCCAAACCAAAGTGAATACGGTAATAAAAAAGCTTAAACCTACCTGACTAGCGAAAATGGAATTGGTCTAAAGGCCCTGCTAAGCTTGGTAATTGATATATCTACCCTGTTAAGCCTTAAATTTATATTGAATGAACTTCAACAGCGTCTTGTTTTACTTGTCAACTCGACTATGCCAATGTGTAAAAGGTTCTTCGATGACTTGACTCCTGGAAAATTTCCTTGCTGATATGGAGTGCTTGCATTTGTAGCGTAGGCACAATAGAAGTACTCGAGGTTTACCAAAATCTCCCCTATCTTGGCTTTATCATGACTTGACACAGATCTTTCTTGTCTTTTTTATTTTCAAGGTATCAAAAAATCTTCACCAAAAATTTAACTTTGGGTGTAATTGATTTCGAGCTTTAGGGCCTGGATTAGATTGATCTGAAATGAAAATATTTCCTGACTTGTATCGCTCTCCGCCAAACGCTCAATGAATGTTTGTACAAAAAGGTACCTTTAAGTCGCTGTTTGGGGGGTGAGTATTTTGCCCCAGTGTTCATGAAATTTTTTAAAATCTGGACGGACATGTTGGTGCACATTTCCACCTGTTTGATCCTCTTCCCTGTCTGTCCATGTAGATGCGAGGACGTAGACGTGCAAATGCAGGGCTGTTTGCTTTGGAATATATAAATAATTTGTCTTTTGACAGCATGATAACATACCATTTTAAAACCCACAGAATGTTTACTGAATTCTACCCCAAATCTCCTTTCAGAGGAAGTATTTAACATGCAGGGGCTAAATTTGGTCAGAGCAAACACCGAAGACTCTTCAGTTCTGTTAAGTGATGACCCATGTGAAATTCCTTCACACAAAATCTGATTTAATTTTCAAAAGAAAGCAATTAAGCTAGAAAATAAAGTAAGTTTCAATGCTCTATTTCTTGAAGTTATATTTATAAGTATCCGGGTTTTTTTTATGAGCCTGATATTCTATGTCATTATAGAGACTGTCAACATTTCAAAGGATTATAAATAAATAATCAGATGTTATGTTTAGTTGTCTCTCTAGGGACATGTCGGGTATCCTTTTATGGAGTGTAATTTCCACCATAGGATATCAGGAACCATTAAAATTCAAAGCTTGAGGGAATCTTTTCTCATATCTACTTTCAGTGAAATTGAAAAAAAATCTGAAGCAATTTGATCTTCTGATTGAAGATAATCAAAAAGACCCATTCTTATGCAGGTACATTGTACGCTGTTATGTAAATTTTAAGTTTGAATTCCATCATACATGCATACATCCCTTCTCCAGATGTTAAAGTTTTTACATATGAATACTTAAATTTGTTGGCAAAATGTATCAATATTTGGCTATATAGATGCAGCATGATTTTATATCCCACACTTTTGCCTTAGCTTTTTACTAGAACCTTCAAACATGGACTTTAAACTTTGAAACTTAAAATCCTAGTATATATACTGAATTAGAAGCTTGAACGTTAATCAGTGAAAATTGACCCCACAATCATTTTTTCTTGCGAACTATCGAATTCTTGATCACGTCTTACAAGTCTGGGCTGTGTTCTGGACTAAGGTAGATAACAGAGGGTGAATTCTCCTTAATCTGAGGCCTCCAAAACAGTGGGTATAGGATACCACAGGCAAACCCTGGCAATCCTCAGGGGAGAGTTTTATATCTCATTGAAAGGTGTACACAAATGACATATAAGTAATATAATAAAAATGAGAACACATAAATTAAAAGGGAGTGGCCAAGCAATTAAGAAATGTCACAGCTTTACTGAAACTCATTGCTAAAGAGAGGCATCAGATCTGATTAGAATCATGTGAGTTAATTTAGAGTTCAATGGAGAACAAAAAGGTTTCGTCAAAACAAAATCATTGGAGAATTTTGAAGCATCAAATATTTGAAAGTCAGTGGGCAATGATTATATTTTCAGAATTCAAGGTCAAGTAAATGACTAGAAGATGTGAGACTACTAGCATTGTTATTTTCCTTAAAGTGAAAAAAAAGAGAAATTTATATGACTTAAATAATCAGATTTCTTATATAGTTTACCATATTCCGTTTCCATTGGAAGGGTATACGGTATTAATCAGGGATATGCAATATTGATCAGACCTATAAAATGGTTCTGGATTGTTCATTTCAAGATTACTAATTATTGGAAATGATTTTTTTTGTTATTTGGCTGTCAATTAATTAAGTAAACATCCCATCCAATTTCTTGGGACAATGTTTTTTGGATCGATTATCTTTTAGGCTGACAAGACAGAAATTCAATTACCCTGATTTCCACATAATGATTTCAAGCGCCAACCCCTTCATCTCTTGTTCATGATCTCCTCACCCTGTGCTTTTGTGTTTTATTTTTCTAGCAGCAAGGAAAATATTGATGGCTATCAAGTTTTGATATTTTTCAAACAAGGATTTCCCATTTCCATAAATTATATCAAAAGTAACTAACTCAACCTTTGAAAAAGCAATATTGAAAAATACGACCTTATAATATTAATGCCATTGTGATATCAAACCCCCCATCTTCTATTGCTAGGTCATATATTTTCATACAAAGGAAAACATTTTATCTAATTAAAAAATGAAGTACAGAAACAATTGCTACTGTGAATTTATACAGCAAGTCTTGGATATAGTGATACACGTACAGAACAACCAATAATGGCAGCTAGGCTATAACAAACAAACTCCTTTTAAAGTTGATTATAATGCAAGTGATTATATATACACTAATTAGAAATGCCACACTGTATATAAAATTACTAACTATATGTAGTAAGACGTTTGATTGGGATTTATATTTAAAATTATTAGATTAAATTGTTAATAGATGTGTTTATTTCCCTTTCAGTAAATCTGATCTTCATGCCTCTTTATTTGAAATCTACCTCTTTCAAAAAAAAAATACTTTGGCAGTTGATTGTGCGAATTGTTCTCTAATTATAGAAATATTTTCAGTATAAATGCATTTTTTTCTTTACAAGCACACCAAATATCTTTTAATGATAGAGTTTTGGGTGCTTTAATTAAATCCACTTGTAATTCCTATCATTTTGACAAATGGCTGCTGAAAGAAATTTTTTCTGCAACATGCCATATTATATATATTGTTGTATTGTATAAAATCTATAAAACTGAGATAGGTACAAGTTCAATCGCAACAACAAAACGTTACACCATAGATAGATACAATATACTGAATATATACTGGTCTCACCTATCCGAGATACACAATAGATCAGTATATATACATGTAGTAATATACACTATTATATCATACAATAGGTATATTTACAAGCTCTTAGTCTGGAGTTTTCTTTGGTACTTACCACAAACTGCATGATGTGCTATCCTGGAATTAGAATGATAAATTTTTGCAGTGTTCCAAAAAGTGACAAAATGTGGACAGAGGCTTGCTGAGGACTGTACGGGGAGTTTGAGGGGTCAGGAATTATGTAACTATGACAACATCCTGTAGCTGGTCCATCTAGCAGGACATAGTGAAGGGTGACATCCTACTTTTGACAGACGTCATTACTGCATTAACTTGGGGTCTAATATCCCCTTGTACATGTAGTCTGTATAGACATCAGATGGTCACTCAATCAGCTTGTTGATAGAACAATATCCTGATTAACTAAAACTATTGATTCAAGAGTGTTTTATCACCAATCTCCACCTTTAAGTTGACAATTACTTTAAAAGATTACAAGTTAAAGGAAAACTTTCTTACAGTATAATAAGCTTTGAAAAATGTTTTAACAGAATAAGGCCATTCCACCCACCATTATACATACGTGGATCAAGGAGGGGGGGGGGGGGGGGGGGGGTTTGTCAAGACCCCCACCACCACCCCCGGAAAAACCTAATTTCTTAAAGTTACATAGTAAAATTACTGAAAATATGCCTTGGACGGCCCCCTTCCCCTTGCAAACTTAATTATCTCTCGGATCCCACTGGAAAAAATTTCCAGATTCCTACATGCTTTTATGCAAGTAAATTTTTCATTACATCAGAAACAGATTACAAATATATTCTTACAAAAACTAGTGTATATAAAAACAGTACTAGAAAAACAAGGATTTGGTTTGGATATTTGATACAAACAAGTGGAGTGGCAGCAGTATCGAAGGATTCCCTACTGAGGTAGTTTAGATTCATACAAAGCCCTTTTCTACTTGTTTGTCAAAATATCATTTGAGGGAAAAAAAAAAAAAAAAAAAAGAAGAAAGAGGGATGATGATATAGCAGGACAACTGGTGGGTATAATAAAACACTGATCTTCATTGCCAACAGAACGACTCCCAATCTGGCAAACAGATCTAATAATGCCCTAATCTCCCAACAAAATGCATGTGTCAGTGACGATCAAAGCTTCTGCCCTCGTGCCATGTTCAAACAGATTCCCTTTTACCTGGCTACCATTCAGAGTTGAGGAGTTTAAGATATTTCTCACCTCTCCTTCTTTCATATCTTTGACAAGTAAAGGGAAACAACTTTCAATCACTTTTTTTTTATGCTTCATTTTTTTTAACCAAACATTATAAAATATGATCAATTTTGTCCATATTTTATATTCTTCTTTTAATAAACTATCTATGTATATGAAAACTAGTGGGCTTACGTCTTGTTTTACATAAATGAAGAATAATCAATAGACTCCGAGAAACTGCATACACCAAATCTTGGACCCTATAGACAGGTATGAAATATTGCGGCAATTTAAATTCCAATAACCTAGCCAGATATCGAGTATCATATTTGGAGCCTGAGATATTTGACCTGTTGAATTCTGTCGTCACCATAGCCCGGTGTAAATTCTACCCAGTAAATAGCCGGGGGTATACAGAAGGTAATGTAAGCCTTCCCACTAAAGATAACATCAGATAGGACCAGATTTATATCGGGATAACTCCTCAACGCAAGACAACACACACAATACGTCACCCAGAACTGTAGTCTGTCTATCGCCACAATAGTACTCAAAGCCTGTATCATGAAAATCTTAAGAAAACTGAAAATTTGGTTAGGACAATAGCTGTTTTCAGAGTATACAGCCAAGCCGCTTTTAAGCGAATTGTTTGGGGTATTGTGCAGAGTTTGTTCCCTTTGGCAGTTCTCATGACAACTCTTAATCACAAACTATATACCATCAGCGTTTCAGATCTAAAAGAATTATGTTATGGGTTGTAATACTCTGGAGATGGGTCACTTTATATTAGAACTGGATGAACTTTAAGATTATGTACTAAAAAAATACAATTGTAGATATTAACCTTGTGGGTCAATTTTAAATGTAAATACAATGCACACCTTATAGTTAAAATAATATGCAAGCTTGCATCTCTCATACATGTAGTTCAGTCAACACCTGCAGAATCCACTATATCAAGCTTTAACAAAAATTCAGCCATAAGCAGCTCCAATGAACTCTGCACATCCAATTTTTTTTTTAAAGGGATGTTACAGATTTGCAAATCACATGCAGAACAGACATGGCTGGTAAACTTTCATAAGCACAAAATCTGCAACTAAAATACAATCAGACTGGAAATATCAATCAAGGGATGCAAACCGGGGCTGACTACTCTTTTGATTATTTAATGGAGGAAGGGAAACCTGCAAACATAAAAAAAATACTGGCAATTTATTAGAAAATTCACCAATTAAGTACCAGGAATCTGTTTCCAGTGCTAAAGATTTATATCCAATTTTTAATAAAGGTTCCATACACCAGAGTTCTATCGGGGGAAAATGATACCTTAGCATGTGGTCAAAGCAGCCATAAAACGACCATGAATAAAAGGAAATGCAGCCTCTCCCTCTCACCTGCAGAAACTCATTGTACTGCAAGGGTGGCAGGGGGACTCCTGATCATTGATCACGTATTGTAAAAACTATAAAACAGCACTTGCTGCAAACCACTATAGCGGAAGGAAAAAACCTCGGATATTGATCGTCACATCTCCCATCATCTGTCCTGACAGGAGCCGAGTCCCACTGATCTCCCAGTCAAACTGCTTACTGCCCAGATTGATAGACACCATAATATGGTCCATCAATTCCTCTTGTCCAAACTCTACTTTCTTAGAATTAATTCGTCTTGAAAAACGGGCATATACAGTTATAGAGATTGCAAAAAACGTTACATGTATCATTTTATTAAACAATAAAGTGATTTCTTTGTTGGTTCATGTGAGTATGAAGGTAGTGAGTATCGGGTGGTATTACAGGAAAAATCTGTGAACATAGTGATGATTTAAAGCCTAGATTGAATGGAAATTTTGTTCAAAACAATTGAAATAAATTGATATATATTACTTATTTAACTTTTCTGTCATTGCAATTATTTATCTTCTATATATTTTTTCTCTATAGTAATTTGTAAGTTTTAATTTCATTTCCAACAAATACTTTGCTACACATAATTATGTAAATACACCAAGAGAATATATTGGTTTTGAATTTGATGGGCTGAAGGAAAAAGATGGAAGTAAATATTTTTTTTTTTCAAATTATCATATTTTGATAAACGGTCTGATGAAGTTGATAATAGCTTTACCTCAAAAACTATCAAAAAGAGGTTAGATTTTAGAGTTAATAATAACCAGATTGCTGAGGAGAAGAGATGAAGAAGGGAAACAGGCCATCAATCAGACGTCCAGGATAGGCAATATCATGGACAATCTCATCTTTAGAATTTTCTCTGTTCAACTTCAGAGTCTAAAACCTAAAATTGGTCTCTAAAGTATGATATGTTTGTGAAAAATAGAATCTGACATTTCATTATCACATTGAGCACCTGCATTCCTGAAATGCTATATTCTCATTACGCCTAGACCATGTGCATTTTGAATAAGTTAGCTAGCTAGGTTGCAGGCCAGGTTGCATAATTTATGTGTCCACATATTTTTTTCCAAATCTAGAACTGCTCTTGATAAAAAATATCAAGTTAATTTCCACATAAATTTAAAAGACACAATGTTTTGATAAGAGAAAATTCATCAGCTTGTTAAGTGCATGAAGTAAAAAAAAAATCATGTATACAAACGATCAAAACTATCTATTAAATAACTAAACAGGGTAAATTGTTCCAATGAGTAATTTTTCAATACAACAGTTTCAAAACAAAGCAAAACAAAAAAAAATTCATTGCATCACAAATCTCTTATTCTTGATTTGTTAAACACGCACATCTGAATGGAATTCAAAAGCACAGTTCATTTATCATGCTTGCTTTCCAGAATATGATATGACACGCTCTATAAACCTCAATGCAAGATTAACCATGGAATATTTATACAGAAAATAGTCTAACAGACACAGAAAAAACCCAGAATACTGGGAATCAAAACTCTGCTTTCTTATATCAGATACAAAAAACTCCCCAAAACATGGAGATTAAAGCTAATACCACTTAGAGTTTCTAAACAAAATAATTGGACAGTCATGCATGCATAATTGTCATGAAGTTTGTTATCATTCCAGACAGTAACATTGTGTGAAATATTATAAGAATAGATAAGAAACACATTTTTAAAGCATGGGGTGTTCTAAATTCATACTTTGTTTAAAATAAATCTCTGTGAAAAATCTTTCATTTCTGAATGAATCATATTATATATTAAACAGTCTAAAAAAAAATAACCATTTGCAACAATATCACTGAGATAAAAGTAATGGCCATGAATTAATTCATTTGAATTCTGTGTTGAACTTTTTATATTCTTTATAATATATGTTTGTTTTGATTTCAAGCCCTATCAACTTGTGCACCCTTCCTGACTTCACAAACTACCTCTTTACCCCCCCCCCCCCTTCCCCTAGAATTCTATCAATCACAATGAAAGCATCCAGATACATGTAACTCAGTCTGAGGACCAGAGCTTTCTTCTTCATTTTTTGCAGCACATGACAAAATTCAACTCTTTAGCTTCAGGGAGGGACGAAACATCAGGTGTGACAACTCTAGAGCCAGCTGACACCTTAATTAATGAGCAAACATGTTGCAATCTATTACCCCAGCTACTAGCTGTCTGGGTTCACATTTGCACACTGCTTGTGGCGTATTCTATACAGCCCTCATACAGTCTTTGCTAACTACCTCTGAAATATCAGGAGCTTAAATCATTCTGTTTTTTAAATGTATTTGAAATGCCATCATAATGGGTTCAATTTGAATCAGTAAAGTGCATTTGCATAGATTTCAATTTAAACAAAAATTATAAAGCAGTTATAAATCACAGTATAAACATAGCACCTCTTTCTCATGTAAAACAGATCAGGTGTACTAGCAATTAAAAATATTTATTGCAACTCAAATTCCACTCCATTAGAATTCTTCTCTGATAGAATATCAAAGCATAATTTGAATCATGCTCCTTTATGGCTACCAAATTTCAAAATGTATCTATAGTATTATCAAATGAAAAACTTGTACAGATTGACAATGTTTGTACAGGCATTTTGCTCTATTAAGTTCATGCAATCATGTTCCATTATGTCTGGCAATATTCATATTTAACTGTCCCCATGCATATTATACAAACTAAGGGTACTCCTGCATAGAAATAAAAACCATTAAGATCAAGACTCTTTCCAGACATATGGCATTAGTCTGCAAGCTAGGTCAAAACAAACAACTTCAACATCAGTTACGTAGTAAAAGGTTGTATAATAATATATGAATGAAACTGTTGACATGAGTAAAATGGAATAAGTCTGTCATAAATTTTACAATGCACTACCATACACTATCATTTATAAATGTTCATATATTTGTGTGCGTAACATAAGATAACTGTACACAGGAAATTTATGGAGCGATCTGCATCAATATTGAGATATCCTATAAAATCATCTAATGCATTGCTCTATTTGCAGAGATTGTTTAAGTAGAGTTGTCGAGTTAGAACATTATAACAAGCACATAGATCAGAACTTACTTGTAGCATTTTATGAACTACAAGAGAGAGAGAGAGAGCAGTTATTGTTAGATATTTGGGAGAACACAGAATGTTGTGGTACTGGTACCCATGCAATGATGAAAAGGCATATTTAACAGTTACTTCCTTTCTGTTAAATTGTCCTTTGGCCAGGTTAAAAAATCATTCTTACAAGTGTCAAAGACACTAGAACTTGTACATAAGAAAGTCATAAATGTGACTGTGAAATTCAATTTCTTTTCTATTTAACCATGTAATGCTTAAAATTTTATTCAAAATCCAGTTACATGTAGTTGTTAAAACCTTTCTATACCCTGTACAGTATACATACAGTACATCGATCATAGTTACAGTAAAGCGACAGAGATCGAGGTATCAGGTTTTGTTTCCATGCAATATGCGGTCAGTTATATTGAACCTGCAAAATCCCCAAATGAGGCTATCAAAAGCAAGAATTAAATGGCCGCTAAATTTCGATTGTGTGTCCAGGATAATCAGTGGAAGTTTTATCTCATCATTTACATATTTTATAGCGATTTTGTGGACCGTTTCTATTCTGAGATTTTCAGTGACCAGTTGTAGCCTGGTTACCAACGAGTGAAACATAGCCGGTCACTTTTGTATCCGCCAGCCCATAAATAAAACCATTATCTTTCATATTGAACTATTGATCTGATCCTTTGATCTATTAATTCATTAAACATGCTTAACTACACATAGGCCAGTGGTTGAGAGCAAATTAATGCAAGAAGAGACCACTATGTTGTAAGAATGCATCAAAGAATGCTTTACATATACTAAGGTACATTCCAAGAAGAACAATATTGAAATAATCTGGAGTTGAAGGTTTAACTGACTATTTTCCCTGACTGTAATGTACCATAATTAAAACAAAATTCCATACACTACTCATATTTGAAAATTTATCTTAAGAATTAATTTCAAATAAACAAGAATTAAGTAACCTGTTAAACATTCATAATCAGTAATTTAAGTCTTATGCAATTGCAAAGTACACATACATGTAAATGCACAAAAAATATTTTCTTTTGTACTACCAATATTTGTCTTATCTTTTTTTTCCCAGCAAAAACAAAGAGGAGAATAGGATAAATATATATATGTGTGTTTTACTTTAACAAATTTCTATATCTTCTTGTAACACGAACTATTGAAGGAGAAGAATCTGGACTGGATTTGTTTTGATAGTGTTTTGTTTAACTTTTATTCCTGAAGATTAGGCAAGGTGGATTTAAGCCTGGCGAATCAGCAGATTACCTCTATACAAAGTATAAAAACTTTGCATAACCTAAGAGGATTTAGTGTTCATACATCCTTGAGGCACAGGAAGAGCCTCGTATAAAGGAGATACTCGGGGAGAAAAGGGTGTCATCCCCGAGGGATTACTAAAACCAACTACAACAACCAACTACAGAACTTATTTCACTAATGAGAACTTGTGCTTCAATATCACTGTTCTCATTTTAAAGGGGTTTTTTTTTTTTACACAATAATCCATGCCTTTTATAGTATAAGTAAACAACTCACCAAAAAAATTTAATTCATTCATTCATGGTCATCGACACTCCCTGTTATTCATTTTGTTGAACAACCAAGAATGCTTATTAAATTAATTAACCCACAAAATTAAAAAATATAAACTAAAAATATAAAAGCTATAGTAATCAGTCAGAAAAATGATCTGTTTCTCACAGACATTGAAATTGTGGTTCTATGCAGTGTTCATGTCCTAATCCTTGGACCAATGGAACAATCACATGAAGTTACCAACTATTTTTCTTATTTAACTGATTCCTAAATAGTACAACTTTTCCATCAATCAGCATAAATTAACTTGGATCTTAACTTAATCTACAGTATACTATTTAGGAATTTCATATTTCGAAAGTGTCAAAAATAGAGAACTTTTCATGTTATCAAGGACTGTTTTTTTTTTACAAACCAGTGTGTGTTCTAGGGATCTGATTTGCCCCTTTTGATTGTCAACAGATGCTTGTTGCTGCAGCTTGACTTCTGGAGCGTGTGAAAATAAACTCTTTGCTAAACATACAGTCAGCTAAATGATACAGACCTCTTTAAGAAGCTGTTATTTTAAAACAATGTGATAAAAGCGGAAAAGAAAATTGTAAATTTCAATTTATAGATATGAGCATTGCTAAAGGAGAGAATTTTACAACTGCATGCAGGGAAAGAATTTCCATTAAAAACATTAAATAAGAAATGCAAATTATCATATACTATAATTATGGTGAATTCTATGCAGTTAAAACTGCACTGCAATTCCTTTTTCTGACATTCCTCTCAATCTCAATTGACAGCTGATAGTATGTGTTAGACAAATGTTTTTACACAGATTTTTAAAAAAATAAAAGAATAAAAGTAAAAATAACTACCTGTTGTAACCACTGAAGCGTAGCTAGATCAACGACAGTGCTCATGGCCCCGCGAAAAATATCAACAAACGCCCCTTAATTAATTTAAAACTCGCAAAAAGGCACTCGAATCCAAATCCAATGCAGTCCAAAAGAATACCAAAAGATGTGTTTTTCCAATGAGTAGGACTCAAGAGCTGTCAATGGGCACCAAATTCAGAATTAGGGCTCAAAGATGAAGGATTTCTACACAGGTGATGATGACAGTTTTTAAATGCTCATACCGTGTCGTATAATGCTTGCCCTGATAGACTGTGAATGGAGAACAAGATACCGCCCTTTATTTAGATGAGGCTTTACTCGTACACAATAGAGAAGTAGATGTTGGACACAAAAAATCTCGTCTTGTCTTGAATTAAGAAAACAAAACACATCGCTGCCTCCTCCAGGGCACCTGTTTTAAAATTCCACCCCCTGGGTACTGTCACAGACTATAGAGACAGTACGCAGTTACTAATACACTACACTCTACTAAACAAAGTTTAATCCAGGCTTCAGGAAATGAAGAGCTTATTGAAAAAGACACTTCCATTAATTGAAGAAATAAAAACAACTGCAGGTTGAATTATCTTATAAATAAAAAAAATAAATTTTCTATTTATTCATTTTAAATATTTTACTAGTTATCTGTTTTGAAACCAGGAAAATTGTAAATATACATTTGAAATGTCCTCCTGTTTCAATGCAATTATGTTACAAGAGAGAGAGAGAGAGAGAGAGAGAGAGAGAGAGAGAGAGACTTAAAAAAACTACATCTTACGCAACACAAAAGCAAAAAAAGTAGTCTAAAATTCTAAAAAGATCTTGAAATTACGTTTTAAATGTCACAACATTCTACATGACCTTGAAAAGGTCCATTTTTAAATACTTATGCTGAATAAAATAAATTACATCATATCCCTCTGCCTGCATGCATATATGCATGTCTGAAAGCTGACATACGTTAGCTGAAGAATTTCAATTGCCATTCATCAAACTGTTACAGTAAGTGAAAAACATTTCCCATCACTCATGAAGAATGTTTATATATTGTTTAATCTACAGTGCTACCACTACAACCTGCCACAGATGACATCAGCAGCCAAAAATGAAGAGGCTATTTAATATATTTTTCTCTTCAAGTGGGGGGTGAATTTTTTTCCCGTCCACTACTTACCATACTTGGAGTAACAGAGGAGAGAGGAACGAGTTGATATGAATCCAAAAGCATCATGTCCATGATGAGCTTGACACAGAAGCGGGTGAAGCTGGTATGGTCTGCAGATCTTATCACGGGCTTGTTAGACCACCATCAATTCAAATTGTCACGCCCGAGTAACACTGGAATGTGATGTCCTCAAATATATCAAAAAACTTTATCCCTTGGTACTGTTTAAAAATTCAGCCAAGTCTCCAAGCATAGAATTTCTTTTTAAAAGGATGTCCTGCGCTGAACAGAACAGCTTCAAGAGATGTTTTTCAGTTGACAGTATATCTGAATAGGCTGTAATATGCTTATCCCAATATTTAAATGGTTAAATCTCTCTAAAGTGTAGCTGGCTCGACAACAGACATTGAGGTTTCAGCAAAGGATAGAAAAGAAACCCAAGTATCAAGGGCTAAATGACTGTGGGGATTGCAGACCAGTGTTATGGTCCATAGACTTTATTTTTGTGACAAACTGACTGTCTCAGCCCTTTTCAGGTTGATTTAATCATAGAGTAATGAAGAAACCAAGTGCCGACTTTTACTACACACATGCCTGGGGTGGGGTAGAGAGACAGAGATAAATAAACCTGACCCCTCACTCTTCATTCACCTGATATTTCATACCTTGGTGCTAATACACCTGTGTCACCAACCAAATCTAGGTCAATTAATTACATGGTCCCTTCTAATATACCTGGGACCATACATGCAGATAAAAATTAATCTTTATGGTCGTACTAGACCAAAAACCGTTACTGGCAGAAAAAATAACTTGAGAAATTTGAGTTTGGAGCCATTCTTCATGACAGCTGCTTAATACCAAACTCTGAAGTAATACCATACTGGAAGTTTTACGCTACTTGCACAGGTGAAATTTGGGGGTTTGTAAGTGGAGCAGGGAAAGGATGGATAAATATTTCAATAGTGTTTCACCTTTCCCTATATCTGTGGTATACCAAGCATATAATTGTCATTTAATGAAGTATGCAAAAATTTTAATTTGACACTGGAACGAGAGAACTTATCTAAGTGTGTCAGGTCTATCTAATTTCTTGGACACGACTGAGATATCACTTGTTTATTAATGACATACAAAATATGCAGCACCTGCATTTTTTGTAGTCTTTAGGAAAATGCATTTCGATGCAAATCGACTCTTGGTATATCTCGGCTTTCAAATCACTAAAAACCACTTCAACCTTCTTACAAAACAAGACCTGTCAAATCACTATCGATTCTTCTTAAGAACAAACCTGCTTAGGAAAATTGCTGAGAATTGAAAACTAATTTAGAGAGAGGATCAAGGGAGAAAGAGTTCTTCGATTGGGGGATCTTACCTGTATTTCTAACATGGTATCAGCTAGTGGTGGTGAAGTTGACGAGGTGGCTTTAATTCCTACCGACTGACGAAAGAGAAAATAACGAGATTACTATACCCTCCAGCAAAACTCCAGCCGAAAATGTAGACCCTCACTCTTCAGTCTAGAGTATGTACTTATAGCAAGAGAGTAAATTACAGGCGCACAAGGACATCAAACACAGCAGAGGGGGCTCACATAGAATGACAAATAGATCTCGGTGCAGAGCGGGGTCTGATAATGTGGGAGCAAGCTTCTAAATAACTTGCATGTAATTTGCTTGTGTGCAGGGTCTCTAAAACTTGTTATAAGGGACACTTAAGGGCATGTGTCTATACTGTGGAAGAGCTTTACAAACAAGATAGCCACATACTGCCACAGGGGGCCTTTGGACAAGTTACAGGGTCCACCCAAAAGGAGAGAGTTGGCCGTGGTCTCATTCAATGGTCGCCCTGATTCTATTTAAATTGGGCATTACTACAAACACATTAAATCAATGCTCCTGTCTCGACCAATGGACAATCACTTCTTCACACATTAAATAATGTTAGTACACCATTAAAAGACTCAGCAGACAGACTAAACAGCATGGGGTATTCAATGTACAGCACAGAGAACTATGCATACTCCTTCCTTGGCCCCCTCTCAGTGTTCAGACTCTTGATTGCCTACTTAGTAAAGCTGTTGTAAAATTCTGTTATCTTTTCAATTATGGAGGTAGCTTTGTAAACTGACTTAATTTGCTGTGGTTAAGATACTTTCATCACTTCTACAGCTACTACTGTTACAAACACTGCGCAGCGCTCCAGATTATTCAGGCAACTACAGAGAGTCAGAAAATTAGCCTGTAATTGCAGCATTTTATTTTATTAATGCAAGTTATTATTGTAAAAAGGCTGAGAAAATTGGGCCACATCATTAGATCATCTTGATATCCTGTACTTTAATATGCTCTGTGCAGGTTTCTACATGAAGGGACGTACTGCATGCACATTAACATGCATTGAATTTTCTCATTTTCTTTAACAGTTTTTCTTGAAGGGGCTGGGGGGTCTTGTACACAGTAAAACGACTAATTTCAATTTATTTAGATCAAAATTCTTAAATGATCATACTTTAATTTTGAAGGTATACATGTGTACCAATACATAATACATTTTATGCTTCATATCAGCTGACATGACATTAACATTCATTGAATTTTCTCATTTTTTTAAACAGTTTTTCTTGAAGGGGGTGGGGGGTCTTGTACACAGTAAAAAGACTTATTTTAATTAATTAAGAAATGATTTGATTATCAAAAGTCTTAAATGATCATACTTTAATTTTGAAGGTATACAAGTGTACCAGTACATAATAAATGTTATGCTTCATATCAGCTGACATGAAAACTCTTTATTCCAGTTACATACATTTTTTTTCATTTCGGGCTGGTTTAGGACTAGATATTAGACAGTGTAACTCATTATCCTGTTTTATTGGTCAAACATGTGTGTTATATTTCACTTTTTTGATACCGGTAATCTATAATTTTAAATTTGACCGATATACACCATCTAATCTTATGTTTATAATTTATATCTTGTTTATGGGTAGACTTGAAATGCATCAACAATATTGACAGCAGAAACTAATTGAATTTAAAATAATACAGTTTCAATAATGAATGAATTCTGCATTCAATCAATTATTCATTCCCAAACAATATGCAATTTAAATGCCAATGACAACTTTTTTCTAATAGCAAATGTGCTTTGGTTTCCTAAGCTTTGCTTGCACTAGCTGCAGATCAGTCAGCTCTACAGGAAGATTCCGGTTGATGTACCATAGAGCTAAAGTGCCTCAAATACAAATAACTTGCAATACATATAATGCAAACAATTTTGCCATAGTTTTGGACTGACTAGCACATCTAACACAAATTTTTGACATATTTGTGCACCAGAAATTTAAGTTTTTTTATATATAAATCTATAGCACTATGGGATGTCAACTCAAATCTGCAGCTATGCTACCACCTGGGAAGAACAGTGGTAGTTTTCATGGCTGAGTATCACACATGTCACAACATGTGGTATATTAATACAATAATTCTAAAATTATATGATTTCTAGAGTGTTTTTGAGGCGGTACATGTAATTGCTCTTGGCACATCTTATAAAAGCTAGTCATGATATCTGATATCATGGTTAATGGGGTATTTTAAAAAGGTGGTACTATTGTATAGTAGATTTCTTGTACTGAATGATAAAACTGGGTGTAGTTTGATTTAGATATCTTGTCTGCTGTTCTTTTATGAAATAAGATATCTTCAGTATGTATGTGGTGGTGTTGTTGAAGTCAGATATCTTGTGTGCTTGCATCATGTTATATGGTGGAGTTTAACTATCTAGTCTTGTGTGTTTGTGTGGTGTGTTGGTGTAGCTTGACTAGAATATATTGTGTGTTTGTTTAAGATATTTACCATATTTGTGTGGTGGGTTGGTGTACTTGAACTTTGATATCTTGAGAGTGTGTGTGTGTGTGTAGTGTATTAGTGTAGTTTGACTAAGATGTCTTGTGTGTTTGTGAGGTGTGGTGTTGACTGAGATAACTTGTGTTTGTTAAACTAAGATGTCTTCTGTGTTCACGCGACGGGTAGCTTACTTTTGCCCACAGATTATTGGTGTGACGGCGATCTGTAGTTATATATATTTGTTGAGTACTACTTGTTAGGGGAAAGAAAATGACATGGGCGCGGGCTTGTGTGCAGCGTCGTTGCCAAAGTGCAGGCAAAAGGGGAGAAGTGGGGTGGTGTGGATTGACTGAGATATATTGTGTATGTGTGGTGTGGTGGTGGACTTTGACAAAGATATCTTGTGTACATGTGGTGTTGTACTTTGACTAAGATATCTTGAGTGTTTGTTTAACTAAGATATTTTGTGTGATGTGTTGTATGGTGATATATTTGAACTAAGATATCCTGAAAGTGTGGGTTGTATGGTGGTGTAGTTGAACAAAGATATATTGGGTGTTTGTATAGTTGGATGGTATGTTTTGACTATGATATATTGTGTGTTTGTGTGGTATGGTGAGTACTTAAATTAAGATATCATGGGGGTGTGTTATATGGTGTACATTTAGTTAAACCAAGATAACTTGGGTATTAAAAAAAAATGTGTTGTGAAGTGATGTAGTTTATATTAGATACTTATAGTGTGGTTATATAATGATATCTGCTGATGCAATTTCAGAATAAAGCGTATTTTTTATCCTATAATGTATATTCACAAATACAGATAAATTGTTTTTGAAGCTATATATATTGTATATACTGATAATTTAGCAGTAAGGTAAGTGATAAACAAACATCTACTACTGAATGACAGCAGCTCAATCAGCATGCAATGATCTTTAAAAAAAAAAAAGGTGGGGGCATGGAAATTTCAAACTTTTTATATTTACCAAGTACAATCAATAAAAATGTGCTTTGGAAACCACCCATCTCCTCAATCCTCGCGGAAAAGTTTTCTGGATCCACGCATGATCAGATTTCGGATTTGATATAAACCCCATCATGGTACGAAATCAAAACTACAAAGGTGTCAAATCAAACAAAAAATAATTTAATTCCGGAGATGCAGGGACTGTTCAATATACTAAGACATCAATGAAGCACAGAGCCAAATTTTATTGAATATATTGTCGATTAATACTTAATGGGTTGATGTATTAAATACCCTGATTTCCATACACCGGCTGTAAATTAGTAAGCAGTTTATTTGAATTTCATTTAATGGTGATGATAGAATTAAGGATGTATATCAAGTAGGCATTGTCATCAAGGTGCTTGCTCATACATGACTTTAAACATTAATTCACCCAATTCAGTCCGGTAATATACAACACTTCGTCTTGTGGATAAATCTAGATCTACATGAAATCAATTACCATAAGTCATAAAGTTTTTGAATCTGAACACAAGTTAAATTGAATGGGATTGTATTCATTGATTTTCATTTCTTTTTATTTTAATATATAAAAAAAGTGTCATTTAATACTTGTCAAAATGAACATAGGCATATATGCATATCTTTTGAGAAATAATCATTGTACATGTATGAAAACCACGTTTACCAAAAACATTTTATGGATTTAAATGAAACGAATACCAGTCATTATAATACTTGTTTAAAATTTCCCTCACTCTGGCATTCTTTGAAAAATTGTCTATTCATGAATGGTAATACATGTATTCAAATTGATCAAAGCATTTGGTCACCTGAATATTTGAAAGAAAAGAAAAGAAAACCATCATCTTTGATTTGCACTAAAAGTAATGCTCATTTTATCTATTCTTATGCAGATTTTTGATTTATATCAGCATTAGTACATGTATATTTGGAGACCTAATGAATAAACCAAGAAACTCTTTAACATTTAATCAGGCCAAAGAAAACTGACAAATTCATACCCCCCCCCCCCCATTCCCCCTTCAAAAAGTTCCCCCATCTGATGAGAAGCATTCCCAAACTTCTTTGATAGATATATTTTGCAAACCACTAGGTTGATACATTATTTACAAATTACATTGAATTTTTTTTAAAGTGAATGAAACTTTCAGTTATTGAGTTGAAAAAGCTAAAATATTTTGTTTGTGAGGTGGTTCTGTAGATGTACAAACATTTATGAAATTTCACATTTCTAGTGTAAAAAATTATTAGAATAAAAAATGAGATAATTTTTGATTTCTGTAAAAAAAAAAAAAAAAAAAAGGTTTCAAATTGTTGATGCAAATCATGACTTCACAGAAATATTTAGAATTTAGAAGTTGCAATAAGGGAAGCAATCCAATGATCTACACACTGCATACCAAACTTAATATAATGACGAGTATGGTGACATCACATTGTAAGAAGATGAAGGAATTCTAAACACAGAACAAGTACATGTCAAATTCCAGCTGACATAAAAAGTTTTGATCATGAACAAATATTCAAAATACCAAAAGCATGCATGCAGCCAGTATAATAATATTTTAAGGATATAAATTAATACAACCATTGAAACTAGATTTAAAGCTCAATCATACTCATCAATCATTTGATATGAAACTTTATACACCTTTTCAAAAAAAGTTATTCATTTGATAACGATCAATCCTTTAGGGGGATATTAACCTAGAATTTCTTCTTTTCTATGTGTGTGCATTTGTGTTTCATTTCAGGTTAACCATACCGTATGTTTATATGAACCACATGTTAGTCAAAAACATGAAACTTCACTTAAACTGAAACTTTCTTAAATCCTTTTTTTAATAGAAATGTTCTTTAAGCTAGAAAGGTAATAAAGAAAGTGATAATATTTTAACAAAGCATATCCTAAGTTCATAATATCATTAAAGGTTTGCAGCCTTCAGCCTTGGTACTGGACGAATCCCTGCTGAATTGTTTTGCGGTTTGGTTTTATTACAAGGATCGCACACCTTATCAAGATGTCTATTTGATATATATGCATCTGTAACAAAAGCTGGCATTCCGTAATGAGATCTCGGGACAATACCAGACGATTGCACCCCACTGATCTACCTGTTCCAGAACATGGCCACCATTTAAAACTTGTCATCACCCTAGGATTTTATCTCCTTGCATCACGGTTGTGTAGATTGGTATATATCGACATGTTGGCTTATTTGAGGGACTGTATTTCATTTTAAGACCTTTGGGGTTTTAAAGTAGTCAACAGATCAGTTTAAATGATATGTGCAACAATATTTTTCAAGAGTGCCTTGCAGATTACCGGTAAAACAAAAAATCACTTTAAGGAGGATAAGTTTTGAGCTAGCTTTAACTTGAATGGTTAATATGTGTTACTGATGGAACACAACCCAACATTAGAGCATGCCATCCCAAAAGTGGAGCCTAGGGTTGCGTATACAAGTACTAATGACACCTGTTTTGTAAATTTGCTATTTGCTCAGAGTGTCATCTGTATCACCTCTTAGTTTAAAGATGGTCAAGGGGGTGCAGGTGTACATGTATATGCCCCTCCCTTTTTCTGAATGCCTTTCTTGTGAAGAAGACAAAATAGTTTAATGCTGTTTAATGACGATCATAATGTCCAATAACAATCAACTTGGCATGGATATAAATTTGCTCATACGTTTCACCAGTAGGAAGTGTAGAAAAAAATCACAATAAAAACATAGGATGATCATGGACAGTTTTCTGCATTATGGAAATAGAAGGCAAACATATGGTTTGGTTAGATGGTTAGCTATTTTTTAGGTTGTGTCTGGTGTGAACCATAAGTTGTGTCTAGTAAGTACTCCAGATTACATAAAAGAAATTTTTTTTAACCAAATCAGCGAAATGACAAAGATTATTTTTGTAACATGATGGAAGAAATAACGATGGACCAGTCAGTATTCAAACCCGAGTCCCCTAAATTTTTAGTCAGATTCTCTACCAACTGACCTTGGTATTCAAAACTGGTCAGACCATCACATTCCTCCCCCTTTAAATGATCTACACCTTCAAAGATCACCTCAGGCTCTTTCCCCTGGTATGAGTAAACCTGTTAGTTCTAGGGATTGGCACAGCACCAGATGTAACAGGTTGGAAGAAATGATATGGACCTATCTAAGGTTCAAACCCAGGCCCCCTCAAATTCTAGTCAGGTGGTCTATTAATTAACTGAGTTATTTGGCACCGGTATAAAAACCAGTCTGACCATTGTGTCTTATTTAAAACTCGAAATTGATATATAAACTTAAGGATATGGAATATTTCAAGCATTTAAGGCACAATTTGATTTTCACTTTACACAAACATTGGAAAAATGTTTCACCCTCTCTCTATATGTTGACCCATTCTCTCTCTCCTCTCTCTCTCTCTCTCTCTCTCTCTCTCTCTCTCTCTCTCTCTCTCTCTCTCTTCAGCAGGTTATATCAAAATAATGTACCACAAATCAAAATATCGAAATCTTACCCAGACAACAACACCTTGGCTTGGTCCCTGATCAACATACATTATTCCCAAAGACAAATACACTGTAATATAACAACATACAGTGGCACCTTCAGCTAATGGGGGTCAAGAACACTGGTTCAGGACCTATAGGGAACAGTAAACACACAGCGGAACTCGGACTCTTTGACACTGACCATTCTTGGTGACGGGGTTATCAGGGGTAACCACCCCTCTAATCTGACCAATTCTGATAAAGCCTGGTAGCACTATTATGAGATGTATGTTTGATCTACCCACCTAGTGAACAACTTTCCCTACTATAGCCAACCATGTTACTGTAATACTACAGAAGTAGAATTTCTACTTGTAATATGTTACTACAGTTGAACTTCAGTATCTCGAACACTGATATCTCGAATACTATGGATATCTAAAAGTGATGTGTAAGTTCTCACCACTTAAACTTTAAGTATTTTACCCTTGATATCTTGAACACTTGGGTATCTCGAAGTTTTTAACCAGTCCCATCTAGTTTGAAATAAAGTGGTTTGACTGTACTATATAGTCTTTATTTTGTGCAAGTACTTAATTCATTGATTTGCCAGTTTTGTATCAATCAATTTGCAAGAACATAAAATTTCATATGCCTAACTCTTTAGGTATAATTTCATATGATTCATGATTTACAAAAATAATAGCAAGATTTTAAAATCTGTAAGGAGTGCTTCTCATGATTTTATGCAGATAATAATTCATAATGTTAATTAGGGAATCTACATCTCTGGTAGTTCGTAATTACATAAACAATTGTACCTCTTGGATACTTAAAATCTGAGTATATAGGAACTACTAAAAGACTATATGTGTCATAGTGAATTAGTTTGAGGAATGCAACATACACTTTCCAACTAATTAACCTACAAACTTGGTCGTAAAGATTTCTCGCATCCTTAATCTCACCTTGACACCATTCAAATTTGGACCACATTCTTAAAATAGTAGTGCCGCATAATTTGCTATGCAAAACATATCCCAATTTTGCCCCATAAACGTTTTAATTTACAATCAAAACATCTTTCATCGTGACACTTTTGTGATGTTGTTTGTCTAAGATAAGGCTGCAGACTCTGAGAACTGAATGACATCAATTGAAAGATAATGTGAATTTCTCTGCCTTTATAAATACCTCCTGATTTCTTTTCAGAGAATCTGATTGTCAGTCACTATTCCTGTATTTGATTATACAGCTGTCAGGGCAATGCTTGTGCAGAAATAAATTTATAATACACCTGTACTTCATATCTTTATGCAGGTATGCAATTCCTTGCATAATTAGAATCCTATACATCTTCTGCCATCTGTTTCTTATTTCAGTTTTCTGCATTTTCAAATCTTCATAAAATGCTTTAAAAAATAATTACATGAAGCTGAAAATTAGCCTCATACATTTCATTCCACATCTAAAATAAAAGTTCAAATCAACTTACCGAACTAAGAATACATTGACAATTATCCTCACAAACAATGCAAATCATTCTCTGAAGTGTTGAAAAGGAGTGCATTTAATGTTGGATTTTTTTAATTCCTATGTGTTTCTAGGGGGTCTATACGTGTCAATTAAATTTATCACTCAGATCTATTCTAGATTAATCAGTCGAATCTGTTCTAATTTTAAAACTGGGATACCTTTGTTAAATACATGTATGCTTAATTCTGACCGTGACAAAGCTATCAGATGTTTAGCACAGATAACATGATCGAAGTATGTGTATACACACCACTAATGTTCAAATAGTGTTTATATACTTAATGGCATAATACTAATTTGATTACCCAAGCTTACAAGAGTATTCAGAATTATCTCCCTTTTTTCAGATTTTAATGAATGAATGGATATAAACACACTCAAAGAGTCCTTTCTCTAAAGAATTTTAAATAACATTTTCTATCTAAATATTTTGTGATAATATCCTTTTCAATTTACCAGTACACATATAGAGACTTCTACTAGATATCATAATCTTTATTCTATAAAAAGATGAGCCAAAAATAAAGGCAGCTTGCATCACAGTCTGGATTGGCACCAGTATGTAGGATATACAGTCAAACTTCGTTATCTCAAACTAGATGGGACTGTTTAAATACTTTGAGATATCGGAGTATTCAAGATATCAGTGTTAAGATATCGTAGTTCAACTGTACCAGTATACATGTTCTTTTTTTTCAACCATCTATAATATGGGTTGATGCTATATTGATTATAACCTTATTTATAAAGTACCGGTAAGCATCTTTCATTTATATTCAATATTTCATAAGGAAGTGTTACAGACTGGCTTTAATTTGAGTATTTGATTCAGACACGCCTTTTCAAAGAGCCCTTAGCTTCCTTTTAAACAAAATGCACTTTAAGACAGATCTTTAAACTATGATTTCCAATTTCAAGAGCTATCAACACCAGAATCAATAGCTGGCAAGAAACTATATACCCATTGAGGAGACACAGAATTTGAATATTCAACACCTTTAAGGTTCAAAGTCAGATTGACTCCAGATAGTTTGGGTCAAAGTTTAAGAGAGTAAAGTGATAATAAAAAAATACCAATACTACCAGGTTTTTAAAATATTAAAACACAAAAAACTTATCTTTGTTTTTGTTTTAAACTTTTAATTCACATGAAGTCTATACATGTAGTTGTCTAGTTATGTGAACCTTTCAAGATTTTTCTTCGATTCAGTAGCTTTGGATTATAAAAAAGTGTGTTAATCTATCAAAATCTGAATTGCAATGATCAGGTTTTGACAGGTTTCCAAGAAGTTGTATTACAATGTATATATATTGATTTGATTTGAAATGAAAAAATTACCCCAAAACTGCATCCTGTTTATTGATGCTTTGGTTGACTTGTTCTTATGAAAAGATAAATTTACGGGGAAAACACCAAAGCCAGCTACCACGGCAAAGGACCTTAATCTAGATTTTTTTTTTCATGAATAATCAAAAATCAACATCCAAATTGAAAACTGTAGAAGGATAATAGGGGTAATAGGAATATAAGCAATATATTCTGCAAAAAATGACTAAGTTTAACAGCTGGTATTTTTGCAATTATTATCAAAAATCAAAATCCAAGTAATATGCACATCTATGATATATATGTTCAATTGATCTGCAAAATAAAAATGTTCCTATATATTTTGAAAACTGTAGGAGGAGTTTCCCATGAAATAGGGGTACCCTTTTGGCAGCCCCTCACCTGCTCGCCATTTTCACCATTTTAAAAAACCAGATTTTTCCTATTAAAAACCTGGCTAATAAATATCAAAAAATTACTTTTAATGCATTGTTATACCTTGAACAATATCCAATAAAGTGTAGTATATAATTTAGGACACCAAGCATTAATAGTCAGAGCACACCACTGTAATCTAAAAAAGGTTTAAACACTTTTGGATGAGACATTTTTAACATATTTGAGTTCATTTTTCACAGCTTAAAGTACCTTAAGAATTAAACCAGAAATAAATAATGCGGTCTTTATATGCAGTGATAAATTTATCACAGCTCCTGAGTTCTAAGTTTCACCTATTTACATAGGTGTGACGGAGAAGACTTGCTGATATAGGAACTAATCATATTCCATCGTCCAAACAGATTACTTATTTGTAACCATGCACACAAGTCATTAACCGACAACATACCCTGATAGCATAAACCACTGTCTCCCCATAAGTCTCCAGTCAAAACCGCCTATGTCCACTGTACAGCAAATAAAAAGATTCTGTTATCTTCACTCAGAAATAAAACAAACAACACATCCGGCAAATTGTCTGTGGAACCATTTCATAAATTCTACCTTCTCAAATATTAATCATGTTCATATACACCGTAAATTATTTTCTTGTCAATATGATACTGTCAATTTAAGTATGTAAATAACAAGGACTTTCAGTGGGATCTTCTTTACCATAAATCTTATTTAAGATTGTTTTCTACTAAAACACAGTGTTTACATTTTATACATATCAACTTGTTTCCATAGCTGCAGATCATCAATGACCTGAATTGACATAACTTCTTTTGCATCAAAAGCAGCGATTTTCTACAGTCAATTTAGGTCCAAAATTTGCCCCTTTCCCTTGCAATCATTACACGTTTTTTTCCTACTGGAACCAGCACCTTGCCCCCATAATTTTTAATGTAATACAGCCGAGTGCACAATTAACAGATGTAATTATATATAATTAGAACAAATCAGTTTTTTTACTACATAGTTTATCTATAATTACAATGGCAATATAATACATGTACTTTCCCTAATTCCAGAAGCCAAAGATCCCTTTAAAAAAACAGTGAAAAATCACAGAGAAGTTTATTTGAATTATAATTAATTGTGTTTAATTAATAATTAATTTGTTTCATATGATTCATAAAAAAAAAGAAATTACAAATATGAGTTAAAAGGTTCATCATAGAGTAAAATGAACATGAATTCTACATAAGTTTACCAAGACAAAATACATATTTTCTACATTCCCCTTTGGCCTCTATTATTACATATATATCATTTGCAGGAGATGGATGTCATCCTAGTGTATAAGACACATAAAGAGACATAACTCCTGTGTGATAACTTAACAGCAACAAACTTTTGCTTGAAAGCAAATACATTTTTCTTATCTCTCTTACAGATTTTTCATTTACTGCCAATTATAAATAATAAAATTTTATAGAATGAAGTTTTTTCTTTCCTCCAATACAAACTGGACTTGCAGCTATGCAGAATTCCCATATACTGCCCATACTTGCTCATTTTAGCAAACCAATTTTAAAGATTTCTGGTCCTCTATGCTTGCATGGCTTTTAATAAAATCAGTTCCCAAATATACACAGTGTAAACTAAAAGCCAGGCCTTATTTGGCTTGCAAGTTTCTTATATAGCTAGAACATAAATTGCATTCATAGAAAACAATTTCTGCAAAATAAATCAGCAAAACATGGAGAGAAGATACATTATCTTAATTTTCTTAGCCATTTTTTAATTAGAAATTGGTTATATGTAACATCAGTGGTATACACTGTTCCAGCTTTTATGCTTTGAATGAGGATTTGAATTGAAGTTTCTTTTAGCAGTAGAATTTTCCTTTCATTACATGTATCAAGTGAATGATGTTTTTGCTAGGTTAGAGGTCAGAGCATCAATGCATCAAAACTCAATGAACTTATTAAATGACATTCATATACATGTATCAGACACATTAGGGAGATTTAATTAATGATAGTGGACAACCAGTAGTTCAAACAATACTGGAGAATTAAATGCAGATCTCTGCAGATACATACTGGTATTCCAAAATTCTTGTTTGTAAGTCGATAATTCAAAACACTTATGAAAGTATGGATGCATATATTTTCACGTTTGACAACTGTTATAAACAAGTTCTTTCTAGAATTTTATCCAATGATCTTTAAACCTGTGCATGTTCTAGCATAATTATGTAATATGTACAGAATGGAAATTTTTGATATAAATCTGCATTAGAATAGATGAAATGCAACAACTTTTGGTAAACAACTTTTTCTGTAACATTACTATTACGGAGATTGATCCCTCAGTATATCCAAAACTTCTTGTGGATCAATCTTACAAACTATTGACATATATAGAAAAACTTCTTAACCAAAAGTTGTTGCATTTGATACACATTAATACGGATTTATATCAAAAATTTCAAATTTTTTTATTTTTTGCACTTTAAATTTATATCCCATTTGGGCGATTGGTCCCAAACTGTATAATACACACTATTACATGTTTAACAAAATAAAGCTCTACCATTGAACTGAGCAAAAAGAGTTCACCCAATAGCCAGTGCTACACTCTATAACATTAGCAAACCTCTAGCACAAGGAATTCAGATTAACTGTTGATTACTCACCAAGTTCTGGGAGTAGCTCCCATAGGCTGCAGGGTGAGGCTGGCCCTGGCTGACCGCTCCAGGGGTCCCATAACTATGGGTAACCAGGTCCTGGGGGAGGTACTCTTCAACACCGTACATCGCTGGTCGAGCAGACTGGGAGAACGCCGCATATCTATCGTGTCTGAAGAGAGACCTTCCCTGTATAAAAATTCATAAGCATGCTCATCATGGGGAGACAGAAGGGTAGCCTAGTATACAGTGAAAAATGGTAGCTGAATTTAGTTGTTCTGAATTAAGTTGCTAAAAGTCAGATAAGACATTCAGTTCAACACCAGTTCCATAAATTCATTTAAAATTATTTTTCCGAAAGAACATGTAACGTTACTCTACCGTATTGAAGCACGTGATAACTCAGCTTATCTGACAATTTGTCATTTTTGCGAAGTCGCACATGCTATTTGGAATTAAATTAATCAGTGTTATGTGTGGATTTGAATTAAACAAATATAACATTGCTTCACGCTTAGCCTTGTCTTGTCTGTAAGCTTGATTTCGGCGATTCTGAGCTCACTGTCGTCTGATGTTGGTTGATCAGCGTCAATAAAGCGCTTAAACACAAATACGTACAGACAGCGTTTAAAAGCGCATTCCAGACTTTTAAAAACTACGGCAGCCCATACGCACACGTTACGCATAATTATGTCTCAAATCAAACGATACATGTACAAATTTAATGCATGGTCTTTATTCTTCTACGATAAACATTTTATGAATTCGAAAATTTAAAACTTATTTGGAATTACTTAACATAATTACAAACCAAAGAGTATCATTTTATGATTTGTTTTATATAATAACTAGATTTTGACCCGTGCGTGCACGGGTTGACATAGCATATATGCTATGCCTACAATACTGCTATTAATTTCACTACACTCTGCTGAGTTGGAATAATGTAATCTGTGTCTGCCTCCCATATAGGCCTACCCATAATGTAGCAGAAAATTGCAGAATCGCTCCAAAACGATTTTGAAGAAAATTAATAAAGTTGCATTGAAAATAACAGTCAAATTGTTCATAACAAACCATTTTGAAGCTGTAAATACCTTTCTTCGAAAAGTTTTATTTATTTTATAGTTGCAGAATGCAACATTTCTTCAACAACGTTTTTTACACACCATGTTGACATTCAAAACTCTCGGGATTTTTTTTATAGTAAATGCACTGTGTTAGAGTTATCTCCCGTATTTTCTTTAATGAACACAAAACAATTTCTAATGAAAATTTATAGGCATTTGTTTTATTGTCTCTGAGTTTATCCATGCAAATGTGATATTGTGGAAACTTAAAATAAAGAGCCTCCCGTGATTTACCGTGAATGTAATGCGGAATTTTTTGTGAAATTTTCGTTGATTATTAATTAGCGAAGCTTGATTGAGAAGAAATAAAAACATATTGGTAATCTTCAAATACCAATGATGTTTAGAATATAAAAAACAATAGACAGTACTCTTCCGATTATTTGGTATTAAAGCTAAAAAATTCGAGTCTATTATTTTAACATAGTAGTATAGATGTTCAGTGCGACCATTGGAGCCGCGCAATTTTTGCATTTTTTTTCTTTTTGCCAAACATTAACAACTATATTTGAACCATTCTACATGCAGGTAAGTATATGTAGCATCATTCTGAAATTTAGTGGAAGGCTGCCTCATGATTAAAACAAACCCATCCGTGGAGAATGGGGATTGGGCAGTTCAGCATGTTTCTGATCCAAAGAAACCCTTGGCTTGCACATACAGTTCAGCAGCACGCCTTATAGATGTTTTAAAACCTTAAAAACCTTTGATTTTATGATTTATATGTGGTAGAGTCAGGTATAATTATAATGGCATTCCTACTAGCTCTTGCTAGTGGATTAACCCGGCATTTAGCTCCATCGGTGATCGATCGGACTGGCATGCCAGAGGACCCGGTTTCAAACCCCAGCAGAGTCAAAAAGTACTGAAGAACTGACGGGAGTTGATTTTGTCGATGTTTATTTATTTTAAAATCAATGATATGTTATTTTTCATGACAAATACATGTAGTTTCTAATTTGAATTACGCACTTTTTTATAATATGAATTTTTGCACTTTTTCGACAAGAATGTCGAGAAACCCCCATATGAATCATGTTAAATAATATTTAAAGATAAAATTAATTCAATCAAACCATGTATCAGTAATAGAAATATTTCTCGAAAAGTGTATGGATCCAAGCAATATTGAACCCATCTCGTTCAACCAAACGCTCGGCTGACACCGTAAATCTCCGACAAGGATTTACGGAGACAGCCGAGCGTCGAGTTGAACGAGACTATTGAACTCTGGCGTAGAAATACATGTACATACGACTACAAAAAATATTTAAATTGTTCGTACCATTTAAAATCTGGCTATTTTTAAGGTATTTATAAATAAGTTTCCTTGAAAAACAATGCTTACATTACATCGAATTTATCAATTATTTTCAAGAACTAAGTCTTGTAAGCAACAATGATTTGTGCTGAGGTCCAAACACTGTTTCACTTTCGGTTTGTCTGAGTAACTGCATAGGAGAGTTGATTAAAATCAACTCCCAAAAAGTATCTCCGTTGAAATAAGAAAAATAATGGTTGATGCCACCACCAACTCAGCGCCCCCTCCCCCTCTTGCTAGATATGGTGGCATGCATATACTTGTATACATGTACATGTATGTTCTTCTGTCTGATGATTACATTGTATGGTGATTTGTTTTAAACATCTTCAGAAAATGATCATCAATTTGTCACTTAATCACATGTTTATAAAAAACACCAAACACTAACCATGTAATACACACACGTGTAGATTATCACCTATATATAAGAATCAGATATGTACCACAAGTCATGTTATACATACATGCATGTAAAATGTGCATGCATACTTATTTAATAGCCTGTTTTTATTTTACAAACCTTATAACTACTTGTTTGTGGACCCTTTGAAGTCTGATGGTGGGTCGGGTACCGTCTCTTCACTCCGTCCCCCGGTCTGATGACATCTGGGGTGCTCATTCCTGTCCGGGTCGATCCCCTTTTTATGCAGGGACTCTATAACGAGTGCTCTGTATATCGGTATTCGGGTAAAAAAAAGTTGTACCGATTAACACATTGCATAATCTCTACATTGCAGGGGTCCTAATTATCTTTGCCCTAGCGTCTGTTTGACCTCAGATGTGGGATATTATCAGTTTATGTTTCCAAGGTACATAACGCATGCAGGTTACAAATACATGTACCTGTGGCATATGGGGGGAATTTACTTGTCAAGTACCTGTAAACATCTTGATGATTTAGATGCGTGATGATCCCGTCATCAGGTGGATCCTCCTTCCTCGGTTGATTCAGCGTTGTCCACGACAACCTCCAGAAGTGCGCCGACTGGGGTGATCAGCTCACAGCCCGGGACCATCCAGCTATCCGCCTTTGTACTGATCTTACATTCACAATTGTCTCTCACTGTTTCCCCCACTGTCCCTCTCTTCTTCTCCACAACCAAAGCCATGCCATTTCTGCCTCTCTGCTTAGTCGCCCTATGAGCTGTCTTCTCTCCAACCCAATAACCCCAATGACTCTCAGGACTCGCCACAAGGATTGTCCAACAAAACCCCGCGCGCCAACCTCCACTGGGAAACACCTCTCCACCCTCTCTCCTGACAATCTGCCACAAGCTCCTGATATTTTCCCATTGTCCGCTCATATGCGTCTTCCATTCTCTCCTCCCAAGGAATCAGCTCCACTATAATGACCTGCCTACTTGACGAAGACCAGATCACTACGTCAGGTCGCTTGTTGGTGGATGCTACCTCCGTTGGGGATTGCATTCTGGTCTTCAGGTCAGCTCGCATTTGCCCGCAGTCTCCCACCGTGTCAAGAAACCCTCTACCCTCCCCAGTGCTGCAACTCTTGTCCCTCTCTCCTGCTCTAACAAAGCTGATAAACTCGAGCCGCCTGTCCTTTGATGGTGGTCTCTTTCTGGCTCTCTCGAGAGAATCTGCAAGTTCCGAAAGTATTTTGTCATGCCGCCATGTATACCGGCCTTCAGACAACGCTACGGAACATGAGGACAAGTTTTCCGCAGAGCTTGCAATTTGGATCATCAGATAAACCCCATACTGCCATATTTGTTGGGCTTGGTAGCACGTCGTACACTGATCTGAGGAGAAACTGCAATCTGTTTGGCTCCATCGACCATTTGTCGCTCCAAGTCACTTTCTGCTGCCTTGCCGCTTATCAATTTACTCAGCTTCGTTGTTTCTCCATTCTTACTTCTTTTATAATTCTTGAGTCTTCCTCCATCACTCGGACTTCCTTTTGCACTAGCTTCCTTCGCACCCCTTTGTCTGCTGTTCCCCATCTGGTTGATGTTACTGTACCCAGGCTTAGTCTCCAGACTGCTATATTTCCCACAATTGTTATAGATAGTTTTAAATTCTCTGAATTTTAAAACTTTAATGTAACACTTTTCTTAAACATACAACCTCCTGCCTGCATCTAGATTCATACTAGCTCCGTGCTCCTTCTCATCTTTACTGTCTCTAGGCGTCAGATGTTGTCGCACTTTGGTGACCTTCGACGAGAGGTGATGGCGGTAGCTGAAATTTAGTCCCTGTTGTAGTTGCTCTACAGTGTTCTTGTGTCAAAGACTGTCTTCTCTTGATGAATAAAAGGTTCGTTTTCACAAAGGTCAATAGGTCAAAATTAAATTAAAACATCAATTTTGTTTATAATATAGCCTATACAAGTATAAAATATGTGTATATATGTATCATATTTATCCCCCCTCCCCCGGCAAAAAAGTTATCTCTTGGAAACATTTTTTGGATCCACGCATTATTTCATATCATTTGTTTTCTACGAAAGAAATGTTTAAAAACAACGATAATGAAATGAAAGGAATCTGTTTGTCCCAGCATTGGATTGTATTCTTAGTTTTGAGCTTTTTGCCTCCTGCATTTTAAAAACTATCCCCAAAATTGGCTTAATCTTCGAGGTTACATGTAAGTGATGTTTCAGTATAATAACTTTTTTAAAATGCATGTCCTTTCGGTAAATTTTTTCTCCTTTTTTTTGTCTAAATTGCTTACAATAAAAATATTTGATTTTTTTTTATAACCAACTGATATCAAATGAAAAATGTACATGCATAGAAGTATGCATATTGAGATTTATTAAAAATTACATGTACATGTATATTTATATATTTTAAAGTATATGCCTTGAAAATTGAAGCGACAGATTTTGCCGTTCTCGTATTAAGTTTTTAATTGCTATAGTTTTAATATAATTACTGTAAAGTTTACATGTATCCTTATTTTTTTACGATTGCTCCAGTTTGCTGAATATCATATGTTTGGGAATTAAAGATGAGGATGGGGTAACTTTTTCTCTCATCAATGTACTAGTAACTGGACTGTTTCTTTATTTGACACCTCCCCAACATTCGTTAGTGTTTACAGTCATACTCTCAACTAATTAAAAATTGAATTCCAGATTTTGTGATTTATACATATTTTTTAAAAGTGAGTGAAGTGTCTCGATAATAAAAAAAAATTGTCGATATATACAGGTTAAATAACGGACTTTTTCGAAGTGCGTTGCCACAACTCTACAAAATTGAATTGTCTTTCTTAATAGAAGCATGCACCGCTTCCCTAGCTGCATTATATTTATTGTTTTTACTCTCTTGATACCTCACTTTGTTGTTTTATATTGTATATATATATTTCACTTTATTCTCTGGTGATAAAACATGGTATTTTCTGTACAGTTTGTGATCTCTATCTTCTACATATATACATGTAACATGGTTATGTTCATCGTCAAATTTTAAGAAAACGATAACTGCACGAGATATATTAAAGTACAATGTGCTTTATTTTTATATCACAAGGTAAAATGTTTTATGAAAATGTTTATAAAAGTTTACTAAAATAATTTGACGTATTTTGTATTAATTTAGATCGTTATTTGTCCCCTACCGTTGAAACCGGAGGGGCGTCTATATATAAGTCTCGGTCATTCTGTCTTCTCTGTGTTTTTTCGATGTGATATGGCAAATTAATTTCAAACTTCTTGTGTAGCTTCATAATGATATCTAATGATAAAGTATGAATTTCTTTACTTTTAATCAATGGGTATTTACGTAATTAATTTTATATGTGATTTTCACGTACGATCGAGTTAGTTCCAATAAAAGAAGGTGAGAAAAAAGAAGACGGGACTTCATCGTTCCTGTGCCGCTGCATATCATCCACATCTGTTCGACTTCCGTTACTTTTCATCAACAGGATTAAAAGGTAACCCGTAAACGCTTGATCGATGAGCACTAGTCATTAGGTTAGGAACACCCCTATCGGTGAACACTAATCATTTGGCCATGCTCAATCAATCGGTGATACACTACTCATTAGTTTATCTCTTCACATGACAAATATACTCAATTTACCGTATATGTATGAGTTATTCACATTGTGCTGAATTATTACCAATCAATTTTCTTGTTTACCATAACTGACCTCCTTTATATTTCAATATTTACATTTTCCAGTGTCTTTGCCTGTGATAACACTACGTATTGATTTTGTACTATATAACCCATAACTTCAAATGAAGCCGAATTGAGGCGCCAGCGGGGTTTGCTTATTTATATTTAAATATTTAATCATACGATGGTTCAAAATCATATAAATATAAGTAATAAGGAATCATTCTTTGAATATTATGAGGTGATAATTTCGGTCGGGAATCAATTGCCCAAAAACTTTTAGAACTTTAAGTGCAAAGTCTCTTATGGAGACATAAATTGAGGAGTAATCTTTACATGCATTATTTACAGAACAGTTAAAAGTTGAAAACTATCACTGCAATTAAGTGCGATTTTTTATACATACTGAAAAATTACACATTTAAGAAAAAATGTATGACAAAATAGCTAAATGAAGCTAGTGTAGACTCTAAATAGCTTAATAAAGCAATTTAGCTTATTCATGCTATATAGCTAAATCTGGAGATTGTACTTGACCTAATATGTGCATATACTTTATTTTGACCATTTCTTGCTGTGCAGAAACTAAAAACATACATTTAAATAAATGTCTCAATTCCTGTCATCATACTTATACATGCAAGATGTGTTACTCTATAACAGAATGGTACGCTGTAATACATGTTATGATGTTATGAAATTGGACAGTATTTTTTTATTAATATGGTAAATATCTAGTAAGTTTTAAGAACTTGTGTTCGAATCATTTGTATATGATAATACACTATAAAATATGTTCAAACTCCAAAAATGGTTAAAATACATCGCATTAAGTAGGTCATTAACAATCTCTATATTTTGCTATACAGCTTGAATTTTAGCTACATGGCTTAATTAATTGCGACTACTCATGTTAAAGGTTTAAAATTGTCAAAAAGCAATTCAAATAAAGGTTAAGCTTTGGAACCCTTTAAGGGAACAATTTCATTTAATCCCTTTATATGCATTGAGGCATGGATAAATATGATTTCTTTATAACAGGCTGAATTATTACATATCAATTATCGTTTTTAATAGAATTTACATTTAATACTATTAATAATCTTATTCAAGAAGTGACTGTGTTGTAAATGATAAGTTCAGAGGTCAACGAGCCGGTAAGTCGCTCAAACTTAAGCTCCGGTCACATCTGAGAAATTTGATAAGAGGGCTAAATGGTTGTGACCAATATCAATCATAATGTTTTTATCTATTAGGGAGATATGAACAATGGCAATTATTATCAGTGAAAAAAAAGTTTAATTTGAGGATGATCCAGCCGTATACGACTGAAAAGCTATGGAAGGTTCAAATTGAGATTTAATTTGTTCATTCTCCCGTGCGTGTTTGTGTGTGTGTGGTTTTTTTTTGGGGGGGGGGGGGGGGAGTAGGGGGATTGGGCGGGACAGGCCTAGGTTATGCGTGTGTGGGGGGTTTTTCGTGGACAACTTAAACTGTGTCTAGATAATGGGGTTAAAAACTGCGACTTAATTCTCTTCTATAATTTATGAGAATATGAAAATTCGTCAAAATAAGGTGAGGTTACCGTGTACGTTTTAAATACAAAACGGTCATTGTAAACTAAGTTTAGGCGTCATTAGTTGACTGCGTGGTTTTTATAGTCTGTCCCAAGTTATTGCTTCCATTAATTTTTGATGATTTTTAATAAAAAATACACATACCTGTGAAAGAAATACAATTGAAATCGATGAAAGGGAATATATCCAAGATATCTTCATTGAACAATTATCCCTTTTCACTCATAAAATTTGACATACAAAAACAATTTTCTTACGGACATTGATTATGGGAAATGTTTACATCTTTTCTCCATTCGGAAGTACTCGGGATATCTCGCGCATTTTTTTTAACGTTATCATCCGGGCTTATTAATGGCTGATGCAATGCAGAATCTCCGTAGACTTTCAATTTTGGGATGTGTATTGAAACCTGAAGCGGTAGAGGGGACGTTTCAAAACAGATAATCTGGACATTTTTCATATTAGTGGATGAACGTAGTTTGAGCACAAAGGTATTTTCTATTATTGAAATATCAAGCAAAAAGTGGTGGAAGCAAAAACTCGGGACAGATTTTTTTTTATAGCAAAGATGCTGAACTGCCCAATCTCCTTTCTCTCCGGATGGGTTTGTTAATCATGTGGCAGCCTTCCACCTAATTTCCAAATGATGCTACATGTACATACCTGCATTTGGGATAATTGAAATATAGTTTTTGGAAGCAAAAAACTCGGGACAGAGTATAGACAAAGTGACGGACTGAGATTCATATCGATCCCGAATTAAAACCAACGTAGGATTCATTTTCTATTTTCTTACAGGGATGACGTAACATCAAAAACATTAGATAATACCCAACCCTGTGGGGAAACAAACCAAATTTAGCAGCGCCATCGATGTGTTGTTAGCCTTGAGAAAGTAACTGTATACATGTACATCTATACTACTATATTAAAATAATAGACTCGAATTTTCGGTCTTTGATACCGATAAATCGGAAGAATACTGTCTGTTGTTTTATACATGTATATTCTAAACGTCATTGGTACTTGAAGATTACCAATTTATTTTTATTTTTTCTCAGTTAAGCTTCGCTTTTTAATAATCAACGAAAATTCCTCAAAAAATTCCGGAAATCATCTGGATTTTTTGGATTTTACAATCTTGCGCTTGCGCAATACATTCCGTCTTCGCTAGCTAAGAAAGGGTTTTCGGTCCACTTTGCTCCCCATAAACCCTTGGCGGATTTCATTGCGAAAACTCGGTGATGTGGTGGCGCTATCTAGCGAGCAACTTGAGTTGCGCCCCTTGCATATTTACATTTTAATCGAATTACGGCATTTATACAACTTGAAAACATGTTGACTACCGAATATCGGAACATAATTAATGATGCTATTAAATACGAATTAAGTTATAACCCAGGGAAAGCACGGAATGTTTTATTCATATAGTGTTTTGTAGGGACCTGTACCGGGAGCGAAAAAGTCGCCGATTTATATGAAAACTTTCATGCCATAAAACCAGGTATCGTTGTTGTTAATATTGCGAACCAAAGAAATTAAATAAAACAGAGCTCATTTAACCTTTAAAAGCAATAACCATAAGCAGGAACGTATATACTAACGGGATAGGCAACTTCTACATTCGCCCTGTTTACTTCCCATGCTAGCACGCGAGCCTTGACAAGTTTTTAGAACTTTGTGTAATCCCAGTATAATATATAGTTTTTTAAAGCGACCTGGTTAGACCATCGTTGGGGAGGCACTGTACTCGAGAACTTGAGCCTCAACATGTTAAAAGCACCGAATGTTTTACCAAAGATCACACATGTGTTTTCTTTTAAAGTTTATATTTACACGCACTGCGATTGGATCAGCTACTCGCAGCTGCAGCCAATCATATAACGGAGCTTGTCACCGAGTTTTCGTAATGAAATCCGCCAAGGGTTTATGGGGAGCAAAGTGGACCGAAAACCCTTGGCTAGCGAAGATGAATACATTCACACTAACGGGATCTTTAGTTTTTGTTTCCACAACATCATATTGCATGAATAAACTCAGAAATGATAATACAAATACTGGTAAATTTTCATTGGAAATTTGCTATATATTCAATCTGTTCATATACATGTATGTTACAATGTAATGATTTCTTATGATAGAAAGTATAAAATAACAAATATGACTTGTACATTTCAACGAAGTACTTACTTTTGTCTTCGTGATGACAAAGATATTTGATTACATTAAAAAAAATTCACATTATATTTCTGAGGAGAGTGGAGATAGAATATGTTTTATCGTAAAAATGAATATTAATGTCCTACAGACCCAGTTTTACGATAGAATGCGTTCCGTGTATTGTCTCTGTAGTAAAGAAAATACGTTTACATTGATGAAAAAGTGTTAAATTCTTCCATTATATGGCTTAAAATCTTTAGTTAAAAGATATTTACAGTCTCAAAAAGATTTATTATGATGAATTTGACTGTTATTTTCAAGGCAACTTCATTAATTTTGTCCAAAATCGTTCCGGGGCGATTCTGAAATTTTCTGCTACATTACGGGTATATGGAAGGCATTCTAACTGTGGTGAGGGCCTTTCCCGAGACACTGTTAGATTATTCTAACTAAGGAAAATATAGTGAAAAACTGAAATTTAAAATAGCATTATTGTAGCTTTGTAATGTAAATGTCAATAATACGGTGTGTCGATGTATCTATTTCTTAAATGTCCGATGTGCAATGTCAAACCGTGCACGCACAGGTCGAAGTCTAGTGAGAATGTTCACACGTTTGTTTCCAATCGTTGGAGTGTAGCAGTCTATACAGCTCCTTCTAGGGATAACTTAAAGGGCATGTGATATTGTGTCAAATAATGACATATTCTTTCATATTAGTACTTAATTGTTTATCACGATAAACAAAAAAAAAACGCACACACACAAATTAACAAAACATTAATTTATTTTTTACAGTTGCGTTAACTTTATTGTAGTGCAGAAAGGCACTAATATACAATAGTTAACATCAAACGCACAAACATTCTTTTTAAAAATACTAAAGTTTTCAATCTGACAGGCAAGAACCAATAGTTTTACAACTCGATAAGCATCTTATCAAGTACCAAATTAATACTTATTTATCAACTGTAAAAAAAAATATATACTTTTTCGTTCAAAATTTAAACGCCAGAATGAATACTATACTCTGTCCACCACTTTATGCTTGATATATTTCGATGATCATAAATTAAGTACCTTTGTGCTAGCTCAAACTACATGTACGTTCATCCACTAATATATTAAAAATGTCCAAATTATCTGTTTTGAAATGCCCCCCTACCGCTTCAGGTTTCAATACACAACCCAAAAAAGAAAGTCTACGGAGATTTTGCATAACATCAGACATGAAATAACCCCGATGATAAAGTAGGAAAATTGTGCGAGGTATGCCTAGTGCGTTCCGAATGGTGAAGAGATGTAAACAATACTCCCGTTAAAATCTCCGTAAGAAATCTGTTTTCGTTCCTGTGAACTTTCATGAGTGAAAAATGATGTTTCAATTAAGTTATCTTGGATATTTTCCCTTTTATCGGTTTCAACTGAATTTCTTTCACAGGTATGTTTGACTATTAAACTCATCAAAAAGTGATGGAAGCAATGACTTGGGACACACTATAGTACTAATCGAACCCAACCGTCAAAACCGTTCAGCAAAACCGGACATGCGGTGCGCAAATGCCAAAAACGAAAAGTTAAAATCAACATAATGGAAGGTAAAAAGCGAGGATAAGTACTAAAGTTTTTTCAAATGAAAAAATTCAAATTAAAAATAAATTTAAATTGGTTAATAATTCTTTTATTAGCCCAACAAATGTTTTGGTCGCAACGAATTTTTTAAAGATTGTGACAAGTTGAATTGTTCACTCGATCGTAGTAAAATGACGACGTCGGCGTTTAAGGCGGCGCAGTGGTAACTGATAACATTTTGTAAAGACCTTGAATAAATCCAAGACATGTTCGGAAATAAATCGTAGATGTTATCCTTTCGCAACAACGTTAAGACGGAAAATCTTCAACGTCGCACATTGCGCCGCCTGGCAAAACTTGTCGTTGCTAAAATAATTATTCATTTTCTTAATAATAAATAAATAAATAAATAAAGCACATATTTGATTTTATTAGTGCTGTTTGCCAAAGGGCCATGGAAAAAAAACCCCAAAGAAGTCTAATGAAATTGCATAGGACAGATTTTAAGTCATGTATTCTGTCTACGCTACTTTGAGATAATCCTCGTATTATCACATAATCCTTAACTTGATAGATTAGCGTTTTGGATTGGAAAACTAAGGAACTTATTTTCAAACTTCATGCGTTGCGTTTGTGGCGCATTGATGACGTCACAACAGATACAATGTATCACCTCTCGACAGGACGTTGAACAACGTGAAAACAAACCATACATTACAGCTTCACAATTTATTGTATCACCATATCTGGGGGTGTTTTTTCGTAGAAATATATTGTTGGCCTTTTATTATCTCCTTCTGAGATTGTGTGAGCAATAACTTTTCGAACAATAGATCGTTGTCAGAAGACTTTTCAGAGCAAAAAAATAAAGCAAGAAAAAAAAGCAAATAATTGAGCATTGGAATTATACTGATTCATTCTTTGAGTATTGTGAAATGATCAAATACGGCGGAACGTGATCAAATAATCAAAATATAATACTTAAGCCCGAACAGCTTTATTATATATTTGATCACCCCATCCATATCAAGATATTCGATCACCTCATAATATTCAAAGAATAATTCCATATTACTTATATTTATATAATTTTCAGCAATTGTGCATTTGATATTAAAATAGTCATTGATGATCTGTATTAGACTATATATTACGAAATCATTGTGTATAGTGTTGTCATAGAAAAAGACACTGGAAATATGTAAATATTTACAATGACATGCGGCAAATATAATTATCACTCGAATCTCCCTCTGGAAAAGATTAATACAATCATTCTAACATATTCTGGTCATGGATAGGGTCCTATTGCTCGATCGCTCAAGAGTCGTCTGCTGAGATGACTTACGACGCAAAATCAGCGAGACGCGTTGTCGGACTTTTGGACTGTATATGAAGTAAATGAGAGGGTTAGCCGAGAGATTTGTCAGCCAAAGAGTTCTTGCGATTACATGTATCGATTTACTCTCACGCAACTTCAGTACTCTGTAATAGTGTAACGAAAATGCGATAGGGAAAAAGGTTGCGGAAAGGATGTAAATGGACATGATCACCAAAATCATTGCCGACATCTGTCGAACTTGTCTACTGATTCGACAGTAATTCAAAGAGTTCCTTAAATTGTTAATTTTTCTGCAGTGGAACACGCCCATAAAGATGCAAGGAACACAAAGGAGGTATCCACGGAAGAAAAGAACAACTGTTCCCACATCTTTCGTTTGGACGTTAAATCTCACGGCGTAGTAAATCAACCCAAAAATCACACTGAACACCCATAGAAGACTTGACGCAACATTTACAACACGTGATCTCTTGGTGCGGGCTCGGAGGGGCGTGACCACGAAATAGTAACGCAATCCTATGAGTAAAACTACGTGGGAGGCCGACGCATGCGCTGTGGTAAATATCAACGTCATGAACAATTGATTATATTGGTCATGTATTTCTTTGTCCAATTTGACGACTATAAGCTCACTGAGATACTGAAATAACGAAACCAGATCGGCTAAAGCAAGTGTCCCTATAACCATGAACGGAGGTTTATGAAAATATTTTGCACAAATGATAATTCCAAGTGTTGAAGCGTTTCCCAGTATTCCAAGTGTTGAAAATGTCACGAGAAACAAAAATATCACAGGGTCTTCTGACTCTAAATGAATCGGAAGGGTGAAAGACTTCTCTTCTACTTTGTCTATACTGCCAATGGTTGTCAGAGTATAACAGACACTAGGAAGCCCGCCGAATTTCCCCTGCAAGTGTAAAAGAATTTCTATATTATATACAAGAAAGAACAGAAAATGTGGTATAATGACTTCGGACAGCTTTGTTGAAAACAAATTTTTAAGTTGGATATCCAATTTTTATCTTAAAATTTCAAACATTTAAGTAGGCTGGAAATTGCAACTTTAATGTTTGTAATTCAACCCATAATTTTGGAAGTTTTAACTTTAAAGTTTGAATTTTCAACTTCAGAGTTGAAATATAATTCATCTTTAACATTGAAAAATTCATGATCTCTAAAGTTGAAATTTCCAAATCCAAAATTGGAATTTTGATTTTTAATCTTTAAATTTCTAACATAACAGCTGGAACTTTTGTCTTTTATATTTTTTTTATTAAAATCAAACTTGTCTATAATAAAAATTTAAAAAAATCCCAGCAGCTGCATTTACATATAATTATGAAGTATGTTATTCCACTGAAAAGGAAATACATATTATTAAGGGCATACAACTCCCGCTCTCGATTTACATATCTAGGTTTCGCTGATTACGATTATCTTTCCGAGATTAGAGTTGAAGTTGGAAATTCCAACGTTAAATTTAGTATGTCGGAGAAAAAACATCACAACATTTCAGTTGTTTGTTTCTGTACTTTAAAGATCAACTTGCAGTGTAATTCACTGTAGTTCTTGCGTTGAGAAGACTTTAAAGAGGCTGAGTGATCAGCAAATTACCAATCAAATCTACATTAAATGTTTATGATTTGTTAAGCTATAAACTATTATTTAGTAAAGAAAAAATAACATATTTTTCTTATTTCTTAATAGAGAGCTCTTCTTCAATAGGAGATCAAGACAGTCTTATAATAGCCACGACCATTCAGCCCTCTTAACAGATATTCCTATTTATAGATTTATTTAGCACCCATGATTTGAGCAAATTTGAATTTAGACAATAGTCCTACCAGGTTTTTTGCTTGATAGTCATATCATAAATTGTAGTAATTTAGTTCTTAAAGAAAACTTTATAGGTTTTGCCAAAAAAATAATTCAATGTATTATTTTCCATCCATCTTATCTTGTTCATATTCAAATGCATGTTCATATGCATGTTTCATACACGATAGAATTTACTGTACATTCATGTAAGGAATGCAGTTCTGACATTATTTATGCAATGCAACTTTAAAGAAGATATTATTTTCATATACCCATCTTAAAGATAAAGATATGTTTTACCTACCATATTTTTTACTTTGTTCCAGATTTGATTGGACGAGACGGTACTTCTTGAGAAGAAGACAAAAATTGACAACTTTTATGTCCTCAACAGCAACATGTGATACTTTTAACCAAAGATCAATTGACCTTGGACTAGAAAGGCAGTTTGTAAATGAATTACTGCATGATTCATTTGTACATGACGTCCATGATATTTATGGCAGTATCCTGACGTAAAATACAAGGGCGGATTTACAAAGATTGGGATTTCCCTGTCTGTTGGCATTTCCCTTTGCTAATACTGCATGATCGATCTTTGAAGCAGTCTGATTTTGAAACAATTTCTGATTTATAACGTCATTTCATATTTGATTTAAAATGGTCCCAAATGTACTAGTATGATTTACAAGAAATCTGGTGAGAGCGAGTTTGAACGCTAACGGGAATTAATATGCAGCACAAACTGTTTAATCGAAATTCTTTTCAGTCACACATCATTTGTGTATAGTAATGCATTAATTGAATGTACGCTTATGAAAACTTGCAATTTGGCTATTATATATTATTTGAATTAAATAAAAATAATGCTGTTGCACGACAAAAAGGTATTAAGAATGATGACCGTAACAACAATATTAGGATGGCCGTTATGTTTTTACAATATCGTGGTACAATACTGTAGGTGGGTTTGTCACGCTCATCGTTCTCAAAATCTTCAATGTCGTACAACAGCTTTATTTTCTTAATTTCAAGTAAGTTGTGATAGCCAATAGCAAGTTTTTATTAGTGAACATTCAATTTTTATTGGAAGTTACTAGTACACAGGTACATGTATGCTAACAAATGAAAGAAATTGTGAATGAAAAATTCCTACTGATCAGCTCGGCTGACATGTTTTAATGACCTTTTAATTACTGTCATCGGCTGTCCTTCAGAGTGTACAATATACTGTTTAACGATTGTATGTACATGTTCAGTTCAGTTCAGTTTATTTCACTCAACACCATATAATAGTACAAGAGGTACATATACAATAAAGTTGTAAAGTTCAAGAAAGTAAGTGGGGTGAACGAACAGTATGATTAATTTTTGAAATAAAGAAACACAATTTTCTTAATGTGATATAATCGACTGAAGATATGATTTCATAGAACTTTTTAGTGTTAGGAGAAGAACAGTAAAATGTATCTAAAAACTGACTTCGTAATTTACTTAATGCCTTGCATTCTAATATAACATGAAATTCATCACCAATTTTGTTACAATTACACAAATTACAATAACGTTTACTTCTTTCAACAATACCCCACCTTCCTATTTCAACAGGAAGATGATAATTTGTAGTTCTAAACTTAACTAATATTTTTCTTAATTTACTGGGTAACAAGAGTAAGTAGCGTTCACATTCAAAATTTGTTTTATAAATTCTATATATAACACCCTTAGTCGATTCCTGAGTATCGTTATGCCATTTTTGTAAAAAAAATGTAATGCTAAGTATGGTTCAACGTTTGATGCATTGCTGGCATCTGCGAAGATGCATTGCTGGTCAAGTGGTCGATTTTCTGATCGCAACGTTTTGAGTTGCAAATAGTTCTCAGTTCAAAGCACTACGGTAATTATTCATTTTTGTGTTGTTAAAGCCTTAATATGGCAATTTAATGTTTTCCTATATAGATATCAATATTGCTTTTTTTTTTTTTTTTAAAGGAATCTGCACTCAGATGCCAAACGTACATATGTATGTCAATTTTTTTCTTTATCAATTTTTATATTTTTAATAAGAACATGTATTTTAATGAGAACGAACATTTTTCAAAGAACTGTTCCAGAGTCACTTCAAAAGATCTACATGTACACATGTATATTGATAAATACGGAATTTCTTTTAAGACTTATTTGACATAATAATAAAATACTTTTCTAGCCCTCCATATCCCAGACTTAATGTTGACATTTCAAAATCAGTTTTTGCCACTGAAAAGGACATACATGTATAGATAAATTTAATTTTATTGTTGTGTCTGAAATACATGCACAAAGTCGTTGGAATATATTATTTCAATAATATGTCAAAAAGTGCATATCTTTAAAGCACATGGTTTGTTTTTTTTTCATGAAATTTTTTTAAAAAGAAAAATCAAAAGTGACATATTTTTGGCATATACTAGCTAGTTACTGTACTATATATAATATGTGTCCGTAATTTTTTACCTCATGCATAAATCAGCCAATTCATTCGTTTCAAGTTCAGTAGAGTACGTGCTTGTTTTTACATGTAACATTATATCTTATTGTCTCACTAAAAATCACTCACAACATTTAATCATGCAGAATTACGCCATTACTGCTTTACAATACGAATGAGTTATAGTATCATCAATCGACGATTTTCCCACGAGAATACATTGAACCACCAAATCACCAGCTTTGGACTAGCAATATTTCTCTAAGAGAATGAATTTAACTGCTACCGAACCGATAACCTCTCTGAGTAAAGTTTTAATTACAAAGTTAATTACAAAGTTTATGATTAAATGACAGCCTTTTCAGCCCAATTCATCTTAAAAGAAAAAAAGCAATGTAAAAATATCATACACAATTTTTGGCAACGTCATATTTTAGGCGTAGTTTATTGTGACGAAGTGGAATTTTTTTTTCGTAAAAAAAACCCCCATACATACACAATAGTTCTGAATACACTTTTGTCCGAAAAACTAATAACTGAGAATCGGGCAGGTATTTTCTCTTTTTAAATGATTTTGAAATGAATTGCATATTAAATAAGGATCAGTAGACAAACAAAACTTACGCTGCAGTGAACAAGATCCGTGACTGACATAATGGCCATCGTCCACCGAGGTGTAGTGTTATTACTAAACCATACTATTCTCCAGATATCATACAACTCGAACAGATTAATATGTTATTTCGTCGGAGAGAATCGCGTACTGGATGAATTATTAACTGCAATGACATACATTAAAGAGGCAAGATTGAAAAAAATCAATGCAAAATTAAATGAGCCAAACATGGTGGACCACCAGCTGAAAAGTTTTTCCTTCTTTCACTCAAGCTCTCCCCGACTTTTACGTTTAATCACGGGCTCAATCATGGGTTTACTTATGTGCTCAATCAACCTAACAGTTGATCACTCCTGACAGTTGCTCACTCGCCCTCACAGTTGATCACTCGCCCTCACAGTTGATCACTCAACCTCACAGTTGCTCACCCACCCTCACAGTTGCTCAACCACCCTCACAGTTGATCAACCACCCTCACAGATGATCGCCCACCCTCACAGTTGATCACCCACCCTCACAGTTGCTCAACCACCCTCACAGTTGCTCAACCACCCTCAAAGTTGATCGCCCACCCTCACAGATGATCGCCCACCCTCACAGATGATCGCCCACCCTCACAGTTGCTCAACCACCCTCACAGTAGATCACCCACCCTCACAGTTGATCACTCGCCCTCACAGTTGATCAACCACCCTCACAGTTGATCACTCGCCCTCACAGTTGATCACTCGCCCTCACAGTTGATCAACCACCCTCACAGTTGATCACTCGCCCTCACAGTTGATCACTCGCCCTCACAGTTGATCAACCACCCTCACAGTTGATCACTCGCCCTCACAGTTGATCAACCACCCTCACAGTTGCTCAACCACCCTCACAGTAGATCACCCACCCTCACAGTTGATCACTCGCCCTCACAGTTGATCACCCACCCTCACAGTTGATCAACCACCCTCACAGTAGATCACCCACCCTCACAGTTGCTCAACCACCCTCACAGTAGATCACCCACCCTCACAGTTGATCACCCACCCTCACAGTTGATCAACCACCCTCACAGTTGATCACCCACCCTCACAGTTGATCACTCGCCCTCACAGTTGATCAACCACCCTCACAGTTGCTCACTCGCCCTCACAGTTGATCACTCAACCTCACAGTTGATCACCCGCCCTCACAGTTGCTCAACCACCTTTACAGTGTCTCACTCGTCCTCACTGTTAATCACTGCTCACAGTTGCTCACTCAACCTCACATTTACTCACTCACCCTCACTTTTGATCGTATGCGCTCACAGTTAATCACTTCTTACAGTTGCTCACTCACCCTCACAGTTGGCTAATCCCATCTTCACAGTCTCTCACTCGCCCTCACGTACAGTTAATCACTATTCACAGTTCATCACTCTTCACAGTTGCTCACCCAACCTCATAGTTGATCACTCACCTTCACAGTTGTTCACTCCTGACAGTTGCTCACCTGCCCTCACAGTTATCATCCACCCTCGCAGGTGCTCACCCATCCTCACAGCCTCTCACTCGCCCTCGCAGTTAATCACTACTCTCAGCTGATCACTCTTCACAGTTGCTCACCCAACCTGATAGTTGATCACTCACCTTCACATGCAGTTGCTCACCTTCACCTGACAGTTGCTCACCTGCCCTCACAGTTATCATCCTACCTCGCAGGTGCTCATCCATCTTCACAGCCTCTCACTCGCCCTCACAGTTAATCACTAATCACAGTTGCTCACTCGCCCTCACAGTTAATTTAAAACAAATGACATATGTACTCACTCTTAAGTTGATAACTTACCCCCCAAACCCTCATAGTTGCGTACTTAATTACACTCCGGTGAATTACTCACCCACAGCTTACCTTACAGTTGCTCACTCGCTATTGTAGTTTTTTAATCGCTCTCACCGTTGCTCATTACCGTATTCGATATAGATAAAATAAATAGAGAAAAATCTTTTTAAAAAATGTGACCCTAGAGCCTTTTTGTTTTATTTCAGACTTTCGGTTTGATAGATTATGTTATGATCAGAATCGATTTCTTCCTAATTCTACCTTCAAAATTTTCAGAAGTTAACACATCTTCTGTTTCCCACATCATGCAGTGTAGCTTTATATACACTGGAAACAGAACCGTTACTTATCATTTAAATGTACATCAATATGTTCTTTTATTGTTTCTCTTAATAGGTAGACATTGTTTAAGTAATTGGCCTATTGGTATGTATGTCTCCTTTTATTCATTTTGACGAAAAAGGTAGGCACCAACGAAAAGAAAATAAATAGAACAATCAAACATGAATGTTTTGTTTTTAATTTGTTAACATGCATTTTCCAGATGCTTTTATTGAATATTAATGGTGCAAAAAAGTCCCAAAACAGTTTTATCTTCAGGACTGCAGGGCAACAGAAATATAGGAAGCATATTAAATGTCTACGCCTGGAATTATGCAAAGTGTGGGGTATATGTTCCCAATGGGAATTCAAACTTACTGTTAACTCCCAGTTCATAAATGAGTGAACAGATGACTTTGCAAAGCATCGCTGAAACAATCTGACAAATCGATGCCATATCAATATTGAGTTTTGAAACTGAAGAGAGAAAATTTAAGTTAATGCTCGCTCCAACAGAACAGCAATATTCTTTGTTTACGCCAATACAGTAGTGTTGGTCCCACTGGATGCATAAAATTTCATGATGGAGACATTATTGTAAATTGCAACTTTTTTAACAGTCTCATATAACAGAATGTTAGTAAATAAACATTAACAACACTAGCGGAACTGCAATATCTCGTGTAGTTTTAACTCTGCGCTCTAATTAATAGAACATGGTTAAAAAACATCCCATGAGTACATTATAAGCACTTGTGTGTTCGTATTTGGAGCAAAATGGTTTTATTTATCTTCCTTTATACAAAGTTAAAGAAATGTCAAAAAAATTAAAACTAGTTGTCTGTCTCTCGTGACATAATTGCTGTGCTTTTCGTCATTCTATGTGGTCCATGTTATACCATTAATATACACTGGGGAATCCGAAACGATAGATAAAAGAGCAGTTGTTTTATTGAATTCTTTTTTTTTCTTTTTTTCGGCGGCCCCTTAATCACATCACATGTGTAGTTTTGCTTCGTTCAATAATTTAGAACATTCCTACAACAAACAATTACGCTGCATCTTCCAACTTTTTGGCTATTAAAGTATCAAATAAATTTCCTTACAAATCAACTATTTTAGAAAAGTATAGACTTTCACTTAAATAAACACCAGCATGATCGGGACAAAAAATTCAATTCTTAACATTTCATAATAACCTCGGTGTAGTTCACTTCCAAAACTCAAAGCATTTGCGTTATGAACGTAGTAACAAAAGGGGACCAGTTGGTCTCGATCGTCCACATCATTGCGTCAATCAATTGTAAACAAGACCTTAACTTAGGGTCATCGTGGCAATGTGTAATGAAGTGTTGTTAATCCTTTTATTTTGATTTAAAATTTTATGATCACTAATGCAATTGTTAAACGTATCACGGGAGTATCCATGATAAAAACACCTCTCATGTCGGTGCCATATTTTGGGAGCGTCATATTATAAAAAGTGTTCCGAAAAAAATACATGCTGTGATATTTTTTCTCAAGAAATTAAAGAAAAACATCTTTTTTTCTTAATTCAAAAATTATTATTGTCCGCCAAATGGTAATGTTATGACATAAAAAGTAAAATTTATTCGAAATCTACGTAATCTAGAATGCCCCCTTTACAAACAATGTAATGAAGATGTACATGTAAATTATGGACTCTTCTCAGTCAATGCAAAGTCCGCAGCAGAGAACGTAATAACACATGTGCTCGCGCACTTCCTCTAACGTGATTGGTTCCTCCGTCTCACAACCGGAACTCGATGTTGTCCAGTCAGAAGATGAGCTGCCATTATCGTAAAAGCCAACCTTCTTGTCATTCCTGTAATATTATAATAATTATCAAAAAAATAGCAGTAATAATGTAGGAAGTTTTGACGAAACACGATTCGTCGTAAAACTTATTTTTTAAGCACACGATCAATTCCCTCCTGGCCACGTAAAAAAAGCACCAAAACAACCAAACAGTTGCAATAACATGTTGTTTCTATAATTTATTCATGTCATTAATGACAGGTTATGAATAAAATGAATTCAGTACTTTGATTCTTACCATTCTGGGTTTGCCACGGGCTGGGTAAAACAAACAGTCTCGTTTTTCTCCTGCGTGTTCGCTGTTGGTTGCCATGTATCCTTCTCTTCAATAACTTCCGGTTTCACTTTCGGTTTTTCTGTGAATGATATCCTACCCGTGTAAATGTCGGTCAAAGATATCCCGGTTTTGTCCGAGGCGTATCGTGCGATTAGTTTTGCCTGTTCACACTGCTGAATCCTCTGGGCGTTCACCGGATCACGAGTGACCGACACCCTGTGAGAGGGGACTCTGGCCTCACTGCTATCAACCCCCACTGTATGGTTGTCTTGTTCTAGATGTTGGGGTTGTTTCTGATTATTTTGCGGGCAAATCTTACCTTTTTCCATTTGGTGTTCTTCATTTTCATTTGATTTGTATTCAGAAGTAACAGTTACTGCATTTTTACTGCCAGAATTTAAGCCAATATTAAGATGATCTTGAAGTTCCTTGATGAGTTCATTTCTGCTTGTTTCTGACGGCTTATAGGCATCTATGAGGCTACGATTTCGATTCTTGTTGATGGCCAACCGCGGCGAGTTTAAACATTCATCAACGATCTTTTCCGTTCGTGGAGGGTGAGCGCTTTGACCTTGAGGCTTGGAGATATAAAACTGATCCCCCTCAAGCTGGCCATTGACCACTGGGATATTCTTTTTCGCCTTTTTATTCTTTTTCTTTCCTTTCTTGTTCTGAGTAACGGGGACACAGCTTTGGTCATTGTTACCCACGGTGTTGTCTGTACCGAAGTTGACATGCTCGCGGATATTTGTTTCACAGTAACCTATAACTTTGTTATAATTCAACCACGCTCCATCTCTGTTCAGGCCGCCGTAGTAATTGACGTGAAATTGCGGCCGCGGCAGAAACATTACGTTAGGCGCAATATTCGCCGTGATTGAAGAGCTGTAAAAAAAAAAACCCAACGAATATGCAGTTTATATCATATTCCGAAAACAAAAGAAAATTAAAAATAGATTAGAATTAGTTTTTCGTCAAATGAAAATACAATTCTGTACCTTTAGATGTTTCTTGTGTTTGGTTACAATGAGGTTTGCTTAGATTGCATGCAGTAGTGATTAATCAAATAATTAAGTTCCGTCGGGATGGTCACGGATCATTGGTTTTACATTTGTCTCGACATGCTTGACAGGTTTATAATGATAATCTCATATAAAATCAATAAACGATTATTGATCAATAGTTGGTTACGGCAAAACACCAATTAGAACATGGATATGGACACTTAGATTAATACAAGTCAGGAATATCGGCATTTCGAGCCGTCCGATTTTTGTAACTATTGATAAACATTGGTTGGTTTGAACATATTTTATTGTATATATAATATACAAAGGGTTCGAACACAAGTTCTTGCAACTTACATGTACTAGGATCTCACCCTAATACAGGTAATTTGCAATTGTCATAAAACATGGTATATACATATATATTGAAAAAAAAATGGTAAAGAACAAAATAGTATACTTATATAAATGTGTGAGAATTGGTTATAAAGCTCAGCACAGCTGTGAAAATTCTAACATTGTTTAATCATTACCCACTGTGTAGTTTTCCCTTTATAAGTAGATTGATAGATTTATTTGATATCATGTCTCTCGTAGGCTGATGATGAAGAATTATGAGGTCAATGAGTAAACTGAACGCATATTCTTTTTTATAAAAAAAATTCCCAAGATTATATTTAGTCTAGTACCTGTTCAATGAACTGAAATATGAAAACATAATAATATTTATGCAAAAGTCGACAGCGATCAACACGACGATAGATATGTGATATTATACACGAAATGGAGGAGAGACCATCAAGGGAATTTACATTCATTTATCATTTATCATGACAGCTTCGATCAAAAAACCCCAGGTGGATAATATGTATTTGAAAATATCGGTTTTTCAAATATGAATATCAAGTATGGCGTTGCTTGTATCTAACAGAATGGAAAAGTATAAGTGTGGGAGACCAAGATTGGTTTTAAAAATGAATTAATCTTTGTTATTTTATAAACGCAGAGTGGGGGTGGGTGGCAGGGAGATATTTTATTGTTTATATTTAATATTAAGTGGTGCTTCTCTGTTTCAGTTGCACATGAAGAAAAGAAAGTAATTGTTTGGGTGTTACTCTCATTTCAAAAGTGCACGACTTTGACTGATAATTAAAAAAAACATCATTATGTACATGTATTTACCGATATTCGATATATAATTATGTGGAAACGTTAGAGTAAGTGTATAACTTTGATAAAATAGGTTTACTGGTAATTAAGAATTTTGAATTATTGACTATACGATGTATATACTCCAATATGTGGGTGTGAATTGCGTGTGGGGCTATGTAAGTAATGATTTACAGTGCATATCACATGTGCAATATATGCACCAGAGTGTCAACAAATCAATGAAATAAATAATCAAGTCCATGTTTTGCAGGGACTACAGCCCGCGGCACCGGCAGATGACGTCACAGATAAAATTATTTAGGTATAAAAAAGTGTTAATTAATAATATATAGATCTATAATTCTTATCTTTGAGGTTCATCTGTGATAATAAACTTAGACAAACGTCTAGTTTTAAAGTCTAAATGAATGGTATACGTGTATTGTGTATGTATACATTCGTACACACAGGCGTGTGTTATGGGGAATAACTCTTACTATCGTACTACGAATACGGTAACTTTACTTTTTGCCTTCATTAATTGTAATATTTTATGTTGTGTTACTTTGTGTATATTGTGATATCAATCTCTTGTTCTTATTGAACATCAGGTAAAGAAAATGGCATTTATTTACAACAAGAGACTTTTATTGATCTCTTAAGGAAAAAAGAGCTATGTATGAACTATGAAGATAAAAGATATAGCTAATATACATAAATATTGAAAATTTCTATAGAATATAAAAGTTTATAACTTCCAAAAAATAAATAAAAAATAAAAAAAGATATAAGAATTTGATAGATCTGATGACTAATTTGTTGACCACCAAGCCTCTCTGGCGAAGATTTAATCAAAACCGTTTTTCTTTAGCATTTTGAAGAAGAAGAGAGAAAGTGGGGATGGGTTAGAGACTTACTTGTGACAGGTAATAAGAGTGTAATAAAACTTTATCATTGTTTCATGCATGCATGTACATGTACGTATACGCTAACCTGCGGACATCGAGGAACCAGCTACCACAAGGTGGCATAATATACAATTATTTAATGCTTGAGCAGTCAATAGACCAGAATATTTTTCCCGAGGTGCAGGGAACAGCTCAGTATGATCTATTGCCCGAGGCCAACGGCCGAGGGCAATAGATCATACTGTGCTGTTCCCTGCACCAAGGGAAAAAATTCTGGTCTATTGACTGTTCAAGCATCAAATAATTGTTTTATTACCTAATTCCTTTTTTAGTTTTCGGGGTTTACAATTTGCAAATTGCAGATGGTTTTCGTGCGATTATGCAATATACTCAGATTTTATTTTCATCTTTTACATGCACAAAACATGTTGCATGCATTACAACATATCAATTTAATATTAGTTTACACAAAGAAGGGGGAGTCTTCAACCCATTAGATTTTAAATAGTCTTTTACCCTATATAAAGCTTTAAAACTTTTGATTATTTGATACTCCATGCATTTTGATAACATTGAATTTAGTTTCACCAAGTACTAAAAACAGCGTCTATGTAAAGGAATATACATTCCCTGAGAACTATCGAAAGGATGTAACATTAACATACCCGCGTTCTGAAATACGTTGCCGGTCCAATAGATCGCAGTCTATTGACCGGCGGTCCAATAGATCGAAGTCTATTGACCGGCGGTCTAATAGATCGCAGTCTATTGACCGGCAGTTCAAAATAGACGCAAATATTTAATTTGTAATAAAACAACAAAATCCCGTTGATTAGGTAATAAAAGCAAATATGGCAATATATAAAACAGAAAACAATCTTCATTTGCATCATTTAATTGGAGGATGTGTTTATTAAGCAGAATTTAATATTTTCAAGTTTATTTTCTAAAAACCACCCTTGCCGAGCACATAATCGCAGGTCATTCAGATTGGGCTCAAAATGGGATTCAAAGTACATACACAGTATAATCTTAAGGTAGGTGTAATAGATAAAGAGATCCGGTTGCGTAATCAGACACCTCTGATTAACATATGTAAGCTACACACGCTAAGCTACTTGGATTAAATCAAATTTAGAACAGTTTTGCTCTAGGGTGCGATGCATCCTCTTAGCTGTTCATAATTTTAAAATGCCTAATGCTACATACTGTACTGCTACAGTAGATAAATTTATTTTTTTGAGATTTTTTTTTCATTGAATGTAAAACGGGAACAAACTTGTGAACGAAATATTTAAAATGATGCCCCTTGAAGCAGACAGTATAGTCAGCGATTGGTGGTAAGTACATGTACCTGGAGTCGGTACATAATTATGTTCACACATAATCATGTTACAAACGGGCTCAAAATACTATAACATGGCCAGCTTTTAAAGTGCATATCTGAAAGAAGTGTGCTTTTTTGATAAAAATTAGTTTGACTAAGTGCATGCTGAAAGAAAACAATACAAATCCTCGGGTAGAGATCGCCTCTCTTCGAGCTATCCTTTAGGAATTCACCAGGAGAGAAAGTTTTGACCACCATTATCGTTACTAGGATGACGATCTGCATACAATTACGCTTAAAGAAGCACCTACAATGTCGCGATGTGATCCTCTAAAATCCACTGGGATTTTCTTGTCTGTACTATTGTATTTACATACACAATGAATACGTTATCACCTACATTAAAAAGTATTGAGAGAGTTGCAATGACATAAAAAAAACTCTCTCTCTCTTTCTCTCCCTCTCAATCAGTCTCTCTCTCTCTCTCTCTCTCTCTGAGAGAATTGATTTCTTTACATGCCGTTACAACCATTGAAAACAAAAAATAGCTTTTAACATTTCCGTGAATCGATTCCGAATCACGAGTCGTAACTGTACTTTCTCTGGACCCCACGTAGCTCCGATAGCTGTCCACATAATCCAGTACATATTTGTACACTGCACACTGCGTCAACGGATTAATATACAGGAATCCAATAAAACTACTTCGTTATCATTGATTGGAGAGAACAAGTTTTAAATCTATTAATTTTCTTTCCAATACCCGTCACTCCATTCCCGTCGGCGCTGCCATTTTAAAGGTTCGCAACGCAGATTTTTAAAACACTCATAAGATATCGATAGAGGGCTCACGGTTAAACCCGGCTTTTCAATTAACGCTATTGAAATGATATTGAGACACGGGGTATTTAAATACCCCGTAAATGAAATATAAATTGAGGAAAAAAAGAATCGCACTGCTTTGGCAATTCTTTAAAATCCGCGCATGACAGATCTACATTTAAAGAACTCGAATTACTTAGCAACAGGTGACTTCCGTTTGAAACTGAAATGGAAGTTTTGAAAGATTTTAATCCACGTGGATAAGTTTACTTTAGAATTACTCGACATTTGCTGTCGGATACACACATAATACTACAGGTAGGTGCCTGGTTTATTTTTGAGAGGTCCTTTATCGTCCTCTTCCCTTCCGACTTCCGAATCAACTTGTTTATATTTTTTTCAGGGACCAAACCTTTAATCCCTTAAGTCGATGTAAATATAGGGTAACAATTTTTCATAATGATTAAGTAAAATTTCAAACAATGCATTGCATATCTTCTATACGGTACATGTATATCAAAGGGTTGACTAAAGTTACGTAAAGTTTCATTATCACAGACTAAATACAATCCCAGACATATTACGTGTTGAAGATTAAGACAACTTTTAGATAACAAATTTATTTTACCTGTCTTATTTTACTTATCTTTCAAACCTTTATTGCAAGACTTTATCACATATATTAACCATGAAAATTAAACGTTTCTTTATGTTCTACCGACCGGCAGTAAAATGCAAGTTTAAGTCTAACTTAGTCTGTTGTTTTATTATCAACTGATGCTGTAATAAGAAGTGAAGAACCATTCTTTGACTATTACATGTATAAGGTGATCATTACGTAATGATATTCAAGTAACGGTTCCTTTTTTACTGATAATTATATAATTATCACAAATTTCAGGGTTAAATATTGAATTATCGACATTTTTACAAAGACACTCAAAATGTAAATCAATATAATCACATTTTCCCTCTAAATTTCATCAGATCGGGGATTCCCCACCCTTTGCCACACATAATGAGTGACAGTGACGTCATGTCACGCAGTGACGGGCGAATGGCGAGCGCGACCAGCTCCTTCATGTATGTCCCTTTTGGTTTCACGTCCAAGACCCAATATGATGCCAACGAATCCCTCATCCAGATCAGGAGTGAGAATTTTTCGAAGCTCGTGCCCGAAAAAGACAATGATATTTGGAAACGCCCACCTCCTGACTTTCGACCACAGGTGTTTGCGCCAAAACCACCAAAGAGGAACTCCCGGGAAGCCATGAGACCAGAAAACTACGGAACGTTTCCCGGTAAACACGTGACGGTCAAGAGACCCGTTCGAAATGTGATTCCCCATATGCTGCGACCGGCAAAGCCCGATGAGGGCCGAATGTCGCTAAGGTTCCATATCGATAGACCATTCACCGCAAAGAAAAGGTTCGTCCGCGAAGGAATGTACAAAGCTGGACAATTCAAGAACCCACAGCCACACGATTTTAGAGGTGTAAGTGTTATACATTCTCAGTAATAAGTATGAAAGCTCCACCATTATATATATATGACATCCATGTAACTACCTGTAACTTCTTGAATATGTTTGTGTCCAGTTTGGTTGTGTTTCGCAAAAACTCTGATTCTCCTTTAATTCATTGAAAATTTTCAATAATTAAAAGATAACCATACCGCTATTAAAATCAATTCAATTTTCTCCATACAAAGTCTGATAAAAAACGGTAAAGTTTTAAGGTATCATTTAAACTTTCCATGTTTTATAATCTTCAATCTTTATTACAACACTTTCATGACAAATACCAGCACGTGCACAAGTACGTTTGCGGTTTCATTCATTATTCTTAACCATCAGTCTGTAACAGTCATGTTAAATCTAATACAGATACTGTATGTTTTATTTACTGTATAGTACCCACCAATTAAAAAACTTGGACTGGATGAATTTATGACAGAGTACGAGAAAGACCCGTACAGCATTCATTTCCACACAGGCAGACTGAACATAAGTAAGTGACACTCCAGGCCTGCAGTGAGCTGAAAAAATTTTGATCGCAGTTTTACTTTTTCACCATTATTCCTGTTGTAGATCTAAGCTAGAGTTCGTCTTGGTTTTCTGATTCAATGCCAAATGGTAGCGTAATTAATGTTTTACAATTTCATAAATGCTTTGCTCATGCTGCTACAGTCGTTAGTAAAATGTCATTTTCAATGTCTGCAGTTCACGGACTTCCACTTGAGAAGGCCACGGATCGAGACACTCGTGGCCGACAGATGGCGCCACCTAGAACCCCGGATAAAAAGTACGACGCTGATTTGATATTATCCAAGGGTTCTTGGCCAACGAAACCAGGCGAGCTAAACGTGAGTTATTCAGAACCTGTACACCATCTATTGCCAAATGAAACAAACTTAAGGGGGTTTTGCGACCCATCAAAATTCAAATGAAATGCAGATACCTGTATATCCAAATTATTAAGTAAAATGCATTACTATAAACATGTAAATTTAAGTTAATCATGACAAGTTATTCTGTATGCTCATACACGTTTTAAACTTTTAAAACAAAAATCACCTCCTTGGTGTGAAACAGCGCTCGATAGATATAGACATTAAAACTAACGGCACAGCGGCCGTACATATATGTACTTGTTGAGGAGATTACGCAGACCAGACAGCTCCCCTTTATTTGCATTTACCGTGTCTGTTTGTCCTGTTGATTTGACTTCAAACAACCAATAAAGGACTCCGTACTAGTTCTTATATCTGCAGGTCTATCCAAATAAAAAACACCTCATTGACAAACTTATTGCTCTTATGAAAATTCTGAATTGAATTCATGTCAGAACTTTTGTATATATTTTGTATATATTTAGCAAGTTTTTAGTTAAACATTAGGACCCAACCGTTGTTATACATGTATGTATACTTACTTAAAAAAAGTTTTGTTCAAAATGTCATTTTTATAACCATAAAGGATTTCGAACGAAATGCTAAAAAACTCTTTTTACTAATTTTTTTTAAAACGATGAATAATCAAAGAGTAGAGATTACTTATATAGCTTTAAGATCTATGCACCGATACACGTGTCTTTTACTAACCAATAATGCATCATGAACACATTGACAATAAAAAAATTGTTAATAAGTAAAAGACCCACTTAATATTTACATGTTTATACGAAGAGAGATCGATTAACGGATGCTATACAGTTGTATATGTAAACTTCGTTATCTCGATCTAGATAGGACTGTTTAAAAACTAAGGGTAAATATCAAAAAAAAAAATAAGTGGTTGGGACTTAAAAAGCACATCAAAATATCCATTGTATTCGATATATAAGTGTTAGAAATATCAAAGTTCAACTGTTGTATATCTACAAGTGTGATGACGCTGGTTGATCCTCCATTACAGAGACACCGCCCCCGCCATAGACCCGCACACTCAGCCTTCATGGACCGAGTGGACCGCACCCTACAGCATCAGTGGGCCAGGGAGAAAATGGACGAGAGCCTCCAAAACACAGTCACGTGATACAGATGACGCGGACAATTGAGGGTCACTAAAGATGTGATGTCACCAATTATTGCTCAAGCAGACGATACCATTTAATATGTTCATACATCCCCTGTCTGCTGAATGATGTGAAATATTATCCACTTTGTGGGGGAAATATCCCATATCAGTGTGCATTAAAGCATGTGTATGCATGCAAAGTCATGTCCAGTAATATTTCAGGGTAATATATACAAAACATTTGGATTTGTATGCACATGTGTTTCATTGAAACCGCCGGCGTTCTGTGATAAGTTAGCTCTCTGTGATATGCACGAATATTATTTATTTCTGTGATACTTGGTATGTTTTTGTTTTGCTTCATGAAATTCTTATTTCAAATTTTATTGGCATTTACAAAGTGCATAATTGTATTCGTACATTCTTTTGATTTAAACGTATTTTGCTTACTGTGTTTTGTAATGCAATTTTAATTTGCGTTTTGTTTTACTAATAATATTTATCGAATAATCTAAAACAATCAGGAATCGTTCTTACCCTAAGAACAATAACATATAATAATGCATACAAAGCATGTTTTGAGTAACATAAGGGTATCAACTTTTACTAACAGGTGACATTTATCATGAGCAGAATGTAATGAATACATTTGCCAAAAACTTTGTTGATTTTACATCATGCATATACATGGAATTAATAAAACTGTTGATGTTGAGATTTGTTTTGATTTTACAACATACAAGTGAAAAACTGTCAATGTGGCAGCAAACCGGATTTTCTTTTATAAATGTGAACTGTATCCATAATCCATGTCGACCCAGAATTGATAAACACTACCTACCGTATCCAGTGAAATGGAGTGCCCTATGTGCAATATTTTGCCAAAAAAATGACTAAGTTCAAAAGCTGGTACTTTTTTCATAAATTATCTGAAATCAAACTCCTAGCAATATGCACACCTCTGATATATGTACAACTGATCTGCAAAAGAACAACTTCCTATCTTGAAAACTGTGGAAGGAGTTATCCGTACAATGAGGGTAGTCTTTTGGCAGCCGCCCGCCCGTCATTTTCACCATTTTAATAACCGGATTTTTCCGTTGGAAAACCCGGTTAATAAAACTGTTAAAGTTTCATAATTGGGTTTTACAATTTCCTTATATATACATGCTTGAGAATGACTAGATACAGATCGAAGGTTGCAGTCCGATTAACTGAGCTGAACTACATGTGTGCGGGAGTTACCGATATTGAGAGTTATTAACTCTCAATATCGGTAACTTCCGCATTCTTATATCTTTCAAAAATAACATTAATTAAAATGATCTCAGAAGTTTACTTGTTCTTAATTTTTGGAAAGATGTAGAATTAAAAAAACATACGTATCTAGCTGTAAACAAACAATATAAAATACATTATTTCCTATTATGTGCTTTGGTACTCTTAAAGATTTCTTTTATGAACTTAAAGAAAAATAGGAATGTATTGCCGACAATGGCTGTTCTCATTTCTGTTTATTTAATCGATAAAGTCGTTTTCTTCAGATAGGCCCCGGGTAATATAGATTGTCAATCAAATAATTTCAATCATTCCAGCTAGATTTTTTTCTAGTTTTACTAAAAACAACATTCATCCGACATAATGATGGAGCTAGAGGCTTAATGCTGCTCAATTGCTAAGTTTGCTTTATGTGCTGTTACAGAGGTAACGTTACTCCTTTCTAAAGAGAAAATAATGATTACATCGATCTTTTTCAAAAATAAATAAATTTGGGGGGGGGGGGGGGATTGCTGCTGTTTTCGCAGCAAACATTTTTTTTCCATATATTAAAAAGTAAATAAAAATGGAGATGCCCCCCCCACCCCCATTTTGGGAGCATGAAAAAAATTGAAGTGAAAGGAGGGAAATTAACAGTGAAATTCATGTTATATAAAGCTATAGGAACACTATGCTACAAACCCCCTCCCCCCTTCCATCGGAGTTTCATTGTTTTGAGAAGTTGTCTTTTTTGGATAAGTCTGCCCCCTCCCTTAAAAAACGTTGTTACGTGCCTGTAAACATACTAAATCGATTTCACAACTGAAAATATTTTTACTGAGATTTTCAACGGGAGATAGGCCTACATGCCTATTAAATTCAATTTATCCTATTTTTATTGAGAAAACTGTCGTGTGCTCTCATTTTGACTAGCACTATTTGAAGCACGTGGAGGGATAAACCGAAAGTAATTTTTTGAACGTCATAACATAAAGTTGTCAGACATGGTTTTTTAATGTAATATAATGCGATAAAAATAATCATTAGCTCACCTGAGCCACAGGCTCAAGTGAGCTTTTCTGATCACAATTTGTCCGTTGTCTGTCGTTGTCGTCGCAGTCGTCATTGGCGTCGTTGTCATCGTCGTTGTTGTAAAATTTTCACATTTTTCATCTTCTTCTCAAGAACCACTAGGCAGATTTCAACCAAATTTGGCACAAAGCACCACTAGGTAAAGGGGATTCAAGTTTGTTCAAATGAAGGGCCAAGCCCTCTTTAAAGGGGAGATAATTGAGAATTATTGAAAATTTGTTGGTAATCTTCTTCTCAAAAACTATTAGGCCAGAAAAGCTCAAATTAAAGTGGAAGCATCCTAAGGTAGAGTAGATTCAAGTTTGTTCAAATCATGGTCCCCGGGGGTAGGGAGGGGCCACAATTGGGGGATCAAGTTTTACATAGGTATATAAAGAGAAAATCTTTAAAAATCTTCTTCTCAAAAACTATTAGGCCAGAAAAGCTCAAATTAAAATGGGAGCATCCTCAGATAGTGTCGATTCAAGTTTGTTTAAATCATAGTCCCTGGAGGTAGGGTGGGGCCACAATGGGGGATCAAGTTTTACATAGGAATATATAGAGAAAATCTTTAAAAATCTTTTTCTCAAAAACTATTAGGCCAGAAATGCTCAAATTAGAGTTGAAGCATCCTCAGGTAGTGTAGATTCAAGTTTGTTCAAATCATAGTCCCTGGTGGAATGTTGGGGCCACAATGGGGGAATGGATTTTTACATAGGAATATATAGAGAAAATCTTTAAAAAAAAAATTCTATTAAAAACTATTTGGCCAAGAAAGCTTAAATTGGCGTGTTACCATCCTCAGATAATGTAGATTCAAGTTTGTTCAAATCATGGTCCCTGGGGGTAGGGCGGGGCCACAATGGGGGATAAATTTTTATATATAGAGAAAATCTTTAAAAATCTCATCTGAAAACTGTTAGGCCAGGCAAGCCCAAATTTAAGTGGAAGCATCCCCAGATCGTATAGATTCAAGTTTGTATAAATAATAGTCCAGGGGTAGGGTGAGGCCACAATGGGGGATGAATTTGTACATAAGAATATATAGAGAAAATCTTTAAAAATCTACTTTTTAAAGACTTTTTGGCCAGAAAAGCTTAAACTTGTAGAGAGGCATCCTCGGGTAGTGTAAATTCAAGTTTGCAAAATCACAGTCCCTAGTGGTAGGGTGGGGCCGTGATGGCAGTTTGAATATTTACAAAGGAATATAGAGAAAATCTTTAAAAATATTCTGGGAAAGTTTTCGGTCCAAAACCATGATTCACTAGAGAAAAGTGGGGCGACGAAATGGGGGGGGGGGGTATATAGGAACAGAGAAAAATCTTCTTACAGGTACAACAACAAAAGGGGCTTGGTATTTACCACAAAAAAGAGGTGGATAAAAATTGGCAGATTTTCAATTTTCTTTTACCAAGATCTACTCTACTTAGTTGTCAAGATATTTTGATACTGTAATGCTGATTTGATCAGAATTAAGGCAATTGTTGCTCAGGTGAGCGATATGGCCCCTGGGCCTCTTGTTCATTATACACTCGTGTGGGATAGTGAAATTCCACCTCGGGGCCAAGATGTACGGTCCAGGACTCTGCAGAGCCTCGTCCTAGACCGTGAATCTTGTCCCCTCAGTGGAATTTCACAATCCCACACTCGTAATAATGAATGATTCTATTAGTCTTTATACGATGTGTATGCACGTAACAGGATTGTCTTGTTTCCTAACACATTGGCAAATTTCAAGTTTGAGGTTTAATTGTTTATTGTTATTGAACTTTTGATTATTCATGTATTAAAACCAAATGTTTGTTAACATGTTTGTGGTAAAAGAAGATCTGCTTACAGTGCCTTTACTGATGTAAACGCACGAAAGCAGAAAGCAAAAAAGTAAGTCTTATAAAAGTCAACGTGAATTGTCAATTAATCGTGTTAACTTTGTTAAAAGAATTAACCTGACAGCAAAGAACGTGTGTAGGACATTTCACAGGCCAATGCGCTATATATGGGGAAAGAAAGAAAGAAATAAAAAAAACAACATTTATTGTTAAAATACAGTTACTGATCTTGACCTTTCCGCAAATCAAGAGGACTTCTGTAAATACCTACAATGGATCTGTTTAAGATTTGATAATTCTATAAATCAATGTATTTAGCAAATTCATGAATAATAATAAAACTATGTACTACATATACATACATGATCTACTTGTAACAGCTCGATGGATTCATTCTTATACACGTCCAGTTTTTAGTTTGATGAAGATGCAATAATGCCTCTTCTAGTTAGAGACGCAGTTTACATAACTCAGCAGATAAAAATATATTTAAAATAAATTATTTCACTCTGAATATGTTTTCTTGAACATGTGTTTCCCTCAAGGAGCCCCACATTTTGTGTGGGTTACGTTTTGAATTCCACTATTACAAATTTCTTGTTTCACAAATACATGTACAAGCATTTTAAAGATTTCACTATGTATTTGCGTGTTCAACTCTGCATCATACATTGTATATTGACCACCCCCCACCCCTTTGTGGCCCTGGGAGGTAGGATTTTACAGACGGAGCAATGGTCATTAGAATATGACTGAAAATAATTTTTTTGCTGTAAATTTTATCTATCATTTCTGATGAAATTCTTCTTCTGAAAAAGAAAGTTGAAAACAGTAAACGTATTTTTTATCCGAGTTTTATACAACCGAGTTTTATAATGTTTATCTCTCTTTGGAAAAAAAGAAAAACTTTATTCACTCTGAAATTCTCTTTCATTAGGTATGCTTTGTGTCAAGCTTTATTGAAATTGTCCAAGTGTTTCAGAGAAAAGTCGAAAATGTGGAAGAAAATAAATACTAGTCCATTGTAGCGATGAATAAAAGGTGATCAAACTATCTACCGAGCTTATAGCCTGATTTCTTAACTGATACATGTTTATCGAAGTAAGTCTGAAATAAGTCTTTAAGATCATTCACTCAAATCTTTTTTTAATAAAATAAGAATAAAATATGATTAATTTTCATTCTACAATACGGGTTTTGTTTATTTGTTAGCTTTAATTTTAAGTAGTTTAAAGTCATTGTAGGTAATGCATGTCTGATGACTAATTGCCTGATCTTAAGTTAACTTGGCATTTTCTCTTAAAATCTAATTTTGAAATATATTTCTTGCTTTATCTATCAAATTTGAGATGTAAAAGTACTCAAGAAAGTAATCAAAGAGTTTGATGCAGATGCGGTCACTCATGTTAAATGAAGATTAGTCGCTCCCAATAAACTCGGTAAATGTCAACTAACATACTCTCCGCGAAATCCCGCCAATTAATGCTGCTCACAATCATCATAATACGGATCACGATGTCGGCAAACGAACTGATGACAATTCAGATTAACTCGGAAGGCCTTGGTAGTGATCACTTGATTCAATAAACAATCGTCGCTTGTCATTTCAGACTGCTTCGGGATTGATCAGTAATCCCCGCTCTTCTGACTCGAACTCTCTCGAGACCAGATTAAAGTAATCCTTCCGGCCCTTGATCTGGCCCTCGACTTTTTTATCATCAACAGTCTGTCGGACGTTGAGCATTCTACAAAGAGCGTGAGTGACAAGGAAATGGCGAACGTTTACCGCCACAAAGGAACGGGCCCCGCATGTCAGGCCTCACTCGTGGCGAGTGATTTGGATAAGGAAAATACTCCGTCGTGACCTTTTTCTAATCGAACAGTCTTTCAGATCCCGGTTTCATTGCAAATGAAACGTTAAACGTCAATATCGAAGTCCAAGTTCTTGATTTCCTTTTTTTAATCTTTTTTCTGGAGAATTGAATATTACAGTTTTCAATCTACCTTCAATACAATCATACAATGTCATATATTATCTTGTTTAGGATTTAATTTTTGTGAAATAAATTGTGCCATGTTATAAGAATGGTGGTTCATGTATATATACGTAAACTCCTTAATTGTAAAAAAAAAAAGTAAATGTATTTAATAGACAAAAAAATCGACATTTAGAAGAAGAAGTCTTTAAAATCATTCATAAAATTCAGATTTGGCCGTCGGTGGTCCGTTCAGTAGAGAGGTCTCCTTAAGCTCGATTTCCTCTGTTTCTTGACCAGTCTCTAGAAACGAGTGATTGGACTGGTGGTAGTCTTTTGCACCATCACATTCTGATCTGACAGATAACGTATGGTGAGTTGTGTGATTTAAACGTTTAGACATTGAAAATGACGTATCTCGTATTTGATGACGTAAACTTCTTCGAAGGTTAGAGATCACCTAAAATTTAAAATGTTATTACTGTAATGCTGGAAGTCAAAAATTTTCTTTCATTTGAAGAGAGAACGAAAAGAAACATAGCAGAAAACCGAAGTGTTTAGTTAATATTAATTTTAAATATATTAAATATGTATTACCTCTGCATTCAGAAAGCAAAATACCATGGCCACGAAAAAGCCCTGCATATAAAGTACATGTAACAGATATTACTTCATAGTTTTATGATATTCCAAAACAGCATTTATTTTTTATTGTTATGAATTCCATTAGAAAATACATTAGAAGAAAAAAGACTACCAAAAAATTAATATTACACCATCCTTTAACACACTGCAAACACGACAAAATGTTCTCGTTCATGTAACTAACTAACAAGCTTGGGGTGGGGGTGGGGTGGGGGGTAGTTACCTTTGTATGGTTGATGATCACCGTAGTGGGGGGGGGGGGTACCTGTGTATGGTTGATGATGACCGTGGTCGGGGGGGGGGGGGTAATTACATGTACCTGTGTATTGTTGATGATGACTGTGTGTGGGCGGGGATGGAAGGTGAGGGTAGTTACCTGTGTATGGTTAATGATAACCGTGGTGGTGGGGGGGGGGGGGGTTAGATACCTATGTATGTTGATGTGACCATGGGCGAGGGGGGGGGGGGTAGTTACTTCTTGTGTATGGTTGATGATGAGTGTGGGCGGGGGAGGGGGTAGTTACCTGTGTGTGGTTGATGATGACTGTGACTCGCTCGTATTCCAGAGCACCCTCCTTACTGATGGGGACTCTGTATATCGTCACAAACAGCTGGATCCCAAACAACGGGATCAAAATAAATGTGGCCTTCACTGCTTTCCTGACAACGACCAGACATTCTTTAAATGTAACATCATAGTTGTATTTTCTCTCATTATTTAGATTCTCACACGATAAGGATCAAGGGTTCTTTTTGCATTGTTCATAAGATGCAGAATATATGTACCTAAAGTTCCCTGGCTCGTTTGGATGAGACTGTAGTTGAGTCATCAGGATGCGTAGAATGTTTGACAGAAAAATCAAGTTGAGCTAAAATAGTCATAACATCAAAATTGATAAGTATTAAATGCGCGCAGAGTGCGTATTCCAACTGCTAGAATTATGGTGAAGAATTTTTCAGGAAATATTTACCACCAGGAAAATTACGTTTGGTGCGTCAAATATCCACTCCAGATTGTAAAATCCATAGGCCCAACAACTATGTCAAAATAAATCATTGTACAATTAGAATGTTCATATTCTGGACCCTATTTAAGTCATATACAAAAAAAAAACCATAACATGTACTTCTAGATATTCATAAATGCTACATTCTTTTATAGGGATTTAATTTGGTGAGGCTCCTTCTTCTGAAGTCCAAACTACAGTTTTGACATATCTAATAAAATATATCATTTAAAAAAACATGCGGAACAAAATATAAAGACTTATACAGTTTCATTAAAAAAAATAAAAATTGCCTTTTTAGAGAACGAAATTATGTCAAGTATAAAAGAACTAAATGCATTATTAAAGACACCTTTCGTTGCTATAGACGCCTCTTAGAATTCCATATATAGACGAGGACAGGAGGGGCACGGTCCAGCCCAGTATGTACACGGGGGTCAGGGAGCGCGGGGGAGAGAAGGCGTTGGACATCAGACGGTGGAGGTAGAAGCCCTCGGCAAACATCCAGGTGAAACAACAGCACTTAAAGTAGATCTTCAGGAAAGACAGCAGCTTACAGCCAACCTGTTAGATTTATACGGAAGCCCATTGGTGCCACGTAAGAAAAATATTTTATCTGGCGGCCGCCAGATAATTATTTGGCGGCCGCCACTTATTATCTGGCGGCCGCCACATAATTTTCTGGCGGCCGCCATATAATTATCTGGCGGCCGCCACATAATTTTCTGGCGGCCGCCACTTATTATCTGGCGGCCGCCACATAATTATTTGGCGGCCGCCAGATAAAACCTGGCTTCCTGATGCGTGCGCATGTTTTAATGGGAGCTTTTTAGGGAGTTGTGGATACACTCTAATTTATTAGTTTTAATTAATTATTTCTGAAACTTGACATTAAATATCAATTGCAGAGCTTAGGATTTTGAAAATGGTTGAGTTGAATGTATAGAAGACTTTGTTGATAGAATCTAGAATGAATTTTATATTACTTTGTGCCTTGTATTATACATGTATGTTGTATAAAACATGGTATTTTAGAGTTGATTCTGAACTTTTAAAACTGAACTAAACATCCGTTCAGGAAATCTTAACATTAAAAAACCTTATCTTGAGAGGAATTTTATGTAAACATGTATAAGTAAAGGAACGCACTGCCTTCTATATGTTTTAATTTTGGTATAAGAATTTACCAACGCAGATTAAAGTCAGCTTTATTGACCACGACAGCTAGTACAGGCAATATTATCACGAGAGCAGATCCATCTATGACTTTATAAGGATAAACTAGGATAAGTGTTTACTAGCATTCGTGGCCATAAAAATGAAACTATTTAACTGACTGTGTTGTTAAACTTTTATTCCAAATCACATGAAAGGCAGTACAATAAAAAGACCGCGATCGGCCACAGTCTCTCTGGGTAAATCAAAGTACTGAGAGTACTGAAAGGCGGGGTCTTGAAAGTTTGAATGTGTAATTGTTCACGTTCCTCCGGTATGTTCCAAAAATTATGAGTTTGAATTAGTTGTTTCAATCTACATGTAGTATGCTAAAGTTCAGCTTTTTGCAATTGCCTGATACTTTGTCATAATTTTGCTAAATCCCGACCGGGACTGTTCTTCATAGTTGTAGAAAATTGACACAACGGTATGTTATGTAAAATAAGACCCCAAGAAAATTTTTAAAAAACTACAACTAACCGGAAAAATCAAAGCAACTATATTTAGGTATATAATTTAAATCGTTATATTTATTTATTTTGTGATCGAAGGGAAAATCTATAAGTTGGACGGTATCTGTTATACAAGGTTTATGGAAACTCCGAAAACTCTCAAACTGTTGAATTACCGAACAAAGTTAACATTTGTATACCGATAACAAACACAGGCTTCTAACGTTAGAAATATTTCTTTTTTACAATAAGATTATTCCAAGTACTATAACAATAACAAAAAATTGTCGCAGTAGCCATTTTGATTTTTTCGACCTTCTATATTGTACCTGTCATGATTTTTTTGGCAGCGATTCATATAAAATTAATAGGTAAAAAATAAATTCGTTCGCCACTTACTACTTTTTTGTGTCAACTCGTGCATCATTTACACGAATCACGATACAACCGATTCTGAAATTTCATTAAAAATCATACTCCAAATGCAGTCATCTGCTTTTCAAATCGATAAAAAAAGAAAATGGAGACCAAACGTGAATGAATCACGTCATATTCTTGTAAGCAAAATCTATATAGATTATACATTTTTGGTGACCAATAGATTAATTGATATATACAATCTTATCGATTGAAGAACCAAGTTAAATGTTAATGTTCATGTTGTCCGGCTTAGTTGGAATATACAATCATGTAATTTGTTTTAATGTTATGAGACATTTTCTATACTTTATAACGGGCAAAACCAGTCATATTCATGATTTAAAAGATTTCTTCATCAATATCTTAATGCCTCTCATCAGAAACTCAGCTGATCTTTCTCCCATTGATAAATATCTCGCACCAATATTAGACCTATGAATTCAGAGATAACGCATGGTTGTTGTGTTTTAAATCTTTAATTTATTGTGTGGTAGTACATGTAAATGAATAGGACTTATTTCAATTTTAAGAAGATAATCAAAGTACTGAAGTACTGTCGGGAGTTGATTTTATCGATTATTATCAATTCTAAAATCAACGTTATGTTATTTTGCATGGCAAGTAGTTTCTAATCTGTATTTGAATTACGCACGTGTATTTAAATTACGCACAGTTTTATAATATGAATTAGTTATGTTTACATGCGAGATAAATTTGTTGACATGCAACTTATAAGTTGCATGTCAACAATTTTTATCTTGCATGTTTACATAACTAAATTGCATGTTGACATAAAGAAGTTGCATGTTAATATAAAGAGGTTGCATGTTGACATCAATAGGTAACATATCTAGCATCTTGGATGTCACATGCTGGCGATATTTGAGACGGGGGACGACAAACATGTTAAATCACATTTGTCTTAAACATACATTGAAAGGAGGAATTTCTACAAAAGTGACCAAGTTTTTACAGTTCTCAATGTACTTTCAGATTTATTTACACTCTTAACGAGTACCCGGGTACTCGATCGGAAAAACGTCCAAGTAACCGAGTACTAAAAATTAACCAATTTGTCAATGGTTGTTTTGATTTTCCCGGTAAGTTGTAGTTTTTCTTGGGGTCTTATTTTACATAATATACCGTTGTGTCAATTTTCTACAATTATGAAGAACAGTCCCGGTCGGGATTTAGCAAAATTATGACAAAGTATCAGGCAATTACAAAAGGCCGAACTTTAGCATACTACATGTAGATTGAAACAACTAATTCAAGCTCATAATTTTTGAAACATAACGGAGGAAAACGTAAACAATTACAAATTCAAACTTTCAAGACCCCGCCTTTCAGTACTCTCAGTACTTTGATTTACCCAGAGAGACTGTGGCCGGTCGCGGTCTTCTTATTGTACTGCCTTTCATGTGATTTGGAATAAAAGTTTAACAACACAGTCAGTTAAATAGTTTCATTTTTATGGCCACGAATGCTAGTTCACACTTATCCTTGTTTATCCTTATAAAGTCATAGATGGATCTGCTCTCGTGATAATATTGCCTGTACTAGCTGTCGTGGTCAATAAAGCTGACTTTAATCTGCGTTGGTAAATTCTTATACCAAAATTAAAACATATAGAAGGCAGCGCGTTCCTTTACTTATACATGTTTACATAAAATTCCTCTCAAGTTAAGGTTTTTTAATGTTAAGATTTCCTGAACGGGTGTTTACTTCAGTTTTAAAAGTTCAGAATCAACTCTAAAGTACCATGTTTTACAACATACATGTATAATACAAGGCACAAAGTAATATAAAATTCATTCTAGATTCTATCAACAAAGTCTTCTATACATTCAACTCAACTAGTTTTTCAAAATCCTAAGCTCTGCAATTGATATTTAATGTCAAGTTTCAGAAATAATTAATAAAACTAATAAATTAGAGTGTATCCACAACTCCCTAAAAAGCTCCCATTAAAACATGCGCATGCATCAGGAAGCCAGGTTTTATCTGGCGGCCGCCAAATAATTATGTGGCGGCCGCCAGATAATAAGTGGCGGCCGCCACATAATTATCTGGCGGCCGCCAGATAATTATGTGGCGGCCGCCAGATAATAAGTGGCGGCCGCCAGATAATTATATGGCGGCCGCCAGATAATAAGTGGCGGCCGCCAGAAAATTATATGGCGGCCGCCAGAAAATTATGTGGCGGCCGCCAGATAATAAGTGGCGGCCGCCAAATAATTATCTGGCGGCCGCCAGATAAAATATTTTTCATACGTGGCACCAACGGGCTTCCGTAGATTTAATCATCATGATGTATATGTATCTATCAATATTTGCAGCATACACATGTTGCTGTCAGTCAAAATTATTAGACTGTTCGGCGAGTCTAAAATGGCGCTATCCATTATGTTTACAACTGAACTTTTATTCTATCCAGCATTCTGTATCCACATTCTGCATTATGCATTCTACACCCATCACCATACCCATTCTATCGCATATACTATTCATTCTGTATTACATGTATCAGATCAAAAGTAAAAGAATGAACTTTTGAATAGGCAAACACGCAAAACTTACTTTAAACTACTTTTTAAGAATTTCTTTGAAAAATAAATCATCTCGGCTTTGTTTGATAACATACATTTACGAAACTAGTACTAGAAATTTTAAATAGGTTTCAATCTGTTGAACACAACAAATTCGATCTGTGAAAACAATTCTAGAAATTGATTTTAAACTGAAGCTTGCAATTGGTTAAGAAAAGAATGATAAGTTTGTTTTTATACCATATACCGGTATCTGTTATCATGTATCTGCATCTTGATCCAGCATCCTATCCTATACTATTCTATCATATTATATCCTACTACTATCCTATTCAGCGTAAACTTTACGGATATAGCGGCAATACACCTAGCTGATTGCTGTAAGTTTTACTGACCCTGTTCTTCATCAGCGTGGTCTCAAACACCTCGGTACTCGTGACCTTGTCGTAAGTGACCAGCATGTCCCATAATATCTCCATGACCTCTTTCAAAGTCAATGACAAAAACAAGTTTAAGTGGAGTCGGATTCGATGTTGCTTTCTGAGAAGCCTGCAAAATTTGTTTTAAATGTTGCACCAATATCATTTAAATGTTGCACCAATATCATTCTGTGTGAACAAGTTATTTAATTAATTATTTTACTGATTGCGGCCGATTATATTATTATTACTTACTTGTACTGTAATAAAATGATAATGGAAGGTATCAAAAACACTATACTGGTCACACTGCAGCCAAGTCCAATAAATATCGTTGTCTCCAATTCCTAAATGAGATGGCAACACTCCATTCTTATTTGGATTTTTAAAAAAAAATTGAATTGATATAACCGTAAACGCATATACATTAAGTAGACTTTAGGTGAATTTTTTGAATTACAACACGGTTATACCGAACACGCTTTTAATGAATTGCAGCAAAACGATTTTCATTCCCCTAGACTTAATTACATGTTGTAAACTTGACGGATATATACAGGCACGTAGCATCAGGGGGGGCCAGCCCCCCCCCCCCCCCCCACACACTTTTCATCGCAGCAACAAATTTTTTGAAATTTACATATAAAAAATTGAATTTTCATGGAGTTGCCCCCCCCCCCCCTTTTTTTGGGAGTATGTAAGAAATTGATATGAAAATAAGGAAATGACAGTGAAATTGAAGTTATATACTTCGCCCCCCCCCCCCCCCCCCCCCCGGATTAGGATTTTGAAGATTTTGGAAAAGTGTAAATTCCCCCCCCCCCTTTTTTTTTTTGCTTGTTAAGATTTTTTGGATGAGTCTGCCCCCCCCCCCCCCACACTTTCAAAAACGATGCTACGTGCCTGATATATGAATAAAGCTTAAAACGAAGCAAAAACCTCCGATTCCCTAGCATCTCGTTATAAGCATGTTTTACTGTAAATTTATTTTTAAATGGTTTTCGATTGTTAAAGTGTATCGTTAATGTACATTCAGTTTACAGCTACTTGAGTCAAACTTCTCTTTAACCGGAAGTAGATAAATTTATGTAAAAATGACCACAAGCTTGATCCTCTGTTAGCTTATTATCAATTTTTCGAATCAAATGTCTTTCCTTCGAACGTGAATTAATTTACATAGTGGATCCTTAATTTACAAAAATAAACAGCAATATTTTGTTAAGGATAAACATCTGTTTATACCATGTTAGTGGCTTCATGGATGTTTTAGCTGGTATATTTGGGGGCATCAAATAATCGATTCGAAACAAATTGTCGGTAATCATGACACCAATTACTCTGGGGACGAATTGATGCGACATCTTGACTGAATTTAGCCAAAGCTAATTTAGTATAGTAACCTCTTTCTGTAGACAGGGGCTGTAGACCGTTTTCTGTATCCACTGACCGTCTTTTCCGCATCTTTTAATTGCCTCTCCTAAAATCAAAACAACAGGTTTTTTTTAATGTAATAAATTATTGGCTAAAATGATTGATGAACATATGTTTCAATCAAAGTTCAGCTACTCATGTTAAACGTTTCAATATGGAAAATTGTAGCAAGCAACGCTAACCCTAAAAAGTTTTCACATTGATATCTTTATAATGTTTTTGTGTAAGTCTCATTAACTGAGATAAAGGTAGCTCGACGGAATCATTTGAAAAATAAGCCCAACCTGTTACACCGCTAAAATCATAAAATCATACCTTTAGGATATAATAAAACTATCATATCCCACAAAAGAGACAACAAATTGATGTCATCAAAAAATCTTATATGGGTTTTTGTTTGTGCTGCACGATATTGTTTCAGCGCTTCGTTTAGCTGTGTTCAACAACTAAAGGTGTTGTAAAATATCTTAAGATCAAAATTAAGTGTATATTTGTGGGAGGAAGTTAAAGAATTTATTTGTTGAATCCTTGATTTGAGGTTCAATATTTTTACGAATCTCTTTTATATTCAAGCAAACGGCATGAGTGTAACTAAGTACAGTGTTTTTTCACTCCTCAGCAGTCTTTTCTTCTATTTTCGGTATGCCTAAGAAATCAGTTTAATATTAAATAAAATTTTAAAAGAACCAGGAAATGGATTTTACCGATTCACATTTCATGTTTGATATTCCGAAAGTATAAAGTAACATATATTGTACAGTTTCGCTCTATGAAATGATGAATCATTGTTGTCTTCTGTCTTTATAATCTGAGCATTTATAACTATCTGTAGTATTTATAGCGGATTTTAGCGAAGCATCAGAACCCAAGGATATGTTGAAATGACTACAGATGCTTAGGCCGAAGTTAGAGTATATTAGTCAAAATAAATCGTTTATTGGGAACTAACAACATGTGGCACGGGACAGTTTTTTGATACATTTCATTGTAGCCAGGGGATATGTGTCTTCGGAACTCTGTAACTAGAATTTCCTCAGTTCCCATTCAGCACAAATACATTTAATTCACTCTTTCTAAGGCCAATCACCAATTTCTGAAGAAAATTACTAGTCAAAACCTGTAAAATTTTCTACATACTGGTTTTTATGAGATTTTGACCCTTTCATATTTTGCAAATTTTTCATGATTTTTCAGCTTTATAGACCCCTCACAGCCAATTCCCTGCAAAGGGTTGACCTTCCGTACCGTGTGCATACAACAGTCATAGCCGCAGGTTTCGCATTTTACTTCTGATTCTCATGTACCTAGCATTTGGGGCCTACATACTGCATATTAATTTCAACAAGAGACATCCCTCTAACTAATGATAATCATTAAAAATCATTTCATGAATTTTAGCAACACTCATAAGCCCTCAGGTACAGCAATTCTCAATTTTACAAAAATATTGACCTCGTACTTTATCCGAAACTGTCCCTTGCTACCACACTGTATCGAGTATGATTTTAACATTTTTCCTTACATCTTAGAATGTTTTGATTATTTATTGCATCTATTTTATATATATTTTTTTTCGATTGGAGTTTTTAGTAGTCATGTCCAAGTACCGATGTAAGTCTTTTGCAGTAAGTTTTCCAACATAATTATCAGGGACCTGGTACCTAAACACGCGTTTGTTCAATAGAGCTGGTTACATCCATAATAGTTATGTTCTAGAGCCTGGTAATGCCCCTGTGGCCATGAACGCTGTCAGTAAATTTTGCATTTGTTCACAATACAAATAGCTGTTACTGTATTATAATACTTACGCGACTGAGTAAAGAATGGTACAAATAGAGGGCAGGATTTGTAGTTAAGTGAACCGGATGCAGCGTCATTCCAACAAAGCCATCCGTCCCAGATCCGTCCACACGTGTTGTTAACTTCCGCCGGAAGTGACAGCTGTCGCTCACAACATGAATCTGCTGATTGACAACATGATAGCCAGCGCTGACATTCGTCGTTTGACAAGTACGAACAAACACTGCTCTGGACTGAGTGATTTCTGAAGTCCCAGGACTTTAGATTGATGAGGTTACCGTTGTAATTAAAAGCTAACTGTGGGTCATCGTTGGATGTATTTAGTCTAGGGTTCAAGAAGTAGAACAGGAAATTAAAACAAGATGCGCACGCATGTAACCGGAAGTTGTCCGCAGTATTGTGAAAACGGACATAGGATCGACAGTGCAATCCACGGGTCACTTTGTGCTTTTCAGCTGAACATCGTATACAAACCTGCAAAGAAAATTATAGAAATATAATGTAAAACTTTAATTTTGGTCACTTTTTTTCTGTTGTTTATGTTTATATTTTAATCATCTGAACGTTGTGACCCACTATTATCTTAATTCTGCCTGATTGGAACAGGAAAAGCGATTTATGCGTTTGGATTACTTCGCTGTAACATGTGACATGTTCATCAATTTCAATTAAACAGAGCTCGTGAATGCAACATTTGCTCTGGACAGCAAGATAAATCAATTTGTTTGCCGTAAAGTATTTTCCCTGCAGAGGACCCGAACAATGGCTAGAGTATTATCCCTCATAACTGTTTTTTATCGATGTTTTATTTTGTCGTTGATTTTTCGAAATTAAAAATAATCATTTTGATTTAGTTTTATATTGTATGTTGACATCCCATGTCACAGAAACCATATGCACGTGTAGAAAATCGGCTGTGACTTGTCAGATTTCAGTGCACAACACAATTCGCTAACTGAAAAGGCATTTGTAAAAATTATCATTATATCAGTTATTATTTAAGACTTGTACCAAAGAACTTAATATCTAATTCTAAATATGTGTATTCTAGTAAAAAGTTATGCTTCTTAACAGCTTGGAAATTTTTTTCATATACTGTGATTAATAAGTGTTATCCGTGATGTCATTATTTTCCTTGTTGTGGTTATAAAATCGCCACTTTGCAAAAGTTGCTTCCCTTTGCGAGGTCATCTCAGAGGTCAAAAGGGAAAATCAAAATTTCCCATTCATTAAGCAACTAAACATCTTGGCGTCCTGTGATGAAATCTCTTTGAATTTAGTTTATTCCTTCAACGCGTGAGTTGCCCATCCTGGGGCAATCAAAACACACACCGAAAACGGATTTTTAATTTCAAATAACAAAGTTACAAACCTCGTATGTAGGGTTTTCCCTAAAGATGACAGCCAATGTACATAACTTTTGTAAAGTGTGGACTTAGTCTAGTCTATTGTTTTTATTTCAGACTATGAACACCATAAAATTAATGATGTTTTACGGTGAATATGACGTTCAACTACATTATGTTGGCTAACATATATCGTATTGGGCCTCGTCATTATTTGATTTATTAATAAAAATCTACGGAGGGTCTCGTATTGCCTTTTAGATGTTAATTTCTGTGGCACGGATGCAATACATGTATTGCAGAACACAGCTGCGTCCATTCTCTTATTTTAAAACGTCAGTGTGTACGACAGCACAGTTTGCATGATGTATATCCCCTCTTCGGGGAGAACTTCCATTAGATAAATCTGTCTTTTCACTTAGTGCAATGTATATTTAAAGTCGTTTTGAATCCAAGACATTTTCACCTTGGCGCTAATTGATGCAACACGGTCTTGGCTTTCTTTTCATATTACATTAAGCGAATTTGCGGTATGAACCTCCTGCGATTTCGATATAAGATGGTCACTAATGCACGTTGTTTCCAGAACAGAATATTAGAAGCTAAGAAACATTAAAAAAACAATGTTGGTCACTCTGAAACCATTAAAAAAAGATCGGTCGATCACATACTTACATAATATGAACTTAAGAAGCGATTACACATTTATCTATTATGTACTTTTGTCGCTTTCTGACCTTTTCGCCGGTAAAAGAGTTCTGGGTTTTATTGCTGACTTCTGTGGTCACCCTTGAGAGATGGACAGCCAGGCTTATTGAATAATGCCTCCGTGTAATTGACAGAAATGTCGATACAAATTGCGAGAGGAGACAAATTTCAAAACTTCAATGACTGCTGTGTCCTAACCGTCTAAAAATATCCTGATGGATCATTTGTGTCGGGAGAAAAAAACCTGTTTAACACTGGGTCGGATAATTATACCAGTGCCGAAGTGGCATTTTTGCACCCGTCTAAGGTGTAAGTCATAGGATATACATCGCTGCGTTAAAAAAAGTATATTACTAGCATTGATATTGATGTACATGTACATCACCTTAAAGGTGTAATATTTACCTTTGAAATTGGATTCATACGGGAAAATAAAAGTGAGTTTTTTTTCTAGAATAAAAGAACTAAAATAAAAGGAATCTAAAATTAGAATTTAAAATAGGATAAGATTTGGTTTACATGTGGATTCACTCTTTAAGCCCGATTCAAATGTAACGTCAACAAACCCAACCTTGATATTTTGAAGAAATAAAACCCTGAAAGGTTGATCTATGCGTTAAGATTTTATCAAACCAATCTCCTTTTTTTAAATTTGAAGCAAAATGCAAGCTTTATTTCAAGCCTTTGCATTTTTCATGGCAATATATTCAAAAGAATACATTTAAATTGATGCCTTAAACAGATAATATTAAACAATTCACGATCAAGAATATTAAAAATATTTTGAATTTCATTTTGTATGAAATTGAAATATGAAATGTTTAAATAAAGAAAAAATGTTCGAATTCTAACGCTAAAATGTTTTTACTTTCTCTTTACTGAATAATACAGAAACTAATACTGAAAAGTAATGATAATATATAATACTAAACAGTTTATGGCCAAAGATATCATTATGTACAGTCGTGTAAATGTCTTAAGATAGCAACGATACTTATTTCTATCGAAAATTAAATTATTGTTGAATCAATTTTTTTTAGGACATCGAGGCCCTTACTTACCCCTCATCACTAAACAAACTTATTTACCTACTTAATAACCTTTATTAATCACCTATCCCGCTTAAAAGAAGTGATTTACAGTAACTGTATACTTCATAATTATTGAATTTTAGATGTACATGCAGATGTACATGTATATCATTTGATTGATTTTTTTTTAAAATAAATTTTGATTACTTAAGTTTAGTAACTCAAAAAAAATTCTGAAAAAAAGTTTGTAGCTTTTGAAAAGCATAAACAACTCACCTGTATTAAAAGGACCCAGACACAAACAAGATGCATGACTGCTAAATGACGCTGCATCGGGCTCTACGCTCCAATCATATCGGGATCGATGTTCTGTAGCCTCCAGGAATGACAGTGAAATGGAGGAGTTACAGTACAACTCGATAGATAATAGAGAGAAAGGGGTTTATCACAAAGTAAATAATGCATGATTGTCGCAAACGCTGTATCTACACATGCGTAATCATACCAAACCACATGTTCTATTTTTTATCAATTATATATATGGACGACTACAATTTTTTTTTCTCTTTAAAAGACTGGATGGTGGTTTTATTTTTACTAAATATGATGTTAATCTCGTTTCGATAAAAAGCTCTTATTGTATTCAGATCTAAAATATTTGGATTTTTTCTTGACTCTATGATATAGTTTATGCCAAAAATATCGTATATAAAATACTAGTAGGCAGTTTTTCGACGATCAAGCGCGCTAGATGTCGATAGTCGTGCATTTAACAATATTAAAATAATTAGTCAAATAGTCTTTGAGGGAAGACTGAGATGAAAACTTAACTCGAGGTGAATATATTTATATCTGTAAACAGACATATTTCATATTCTACATATTTAAATTAGCCCAAGAATAACACCTAACAAGAAGTAACCCGGCAATGATGAAACCTATGGCTGAATCGAGACAATTCATTTGATTTCACAATTTGCAAAGTGTGAATTGTTTTATTGTAAATTATGAATTAATTAGATAAAGCAGTAGAGTAATGTAACAATAAGACAAGTCTGGGTGGGACTATCCCCTACAGTTTTAATTGGGTCAACTGTGAATGAAATGATAACTTGAATAAATGGAGGATCAAATAAATTATACACTTAAATTCTCCGGAAAAAATGACATGTTGGAATTTTCCTTAGTAAAAGTAACAATAAAAACCGAAAACTTATTGAACAACGCCTCGATCTAGATACTGGTAGTATTCCTTTTAATCAACGTATTTCATGTAAAATCTTCGAACGATATTGCATGACAGTGGTCAATCTATGGAGCCAAATTTTTAAATCAAGTCTGATGACCACATTGTTACATCTTTAGCTGATGAAAATCGAGCTCAATTTACTTTTTTCCTAGAGAAATTATCCGCAATAGCTAGCGACAGTAAATCATCGATCAATACACACAGAACCGTCGTCCGTCGTGTCCGGACTACGGGGGCGTGACCTTTCTTAATCAGCTAGATAAAACAGAGGGGAATATATTGTCACCTCCATGAGATATTGGCGACCACCACTATACAATCCGAATCACGGAATTCTCCTCGCTGTGTTGTTTGTTCTAAAGCTGTAACTGTTCTTTACTTCTAGAATCGTGAACATGCACGCAAAGGGTTGTAAACAATGGGGATTACATTATCAGACATGCGATTGATATATGTCCGTCCTTCCCCCTCTCTCTCTCTCTCTCTCTCTCTCTCTCTCTCTCTCTCTCTCTCTCTCTCTCTCTCTCTCTCTCTCTCTCTCTCTCTCCCTCCCTCCCTAGGTACAGTTGAATTTCGATATCTCGAACACTGATATCTCGAATACAATGGATGTGTCGTTATGTCTTTTAATACCACTTATTTTAAAAATATTTTACCCTCGAATGGTCGGATATCTCGAAGTTTTAAACAGTACCATCCAGTTCGAGATAACGAAGTTTGACTGTATATCTTGATATTCATCATTTTTTTAATATTATACACAATTATCAAACACCAGTTAAAGATTTTGTCTTATTGATTATGCTAAGCATAGAAATTTAAAATCATGATAAAAGTATGTGTCCAACAGATCCTCAGAAAGAAAGGCAGTGCCTGGATATAAACGAAATTGCCTGAAAGAGACATAAAACAACAAATAAATCCAATGACATACAAAACTCTGTCTTAATAGCGCAGTACACTAAATTGTAAATCTATGCACAAAGGCAGGTTGATTCAAACGTACATGTATTTATTACTTCAATAAATATAATTGGATTATGAAGATGGTATAATATTTGCCTTAAAAGACTGTAATTAATTTGTTAACAGATCTATAACATTGTAAGAATATTCTGTTCGTTGAATTGTAAAAGAGAGAAGGAAAGAGGCCATAAATATAATGTATAGACAACCCTGACAGATGTAGCAAAGGTTGGAGAAATAAATGATACTTTTTCCCTCGGTTTTGATGGATGACAGCTGTCACGTGATGTACACAGTCAGTGGACTGGAGCGCCGGGGAACAATCGGCCCGTCATTGCTAGAGAGGTCCGTCCGTTCATCAGATTTGTCTCGCTAGTAATAGTACCGAACTCGATAAATGATGACACTCAGCAATTCCAAGAAGACGGAACGCATCCATTGTTCTCCAAATTTGCTTCTTTTCTATCAGAATTGACTAATACAGACCTTTGTCTCTGTCAGCCATGATGAACAGAAAACAGCGAGAAGATTGCCTTGTTTTGTCAGAAGAACCAAAATTATAATTGATCGTTACTTTGACTGAAACAATGCAAGCAATATTATAAAAATCATCCTTGTATGTTAATTTATAAGTAAAATTATATTTCATCAACTGCATATTAAACGATTTTTTTTTATAAACTTTGCGATTGCTCATCTTTTACGCTCTCTCTCTCTCTCTCTCTCTCTCTCTCTCTCTCTCTCTCTCTCTCTCTCTCTCTCTCTCTCTCTCTTGTTCCGTTGATAAAACAAAGAAGTAGAGTAAAGGGACATTTATTATTTCAATCATTCGCTTAATTTTCCAATATAGAAGAGCTGTGCCCGAGATTTATTCAATCACGCTGTCTCTTGCTATTGTATATTCCATTCACTTCTCACGCGGAGAAGTTCGTATATAATCATTTTATTGGCGAATTGGCGAAGATTAAATTTACGATAAGAGAGAGAGAGAGAGAGAGAGAGAGAGAGAGAGAGAGAGAGAGAGAGAGAGAGAGAGAGAGAGAACATCAATAAAATATGCATGTACATGTACATACGATTAAAATACAGACTATATACTCAGCAAGTATGAGATCTATTCAAGAGTAGAACGATTATGTTATTATATTTGTTTCGTCTAGAAGGGAATATTAAATGTTAAAATAAAACTATAAATACATTAATTTCAAGATATTTGTTATGAACATGAACAGCGCAATGCGCATGATTAACAGTTTACATCTTTAGAAAACTGTTTCTTTACAAATACGAGAATATAACTTTAGTATGAGAAAATAATTGTTAATATCAAAATTATATACGATGATATGAAATAATGTAACACGTTCGATAAGTTATGCTACTTGTACATATAATGTAGATGTACTTCTGGCAATAATTTGCTTGCAATGTCCATTTTACAAATAAGTCTTTTAGTAAGTACCATATACTTTGTCCTTTTGAGAGATCAATGAACTCAAATTTCTTTAAAAAATTTATACTAGTATTTATACTATGTCCCGAGTTTTTGCTTCCACCACTTTTTGCTTGATATTTCAATAATAGTAAATACCTTTGTGCTCAAACTACGATCATCCACTAATATGAAAAATGTCCAGATTATCTGTTTTGAAACGCGAGAATTTACATTGGATCAGCCATTAAAAAGCCCGGATGATAATGTAAAAAAATTGCGCGATGTATTCCGAATGGAGAAAAGATGTAAACATTTCCCATTACAAATCTCCGTAAGAAAATTGTTTTCGTTCCTGTGAAATTTTATGAGTGAAGAGGGATAATTGTTCAATGAAAATATCTTGGATATATTACCTTTCATCGATTTCAATTGTATTTCTTTCACAGGTATGTGTATTTTTATTAAAAACCATCAAAAATTGATGGAAGCAATAACTTGGGACAGACTATAGTTGTTTGTTTCATTTTGTCAACAACATCATCGTTCATACATGTATCTTATTCATTGATAACTAGTGTGACTTCTACGTTCCTTGCCCATTGAATATACATGTAAGTATAAATAAAAAATTGTACTTAAACTAGATATCTGTCAATGCGGCTCTCATCAGGAAGGTTGAAAATGTGCAAGGAGTAATGTTGAAGATGTCAGTTGGTAGTATATAGTTGATGGTGGCCATTCAAAAGAATTGGAAGTGATTCCAGATCATGTGTAGTACTGTACAACAAACCAATTATACTCTTGTCAATTAAGCTGTAAATTGTGAATTTAAACTCACTCAGTATTTTAAACATTTACCATCTACAAAGTGAGCTACTCACAATAAGATCTATAATCCTGTCTGAAGTCTCTTATAGAGGATGTGGTTTGAAAATGTTGGCACGTGTCACGTGTCCGGGCGGCCTCTTTAGCTTCTATAAGTTGCGATAAACAAGATATCTAATTAATCATGTATCTCTTAGATGAAGTCTTTCTTTTGTTTAAAATGTTTATAAAATAATTATGTAAAATATAAAACTTCAAGAATGGTGCTATGTATACAATCATATCTAAAATTTCAACGATAATCAAGTATCTCGCAGGGTATAAAACCTCAATCCATTTCACTACTTGTAGATTTGCATTAAATCTTTGTACGTTTGACTGCTTTCTTTACAATCTGTTGATGTGTCATAAATGTATTGTCATTTTTATTCTATGTACTGGTTGGGTGTATAAACACAATATGACAATTCGCCCTTTTTGTTGACCGAACAGATAAGTAAATGACAGACAATGTACATGTAATTGTTATATCTAGCATATAATTTATTGACAGAGTTTAATTTCAACAAATCTCATATGTCTACGAATTTAACATCTCTATATCTTCCCAAGGATTTCAGAAATAATTCAAGGTCATCGAAAGAAATTCTGGTCGTAAATCGGCCGTCTAGAGGATGGAAGTTTATAGAGGTTTCTTGAAGTAGACTCTTGGCTATAACAATTTGGACTTTCGCCGTCGACAAATAAACTAAGGAAAACGGGGTGACACAATTGACTTTCATTATAGTTTTCAGTTCTGCGTGGCTTGCAAACGAAAAATTACGATAAGCCTTAACTTGTTTCTTCAACAGTTTTAGATCCAGTATTGAATCTTCTTTGTAAATTACCAAATAAAAAGTTCCTTTTCTATCCTTCAGAAATAAATTTTTGCAGTATGTTGTGGGTAAGTCGTCCTCTCGCTCTGACTTCTCGCGATATCTCACAGTTTCCATGGTGATTTCGAGAGCTGTCAGCATTCGAAGAAGACCGACGGCGTAGAAGTTTCTGACTCTGGACGCCAGTGTGAAGCGCCCGTCTCTAACCAGAAAGGACAGGGGCGTTAGCCCGGGCAACAGCGCCCGGGCATACGCCATTAGGATCGGGGTCGCCATTTTGAAAGATGGTGATCTTCAGGCTTGCAGCCGGCTCCATACTCATGGCGCGGCTTGCACATCATTCACGTAGTTCCGCCGTCCCCCTTTATGCACTACATTTAAAGTAGTTCACTCGGATTATCCCCATAATATCTCTATTGCTTCTGCTAATCCCCAGGAGGCCTCCTTTGGCCTCATGTCTCTCATTTGGAGACAAATTGTGATTTCTTTTCAGAATTCTAGCACATTGCGATGTCGTCTGAAGTTTCTGTCAAATATAAAAAATGGCAAAGAATTAGTTGCTTGATTCAATATTTAATTTATAGATGTACATGTCGTCTTACCGATCGGAAAAGAAGGAGATATTCTTTTGTCATCATACCATCTCCCTATATTTTGTTTACAGTTGAAGATATTGGTTGAAACTACGGCGCAAAATTTCTTAGTTCCTAATCAACTGACACATTCGACGAAAATAATTGTTTGACATTGGGTAAAACTTTAAATAATGGAATGTAAAACTACAGTAACTTTGTTTTTAGAGTTTTTAAAAAATTCAAATAAACGTATGTATATAATGAAATCAAGATTTATCAGATTGCTTAATACTAGGAATCAGGATATGTAAGCGAAAATGTACTGTGACTATCTGTAATTGATTTATCATGCGCATATCTAGATAAGGGGTTTGTTTAGAGCCCTCCCCCCCCCCCACCCCCCCCCACCCCCTGAAAATACTCGCATACTAAAAATTTAAAAAAAAAAAGGCCTTGGACGTCAAACCCCCTCGTAAACAAAATTTTCCTTTTGGAATACCCCCCCCCCCCCCCCCTGGAAAATTTTCCTGGATTCGCGCATATTTCTGTTGCATTATATTCATCGCAAAGGTATTATACATGTAACTTCAATGTCATGTTCGTGTGCATTGTAAATTACTAATCAAGCTTACCTGTCTTACAATCTGTCCATGTTTCGTGAATAAATGAATTGAACGGTGTAACTTTTCAATTTAAATAGCCTTTGCTAACGTTATAATCTATTTTTAGATCGATTTCAAGACATTGCATCAGAAAGTTGTGTGAATCAGGAAAGACAACTCGTTGTATGTTCTTCGCTTAACAACATGGGCGTTAACTGTGTGTGTGTGATTAATACACCAACATTTTATTTGATATATCAATTCAATTTTTCAATTCAATTCATTTCGCTCATACCGTCAACATGACGGTACATGAGGTACATATATATATAAATAATTAGAAATGTAGGTATAGAGTCAGAGGTACATGTGCAGTACAAATTAGAGAAAAAATATTGAGAAAAAAGTACAAATGTTCAAGGAGGACAGACTGATTCAAAAATTTCATTTATAAATAAACAGAGTTTTTTTTAGTTTTTTAAGTTTTAAAGTAGACAATAATTCACAAAATTTAAAAGTGTTTGGTCTTTCACAAAATCTAGGTTCTAAGTATTTTTGTCTAATACATGAATGCATGAATACATAAATCATTAATGTACCATTTCTGAAACATATTCAAAGAACAATATATATGCTCTCAATTATTTTATACGATTGACTTTTTTGTATTTTTATGAGAAAAAAAAATGGAAAATCTGATTCGGTTGCAAGTTACACGCTGACGAGTATAAAATACTGTTGATAAATGCAAAAAAAAACTAGTACAAATTACGAAATTCTACCAGAACGCCAAAGATCTAAAAATGACGTCGCTAGCTTGCGGCGACTATCCTTGCTTCACGCTCTACAAAATAAATTATCTTCAGAAATACTTATCATAAAGCATTGAAATTTTCAGATTTGAATTGAAATTATAGATAGATATCCCAAAGCACAAGTTTTTGTCTTTATACGCAGATTTTTTACGATTTTATCGTATCTGTGACATTACTTTTTGATCAACCCTCATATATTTGATATATTAAAGATAAGGGATAAAAATGATACTTTAACCATATTGATAAAATAAAGTTGTGATGTACATGTAGCATTCAAACTTAAATATGTGCTTGATCCGTTTTCAATTTGCTTAATATAATCAATGTTATATTTTTGTCTCTAATGAAAGGTTGAATTATGTGAATCCTTGGATGTCAAGCAACAAGAACCTGAATCTTGGAACTAAATGTTATGCAGGTTCAATATTGATTTTGAAATTATTTTTGAGTGATATAACGTTAAACTTAAAACACAAAATTAATACTCAGTTAGCTAAAAGCGAAATCAATCAATTAAAATCAATTAGTGCTGGGTCTGACTTCGTTCGACTGAATCCATTCAACAATTATATATCTATGAATGCATAAAGGCTCATATATATTAAATTAGTGTCGACGAGGAACCTCGACCGATAAAAACAATACAGAATGGTCTACATAGCTAATATTAGTGATTTATTAATTTTAATTGCCAGTGTGAAATTAACGTAGCATTTGAAGTTTGAAATTAATTGTTGATCAGTCGCCATAAAATTCGAACTCGATAATTATACAGTTTCTCAAAATAAGACTACAGAGCAAATTTCAAATCACTCCTCCATATCATGACTAAGAAGTTGGAAGAGAGTGACAGGTAGCGATACAGACTTACTTGTATCCCCTCCGGGAAATAAATTTTTCATTATATTTACAATTTCCAGTGTGTTTGTCTGTAATAACACTTCGAAACGATTTTGTATTGATTAGTCCAATACATTTCATCAATAAATATTTTGATATTTAATCGTATTAAAGTTGAAAATTATATAAGTAATAAGAAATCATTTTTTTAAAGTATTGTGAGGAGATCAAATACGGTCGGGGTGATAAATCTATTATAAAGCAGCTCGAGCTTTATTGAATTTGATAACCACCGTATATTTGATCACCTCATAATACTTATAAAAACGATTCCTTATTCTTTAAATTAGACAGCCTTTGAAATTAAAAAAAAATTATCTCTTCTTCTAAATTTTAATTTTAAATTTTGTAAATCAATAATCAGGTACCTTTTACATAAATTTAGAAAACATAAAATTATAAAACTTTTAATAAAAAAAAAATCAAATGAAATTATGATACTGTTGCTGATCTAACTAATCTTTAAAAAATGCGATGTTAATTAAATTTCGTGAAACATCAGGAAAATAAAACGCTAAAATTTCAATTGTCGTATTGTTTTGTAACCTAACCAATTTATAGGAGAAACAATTATTGCTAATATTATACATCTTAAATCAATATTGTAAATGCATCCACACTTCTACCCGCGCCAATTGATTTTAAAGCTATACTTTTCGCATTGGCAATTATATTAAATTTAATGAGTTAATGAATGACTGTGAAATGATGCTTTAAAGTCTCTCTGAATATCTGTGTAATAAATCACTCATTTTCAAAAACATTGTGAAAGTTCAATATTATTAAGGTCTTCCGTTGGAAACGGAAGACCTTATTGTTTTTGCTTTGTTTCTTTTCCTCTATTATTATTAAGGTCTTCCGTTTCCAACGGAAGACCTTATTGTTATTGCTTTGATTCTTTTCCTCTATTATTATTATTATTCTTTTTTTTTTCTCCCACGTTTTCTCAAAAACGCTTCAGCCGATTTTCATGAAATTTTCAGATCTTATTCATGACAAAATTTGTAAGAAATTTACACGAGCTTTTTTTGATCGTCACTCCCGGTACCGACGTATTAAAGATTTTACGTTTTTGCTTGTTCACGATTTTTCTCAAAAAGTATTTAAGATAGAACCTTCAAATTTTCAGAGATGGTAGAGAGTGAACGGCCGCAGTGCCCTTCGCATATCCGAACGTCCGCCGTCACTTCCGGTCGTCACCGGAAGGAAATGAAAAACCTTAATTTTTCAATTTTTTGAACATGAATTTTATTTATGTTTTTATTCGATAGAGACACTTAAAACACTTCAGAATATGAAATTCGTTTTTAAATCGATCCACGCATTCCCGAGATTTTGAGCTCAAAAGTTCTGAAGCGAGGGTCCGCGTAGCTCAGTCGTTAGAGTGGTGGACTAGTGCCCAGGCGACCCGGGTTCCGTCCCCAAGTGCCGATTATATTTCTTCCCTAATTTTGTTTTGTTTAATGATTTTATCTTTAAAATGATGGTTTTTATTGTTTTCCGATTTATTTTTATATTAATAAAGATAATAACAGCTTTTTTAGTACAAATATAGAGATCGTTTCTGTCAGCAGTTGGCTTAATTTAGACGCTCGTCGCATCGCAAGCATCAAAGACATGCCGCCGAAGCTCTTTGCAGTACGACTGCATTAGAGTTCACTGGGTCGCTTTGCCGGCATCAAAAAAATGCCGCCATCTCCTTGACTGTATGCATACAACATTTACTTAGCAATGCACAAACGTTATTCTACATGGCTTTAAAATGAGGACTGATTAGTATTTATTTACATAATTATATAGATTAACGCATGCATGAATACATGCGTTTATTGACATAGGTTGCTTATATATTAATTTCCTGAACACTATAAAACACTATGAAATATCTCTCTCTCTCTCTCTCTCTCTCTCTCTCTCTCTCTCTCTAAAGTACAACTGTTTTAGCATTTGAATAAGAACTAATACAAGTAACATGCAGTAAATTGGATAGAGGCTAAATGTACACTGCGCACAAAAATTATACAGGTATTTATTTTAAGTAACGGGATAATGTCTATGGATTCAAATAATTTGAAATTCATTGTTTAATGATTGTTTTCTTACTGATTGGAAGTCAACGCTAAAAAGTCATTTTTATTACAGATGGTGTACTTTTTTCTCTTTTTTTTTTTGTGCATGTCTATATACTGATACAAATCTGTTGCCTGTCTGGGATTAAGAAAAACCTCCAAAGTTTATACACGTAACTATACAAACGAACGGGTGACTGCGACAAGGTTTGAAAATTGACCACCCATTTATGAGTGTTTGAGCCTAAGAATAAACAGATGTAAAAAAAAAAAAAATCAAAAGTTACATCTTTCAAACAACGCTTAATATACATTGTTCTAACATATTTATTTTATTTAGAAATTGTACATGTGTAATATGTGATATTAAGAATTTAATAATCTACGTTTAATATAGAAGTCACCGACCGACCGACCGACCCCCCCCCCCCCCCCCCATTCATAGAATCATTTAGTTTTTCTGGCCCGATTTTACGTGTATTAATAACAGAGTTACGAAGCTTTTGGCATTTGAGTTTCAATTGTCGTATTTGACATGTACTGTAAAAAAAATTCTAACTCCCAAGCCCTTCACTCAATCCTACTGAAAATTCGTGAAAATGAACCTCGGACCACATTCTTATCGTCTGTTAAATATGCAGCGGATTGAAGAATTAAGACGAAATTCCTGAGATTAAACGACGCTTATTGCCTACTAGTATACGTGGAAATTAAATTTACACAGTACACGCACCGACCCCCCCCCCTCCTTCCTATTCACAAAATCATGTAGTTTTTCTGGCCTGATTTTACTGGATCTTTCATCTTGAACCTTTATTTTCAACCTAGTTCAATTCTAGAATTCTGTTCTAATGACCAGACCTATTCGTTCATTTTTAAGAGAGTTATGATTTTTTGGGCATTTGAGTTTCGATTGGCGTGCTTGACATGTACTGTAGAAAAAAATTCTAACTCCCGAGCCCCTTACTCAATCCTAATGAAATTTTGTGTAAATGTATCTCGGACCCCATTCTTATTGTCTGCCAAATATGCAGCGGATTGAACAATTAAGAAGAAATTCCTGAGATCAAACGGCGAGCATAGCCTGTACGGGGACTTAAAATTTACACAGTACATGGGATGTAAGCAGCCGCGTAATATTTCTGTTGCATGTATATTTCTTGTTTTCCGTTTAATCTGTATCTACGATAGCGTGTGAACTACTTATGAATGTTAGAACTGTGGAAATTACTGTCATCAAATTTTTACCGAATAAATAAACGTGTTTCTTATTTCGTTATTTCTACATTTATAAAGATTTTATCAATCCTGCTGAAATAAAACAGCCAAACATAATAGTAAACGGCACAAAAAAAATTCTCAACACTGAAATACATGGGTAAAATGCATCAGTCATTGTTTTAGGACTTCCCCTAATTGTTGTTAACCGAATCCGAGATCCACACCTCAAAATTCTATTTTCGATTTATTTCAGCCGAAAATCAAGCACGGGTCTTTTCACCCCCTCCAGACACAAACACGCATCAATATTTCAAATGACCTCGCACTGTTACCAAACCTGAATAGTCAGACATCTTACACGTTGTTTTTCATCTCATACAAAAACTCAGCTCGTCTCCCGTGCGGAAACGCCCCAAATTCAAAGACAAATTCGGGAATTATTTCGCGTCAGCCATGTTTTGAGACACCTGCAAAGGCTGTGTGTTCTAATTTCGCCGGAGTCAAGATTTGTTCTTTCTCTCTATTTCTTTCTCTCCTTTTTATTTAATTTTCTAACTAAAATATTCAACATAAAAGGATTGTTGAACTGTAGTAGAAGTTGAAAAACACTCTTCAATTAAGATTTAGACAAAAACAGTCTTTTATTATTAGGGTCTTCCGTCTTCAGCGGAAGACCCTCTATTCTAATTGTTATTAGGGTCTTCCGTTTACATAGGTAGACCCTCTTTTTTTCTTCGGTTTCTATTTCAGGTCATTAGACCTGTTATTAGGTCAAAAGACCTCTTATTTAATATGAAATAAAATTGGGCTGGTCCTTGAAATTAGGGATCCAACGGGGTGTATAATCCTACAACCATCGCTCTTTTAGATCACATCTGCATTTCCTGATATGTTTCGTTGATGAAAATAAAAGGCAAGGTCATTTCCTCTTCTAAAAAAACAGACGGAAGACCTCCTCGTTGCTCGCAACGAGATCGTGTCTAGTTATTATTATTATTTTTTTTTTCTGTCACGTTTTCTCAAAAACGCTTCAGCCGATTTTCGTGAAACTTTCAGATCTTACTCATGACAAAATTTGTAAGAAAATTACACGAGATTTTTTTGGTCGTCACTTCCGGTACCGAGATATTAAAGATTTTATGTTTTTGCTTGTTCACAATTTTTCTCAAAAAGTATTCAAGAGAGGACTTTCAAATTTTCAGAGAAGGTAGAGAGTGAACGGCCGCAGTGCCCTTCGCATATCCGAACGTCCGCCGTCACTTCCGGTCGTCACCGGAAGGAAATGAAAAAACTTAATTTTTTAATTTTTTGGATTTGAATTTTTTTTAGTTTTTCATTCAATAGAGACGCTCTCAAAACTTCAGAATATGAAATTCGTATTAAAATCAATCCACGCATTCTTGAGATTTTGGACTCCAAAGTTCTGAAGCGAGGGTCCGCGTAGCTCAGTCGTTAGAGTGGTGGACTTGTGCCCAGGCGACCCGGGTTCAGTCCCTGAGTGCCGAATCTTTATTCTCTCTCATTTGTGTTTTGATGAATGGGTTTATCTTTAAAATGATGGATTTGAATATTTTCAGTTTTATTTTTGTCATAAATAAAAAAAGATAGCGGCTTTTTTTAGTACAAATATAGAGCTCTTTTCTGTCAGCAGCTCTCTATATTACGACGCTCGTCGCATCGCCGACATCAAAGACATGCCGCCGAAGTGCAGTTCGCCCGCATTAGAGTTCGCTTGGTCGCTTTGCCGGCATCAAAGAAATGCCGCCAACTCAATGACTGTATGCACACAACATTTAGCAATGCACCTAAGTTATTCTACTCGGCTTAAAAAGGAGGACTGCTTAGTATTTAATCCCATATATAGATACACACATGCATGTATACATGCGTTTATTGACAAAGGTTGCTTATATATTGATTTCCTGAACATAATAAAACGCTATGTAATCTCTCTCTCTCTCTCTCTCTCTCTCAAGTACAAATGTTTTAGCATTTGAATAAGAATTAATACAGGTAACGTGGAGTAAATTGGAAAGAAGCTAAATGTACATTGGCGTCCAAAAACTATACATATTTTATATCAAGTTACGGGATAATGTCTATGGATTCAAATAATTCGAGTTTCGATTGGCGTGCTTGACATGTACTGTAGAAAAAATTCTAACTCCCGAGCACCTTACTCAATCCGAATGAAATTTTGTGTAAATGTACCTCGGACCCCATTCTTATTGTCTGCCAAATATGCAGCAGATTGAACAATTAAGAAGAAATTCCTGAGATCAAACGGCGAGTATAGCCTGTACGGGGACTTAAAATTTACACAGTACATGTAAGCTGCCGCGTAATATTTCTGTTGCGTGTATATTTCTTGTTTTCCGTTTAATCTGTATCTACGATAGCGTGTGAACTACTTATGAATGTTAGAACTGTGGAAATTACTGTCATCAAATTTTTACCGAATAAATTTACGTGTTACTGATTTCGTTATTTCTACATTTATAAAGATGTTATCAATCCTGCTGAAATAAAACCGTCAAGCATAATAGTAAACGACACGAAAAAACGTTCTCAACACTGAAATACATGGGTAAAATGCATCAGTCATTGTTTTAGGACTTCCCCTAATTGTTGTTAACCGAATCCGAGATCCACACCTAAAAATTCTATTTTCGATTTATTTAAGACGAAAAATCAAGCTCGGGTCTTTTCACCACACCCCCTCCAGACACAAACACGCATCAATATTTCAAATGACCTCGCACTGTTACCAAACCTGAATAGTCAGACATCTTACACGTTGTTTTTCATCTCATACAAAAACTCAACTCCTCTCCCGGGCGGAAACTCCCAAAATTCAAAGACAAATTCGGGAATTATTTCGCGTCAGCAATGTTTTGAGACACCTGCAAAGGATGTGTGTTCTAATCTCGCCAGAGCCAAGATTTGTTCTTTCTCTCTATTTCTTTCTCTCCTTTTTGTCTAATTTTCTTACTAAAATGGGAATTATTTCGCGTCAGCAATGTTTTGAGACACCTGCAAAGGCTGTGTGTTCTAATCTCGCCAGAGCCAAGATTTGTTCTTTCTCTCTATTTCTTTCTCTCCTTTTTGTCTAATTTTCTAACTAAAATATTCAACATAAAAGGGTGTTTGACTGTAAAACAAGTTGAAAAACACTCTTTAATTAAGATTTAGACAAAAACAGTGTTTTATTATTAGGGTCTTCCGTCTTCAGCGGACGGAAGACCTCCTCGTTGCTCGCAACGAGATCGTGTCTAGTTATTATTATTTTTTTCCACGAATTTTGTGCACGAGATTTCTCGAAAACTATTCGACCGATTTCAACCATTTTTTCACAGAGGATGAGACTTGATATAAACTTCATACATTTTTGAGATTTTTCCTGTCGTCACTTCCGGTACCGATTTATCGGCCATTTTGCACATTTTTACGACCTATTTTGTGCAGAGTTGATCTCAGAAACTATCAGAGATATGACTATGAAATTTTCAGGATAAGTAGTCTATAGTTTGAAGTTGTGCACTATTGTGTTGTTTTGCGCTAGTTGTGCCATTTCTATGAGCTCGCCTAGGCTCGAAAATTGGGTACGAATTTCGAATCAAATTTTTCATATGTTTTGATCTGTATCTTTTTATGAGTTGATATTTTGTTAAAACATATATAACTAAAGTGTTAGATAATCAAAAGTCCTTTTCAACAAAATCAAGAAATAGGGGCTAGCCCCTTAAATGAGGGGCCAGGACAGTCATAAACTCTATTACAAATAACTTAAAAACGATAAAGATTTTGTAATGCATTACAGAAGCAAAGTTGTTGACCTTAACAATATCTATCAGGCAAGATCGTTGCCACGCCCATTTATTACGTAATTAGGGATTTTTAGGGGCCAAAGTACTAAAAGTTTGACGCAATTTATCTAGGAAAATACACATATTTTGTTAAGCATTGTTGAAGAGAAAATGCTTGCATTGATGATTTTAATCGATTCCATTAATCAAAACACCAATGTCTGTCCCCATCAAGGATCTAGAGGGCTGGCCCCTAAAATATTCAATCACTTGTATCTAAAAAATGAACAACAATTCTAGATAAGTGTAAGAACAAAAAATGTTAGTATTCGTGAGACCTTTCAAATGAACTCAAGAAAATAGGACTGGCCCCTTAAATTAGGGGCCAAGATACTCGTAAAGTCTATTACACATATCTTAAAAACCATCAAGATTTGTTAATGCATTATAGAAACAAAGTTGTTGGTCGTAACCATATCACTTTATAAAACTAATTTCTAAACCAATTAATAACGTAATTAGGGATTTTAGGGACTAAAATCTTAAACCTTAAATGTGCTGTATGTGAAAAAGTAAACGTCTTTGTTAAGCATTTCAAGGGGTATTGACAATCGTATGCATTATCTGAAGGGGAATGGTTGAGGGGGAAATTTGAAATTTCATTTATATTTTAATCGTATCGTTTAAAAATTGAACGGAAGACCTACTCGTTACGCGTAACGAGATCGTATCTAGTTGTTAATTGTGTTTGATTGTTTACCATGCAGCACAATTAATCTAAAAAGTATTCCAAATATGAGGGTTGTTCGAGAACTATTGAGACAACCAAAATATTTTCCTTTCTTGGTGACGGTTTTTAGTGAAAATTGGCATAAATATCGAACAAATTAAACCCCAGCAATTTATTATACAAATAAACAGTAAAACATGTTTCATATTTTGTTTACGGCGGTAAATAAACAAGTCGATGGTCGCACAGTAGTATGCGGCGCAGACATAAATTCGAAGAATGTAAAAATTTAACGTCTACTTGTTGGTAGACGCACAGTTATTAATAAAAGATATCAAATTATACAAGCTTATGTTGATTTTTATTATGACTTAAACTTTAGTGTAAGTTTTATTAATGTAACTTTAGTAAAATCTCGAAAGACCATTTAAGCAGAGACATTTCACAGTACATTGACTTTCGGGTAGCAATAAACCAATTTTGTTCACAAAAAAACAACAACAACAAAACAGAGAGAGATTATGTAAATGCTTGCCTTTAAACATGAAGAGAAACAATGATAATAGATAAATAATAATTCATTTTTCCCGTTCGTTTCTGAGTTGCTAAGAATACAGAGACAACAAGACTCCTATTAATTAACGTTAGCTGCAAATTTGTCAGCTTATATGTAACATATAAAAAAAAACCTATAAATTATCAAACTGATGTCAGAAATAAATCATATCTAAAGGCTGCACGTCAGTCTGAATACTCATTTTATTTCAATCCTTTCAACACAAAATTAACGTGCGAAAGGTATTGGACATTTTGATCGGGTACGGTGTACATGTTACTTTGTAACAAAGGATGTGTCAATCGCAGCTTCTCAGGCCTTTCCGACAGGCTCGGAAAAACACCTCGAATGTATTAACATCACCGGATGTTAGAATTTTATACAAAATGGAGTCGCTTCCCATCAAAATAAGTATCGGCTAGACAGTCTTGTATGTCGCTTCTGTGTTATATTTTAGTGTATATCGTTTACTTTAATGAAGTATAGCTCACATCTCAACAGATCATGAAATGTGTTGTATTTATATCAATTTCTATAAAAAAAGGGGGGGGGGGTTGTCATGGACGCCTAGGAAATACATTCGAGGTGTTTTTCCGAGCCTGCCGGAAAGGCCAAAGAAGTTGCGATTGAGGATGTGTTAGCTATAAAACGTCACCAATAAGCGTATCCAAGTCGCGAGGGAACCTATGAACATCGATAGATGATTCATATTCACATATTTAATAACTGTCGATTTTTCTTTCATTGGTTTGGAAAAAATAAAAAAGGAAACGAAAACAAAACTGAATTCAAAACAATTAATCCTTTTCTTCGATTTTATCTAAAATCATTATATATATATACATGTATATATGTTTACGCTTTGAACAGTGCACATGCAAATGTAATCTACCGCGAGGTTTTTTTTTTACGATTTATTTAGATGTACATGTATGCACACTGTGGGAGAAATTGAAATTGGTTGATCATGCATCAGTTGCATCTCTTATACATGTACAATGCCGTTGAGTAATATATAGATTTTATAGAGATTAGTGTTCAATGTCATTGTTGAAATGACCTAAATAACAGTGGTTCAGAGGTGTCATTTTTATTCCAACGTTGTAGTTGAGCGCAGGACAAGAGGGTCAATTCAAATGGGGGAATATATATATATATATATATATATATATATATATATATATATATATATATATATATATATATATATATATATATATATATATATATATATATATATATATATATAATCAAAAAAGAAAAAGAAAATGAACAGTTCCAAAGTTTCTATTCACTTTCTTTTTCTTTTTCTTTTTGATTATTTATACTGTGCGACATCATCTTTCACTCATTTTAGATTATATATATATATATATATATATATATATATATATATATATATATATATATATATATATATATATATATATATATATATATATATATATATATATATATTGTCATATATATACGTCATATATATATATATATATATATATTGTTGTTGTTAATAATTGCAAAAAAGATGGGTGGGTAAGCCGGTCAACAGAGGATGCTCACTCCTCCTAGGCACCTGATCGTACCTCTATCTTTTTAGAGGTCCTTGATGCTCTGCTTTGAATTTGTATTTCGTTCTATAGATTTTTGAGCTGGTGGACAGTTTGTTATTGTCATTTTATCATCTATATCAGGACGAAGATATGAATTGATACTGTAAAATTAAAATATCAACAAATCTGATAAATTTTGAAAAAATCATACATAGCAATCATGAATATTTCATATAATATTGCAATTGATTTGTAGCCCTTAAATATGTTTAATACTTGGGATATATTGCTTTAAACAGGCGTATACGTACATGTATCAATGCCTCGAAATGGTGTCAATTTTTGAACTTCGATGCCTTTTCTTTTATAGAGTGGGTATGTGCTCATTATATTTGTCATAGCTTAAATTTCAGTCAATAAAAACGGGGAGAGATGACCCACTATGCATTAAAAATATTATATTGTGTCTCAACAATTGAACGTTTTAGATAAATAGTAAAGTCCGTATATTCGTGGCCAAAGTCGTGGTGTATATTATTTAAACAAAGCATTTTGTTGTGACTGAAATGGTTTAGTGGTTAGAGAACTATATTTTAGGCAGCCTTGTAGAACTACTTTGTTCTTGCAAACTTTTATCATAACACTATCAAATAGACTGAATTGAAAAAAAAAATGTGAAGTTGTTTTTTTTAATTTACGACTTAACCATATTGGCATTTGGCCATTTGCGCTATCTTATCGCCCCATCTTAAAAAACAGAAACAAATTAAAACAACTCACGCCCACAAAAAACATGACAAAGAACGAAAAACAAGTTAAGCAGAATCACACAAAGAATTTATATTTTTCCCCGACCCGAATTGGAAATAATTAAATAAACAGCGGCCCAATATCGATTGGCTACTTTTACAATAGGTATATGAAGTTCACAGACAATTGTATGTCAAGTTATTTGTCAAATTCACGTGAATTGTACGTAATACTTTTCGTGGAATTCACGTGAAGCTCTTTCCATGCTTATTTCACAGGACGCATCACTGGCTGTATAAAACATATTCCAAATTTTGCTCATGGAAATATACACCATATTATCATTAAACACACTAGGTTTTTTTTCAAGAAATTCATCGACCTGGCGTTTAAATGGAAGCCCCTTTACCGACAATTACAAAAGTGCTTTTAAATTTTAAAAATTCTGACTAGACAGAGAGAGAGTAATCAATTAAATTATATCATCATACATATACATGCATACGCGTGCACCCCACTCAAAGGTCATTACACTAAATTGAAGTGTGTGTTTCTATTCATAATAAGAGGCAAATACCTATAATACTGTTTAAAGACCAAAAATATAAATATGATATAATATGATGCAAATGGCAAAGGTAACCTGACAAGTGAGATATTACGTTAAAATAAAAAGGATTATATACTCAATAGACAATGGTCTTTCATATGGCATATAGATATTTTTTTAAACCTTAGACGGGTGTATAAATGTTTAATTAGGACAGGCATAATTATCTGGCCGTGTTGTTTGTCGCATTTCACAATAATCGAAATATTAAACGACTGCGCTATTTACAATTTTATGACATCATCACTATGATCGCAAAGCAAGAAAACAATACAGTTTATGGGTTTTTGGGTAATACTTACAGACTTTAGACATAGACGCAATTTAAAAAAAAACCCTATTACAATTGCATTGTCGATGTTAGGCAATTGGGGGAAATCTACAGTTATTAAGATAACTTAATATTGTTTCGAACAATCATAGAAATTTTAACAACGATTGGATTTAAAGTTTTGCATATTTTATGGACGCAATGGAAATTAGAGCTATAAATCATTTTAAAAGAGTTACGTGTATGCAATAATGTACTAATTTCAGATCGATTGGTATGAAGTAAATGGTTGCAGATTGTGTAAATAATCAACCTGGGTTGGACAATTTACAGTTTATAGACCGCGAAGCGGAACACTGTTCCAACCCAGTTCATCCACTGAATAATTTAGGAATCAGTCTTAAAAACAACACTGGTCAGTCATGTGATCAAATTCATTGTAAGCTAAACAAAAAAAAAAACAACCAAACAACCAAACAAAACAACCGATAATTCAATCACAAACCTTTTCATCCACAGGGAAAAAAGTTCCTTTTTAGCTCACCTGAACCGAAGGTTCAAGTGAGCTTTTCTGATCACCCGTTGTCCGTCCGTCCGTCCGTCTGTCTGTCCGTCCGTCTGTAAACTTTTCACATTTTCAACTTCTCAAAAACCACTGGGCCAAATTTAACCAAGTTTAGTACAAAGCATCCTTATGGAAAGGGGATTATATTTAAAATAAAGGGCACAGCCCTTTTCAAAAGGGAGATAATTGCGAAACAGTGAGTATAGGCTGAATGTCTTTAAAAATCTTCTTCTCAAGAACCACTGCACCAGAAATGCCAATATTTACACAAAAGGTTGTATATATAGCGAAGATTCTAAATTGTAAAATCGTGACCTCCGGACAAAAAGTAGGGCCCCAGGAGGGTTTTAAATTTTAACATATATAGGAAAATGTTTTAAAATCTTCTTCTCAAGAACTATAATGCACCGGTTTGGGATATTACTATGCATACATGTACATCCTTAAATAATGTAGATTCTAATTTGTAAACATCGTGACTCCCGGACAAATAATGGGGCACCAACAGGGGTTCAAAATTTAAACATTTTAAAAAATACAAAGCTTAAGGAAATGCTTAAAAATTTTCTTCTCAAAACTACAATGTTAGAGTTTGTGGAATTACTATGCATGCATCCCTGGCTTATGTAGATTCTTAATTGGTAAAAGCGTGACCCCCAGACCATTACTGGGACCCCAAGATGGGTTCAACGTTTATTATAGAAATATAAAGGTAACATGTTAAAAAATCTTCTTCTCAAGAATGACAATGCTTCAATTTGTAAGATTACTATCATGCATACAACCTTGCGTAATGTAGGTTTGATAGTTTTAAAATAGTGACCCCTGGACTAATACTGGGGACCCAAGCTGGGTTAAAAGTTAAATGTAGAAGTAAATATGGAAAATGTTTAAAAATCTTCTTTTCGAGAACTACAATGCTTCAATTTGTCAGATAACTACGTAAGCATCCTCAAATAGTGTAGATTCGAAATTATAAAAGCCGTGACCTCCATCTAATACCGGGGCCCCAAGAGGTGTTCAAAGTTTAGCATAGAAATATAGAGGGAAAATGTTGAAAAATCTTTTTCTAGGGAACTATAATGCTTCAGCTTGTGAGATAACTATGCAAGCATCCTTAAATAATGTAGATTCCAAATAGTTTAAACTTTAGCACTGGACTAATACTGTGGCCCCAAGAGGGGTTCAAAGTTTAACATAGAAAGATATATTGAAAATGTTTTTAAAAAGTTCTTCTCGAGAACTATAATGCTACAGTTTGTGAGATTACTATGCAAGGATCCTCAAATTGTGTAAACTCTAATGTAGTGGAACCAAGAGTTATCTTTCTTGATGTTCTGTGCAGTCTGAGAGTTATTCCTCTTGAAGTGGAACTCTTCTACGTTCAGTTTTTCAGGTTGTGTACGTGTGGTCCCACCGCAGTGCTACACATTTTCATTCCTATGTTACTATTTATGTTGTTCAAGCCAACCATAAACCTCGGACCATTACTGGGTCCCCAGAAAGGGGTTCAATGTTTAAAATAGAAAAAGCATATGCTACGAAATGTAATGTTACAAGGAACTGCTGTTCAGGTGAGCGATGTGGCCCATGGGCCTCTTGTTTCCGTTTTATTTTCGTTGTTAAAAAACAATGTTTGAAAAGATTGAATGCTTATTTTTGGATGTCGCCGGTCCAATATTGTATAACACATCAAGCGGTGCAGACAAATTGAATACCGCGCGTATGGTATGATAATTTGCCTGCACCGCTTGGTGTGTCATAGGACCGATGACATCCAAAAATAAGCTTTCAATGCTTATATTTATACTCATAGTAATGCCTATTTTGTGTATCGTTGCTTTAAAGCCATTATACATACTCTTCGTACAGGGGCCAAGCCCGTTTTAACATTTATTTCAATGTAACCATAAATAAAGATGGTTACATTGAAATAAATTTGTGTTAAAACGGGCTTGGTCCCTGTGAAACATACATGGAAGAGCAATGCATATCAAAAGGTTATTGCGTGGACCCTGAGGTCCACGCAGAAAATATATAAGCGAGGTTAAACCGGATGCTATGGGGAACATTCAGCCTGCGCATGAGCTAGCCTGGTTCCAGTGCGTAATGGGTAGCTCAGGGAACCAGGCTGGCACACGTTTATCTGAATCGGGATCGGGATTCCGTGCCATATGCACACATAAGTTCAAAGGCGCTGTAATTGTAAAGTTGTCGGTAAACAGCACAGAAACAAAGTAACGATTGTCCTGTGATATGAACTATCAGTATTATGAAATAAGTTACTGTTATTCCGAAACTACAACATGCATCAAATAGCATAATTTGCAATGTTTTGTTGTTTTCCGAATAGTGGCGAATACACATGTAACTTAACTTTACTTTTATAGTAGGCGAGGCTAGAGAACTTCACGCTTAAATTTTTTTGAGCATTTAAGTATGTTTGAATTATTATGTCATAAAAGTTTAAATCTCAAGAAAAATGCATCAAAATATGAAATTTTAATTTACACAAAGCTGTCACTGAATAGTTAACAGAGTAGAGCGAATCGTACTGTGTGCGCAAATAGTAGAATTCACCAAATGCCTGATACTATACATGCAAACTTCATTCATAGATAGATCATAATTATTTTAGAAGTATGAATCCTTTAAATTCTGAGATAAAAAGTCAGGGCTATACATACATGTATACGTAATACAACGTACAAATTTAGTGGTTAAAAGCAGAGGGCTAGAGTCGGTGGAATCTCTGATATTCTTAAGGCTTTCACGTTTTCGTTGGAAACACATGCAAATGGTCCACGTATTGTAGTCCTTTTTTAAAGAACAGCAACTTGTTTAGTTCTATTCTCTCATAGTGCAAGGAACTTTGTCGAGAAAAAAACCCTTTTCTTTACTAGAAGATTTAACGATTTTTCCCATTAGTATAATGTATAAATCAAATTGCTACTGCAAGTTTGAATATTTCATTTAATTTTACAATAATTATTATACTCAAAACACGCGGTGACGTTTAAATTTGTGCTGATGGCGCATGAATCGGCTCTGTGTATTTTCAGGAAATTGAACGTCGCAGATTTCCAATGCAATTTTAATGGATGTAAATATTGCCGGGTATAAACTGTTTCAGACAACCTATCATACGAATAAAATGACATTTCAAAAATAGGTCGTTAAAAATATATTAAATATTAACATAAAAGAATTTAACTATTTCTATGAACTTTTTTTTTTATCAAGATAAACAGTATCTATAATTGACAGCACTAACTGACCCGTCCATAATATTGGATGAGAAAGTTCGAGGAGGAAAAATGGTGGTTTGTTAGGTTTTTTCTGTTTTGCTTTGTATGTGTAGTAATTTTTTGACCTTCCATGCCGTGTGCATGTTGCACCATCACATTTCAGGAACTTATCAATGTAGATTTACAATGTCACATGCACCTGCCTTTCGTTTATTTTACCTGTAATTTCAATGTGCAAAGTCAACACAACAGTCATACCCCAAAGTTTCGCATTTTACTCATGATTTTCATGTACTTGACCGGTTAATGTAGGTGTTAGCCTGTTTCCCTGACCTACCCATAATGCTCTGCAAATAATCACTTTAAGTAGGACAGGAAACAGACAACGGTAGGTGCTGGCACGATAAAAGACCCTGAATGCAGATTGGCGTGGCTCCGTTTTAATTCAGTTCTCAACACAATTTGTTGGTCATGAATACGATACCAAATAAGTAACGATGGTTTAGATGAGGAAAATTACTGACGCTGATGTCCCTGATGAAAGATGTTCCTACTTGTCGATGATCAAGACTTAACAACTTAGTCTAATTACTTAGTGTAATTAACAGTAATTCTAATTCCAATTTTTACGTTATAATAATATCTATGAACTCAAGTCGTGAAAGGATAATGACCGCGAAGTTCAATCATCATTAACGTCTGTGTAGTGTACAGCCTCCCACGTGTCTACAACATCTGATCTCTTAAGCATCGAGGTTTAAACTTCAATCGCTTTGTTTCAAGCCTTATCGACAAATTGATTTGTTAGAACTCGTTAAGTCGTTTATTTTTAAATTCAGTAGACTTTAATTGTTTAAAAAATATACTGTAAAACTGGAAAACATGTTCATTGTTAATCTAAGAGAGAGAGAGAGAGAGAGAGAGAGAGAGAGAGAGAGAGAGAGAGAGAGAGAGAGAGAGATATGGATAGATAGATAGATAGATAGATAGATAGATAGATAGATAGATAGATAGATAGATAGATTCTTAAGTCTGATTTCAGTTGTGTGAGATCTTAATAAAAGGCTTGAATGTTAGGTCAATTTTAAGAGAAATCTACTACCTTTCAATACTGAAATATAGATAACGCATAGAAAAAACATCGTATGTAAAATTAAGATGAGAGAACCTGAAATGCTCTGTATGATGCTTTTACAACAGATTAACAATTTTCATTTAAACGGAGAAACATTTTAAGAATAGTAGAGAGGGCCAATGGTGTCTCTCTCAAACAGAGCATGGAACATAGCAGGAACACTTCTTCTTACCAAAAATTCTAAATAGTCCGATATTGTATAGTGTCATGTATTGTAAAAGGTTAACAACCCATAGTTTTGCCGTCTGTGTATAAGATGGCTGAATTTTGAAGTCTATAATGCAGAAAAGCATGTACGAGAAATTGTAAAAGCCTTCAAGAACGAAAAAAAAGTTGTATTAGTTTTAATTGTTTCACATTGTACAGATGCAACGAACGCAACTAAACCACTTAAGTTACATGTTAGTTTGAAGTTGCAAATTTCAAAATATTTTCTAAAATACAATATAAGAATAGTCACTAACAAATAAGTAAATTTTAGCCATTTTACACAAGAACATATCGTTTAAAGTAATCTAAATTAGCCCGATTTATTACTAGTGCCAATTTGAAGTATCTTCAATATTGATAAACTGCATGTAACTTAACATTCTTTATGATCAATAGTATAGAGAAAATTTCGCAACGAATAAATTATTCTTCATAATGATATTTCCTTAATTAGATCAATGTTTTTTTCCAGATCATTGAACAAATCATTGAAAAGGTCACAATCAGAGATGGTTAAACATGGAATTGCTTGGTGGGATATTAACACAACCTACATATAAGTCTTTGTCATTTTTTAAAAAGAATATTATGAATTTTCAGCCATATAACAGCGCCATGTTCATTTTTTACCACTGATATAACATTATGAATTTTTTTTACGGATCTAAACAACAATCCCACCCCTTGCGTGCTTCTGTTCTTACGTTTTGAAAAGTATAAGTGTCAAACTTATCCAAATGAACATTGATTCCTTTTGAAGCCAACATTAAGTTAATAGAAACACGTCATAAGTCAATAAAAAATTTTGAAAACAATTGGTCATTAATTCTTGTAGAGAAGCCCCCGTTATGTTCCAACAAATGATTTCTAGTCTTTCACAGCGATGTTGGTTTATACATGTAACATTCTCCACATCATCCTATCCCTCCATACAGGTAGCACCTTTGTGCCCCAGGTACTAGTATATAAATAGTGCCTGTTTGGGAGGGTAACAGTTGAAATTGACACCCCGAGAAAACCATTGTCAACCGACGCGAAGCGGAGGTTGACAATGGTTTTCGAGGGGTGTCAATTTCAACTGTTATCCTCCCAAACAGGCACTATTTATTTTGTTACACTGAATGTCTTTTTTAAAATTTTTAAGAAAATTTTACTGCTTTTATATAGGAATAACGTGAATTCTACAGCGAACCGTACGCGCATAATTTTCGCGCATGTAACATTTTTTAATGTTACCCGTTGCCAAGTGCGTTGCTAACGCTGAGGGTAATAGTAAATATTATTAACTGCGTCTTAACCAATCAGATTTCAGTATTTAACATGAAAGTATAACAATATCTAGTGTTTCCATTCCTCGGTATTCAACACCATCAAAGTACAGTTTATTTACGACAAGTGTTGCCCTTTCCCCCCGTTTTCAGGCATCTTTTAATATTGGGTTAAGTTGCTTTCTCTGTTCATGTATTTGTCTAGGGAATTGTTTTTGGATTCCAAATCTTGTTCCTCCTAATGTGGAAGCGTTCGAGCGGACTTTTTCCCTGATCCTGAATGATAAAAAATTTACTACCACTGGTCTGAATTCGCCGGATCTCCTCCTTCCAATCCTTTGTTCTCTTTCAATATCCTGATTACGGTTACTGATGTCACAGAATTCGTCCACAATTTTCACACAATTTTCTTTTTCTGTCTCTTTAAGTCTGTTGATATGGGACGAAACCCCTCGAAGACACATGTAGGATAAGTTCGTTCTATATGTTTAACCCTTTCTCCGTTTTCCACGTGTAAGAATAGACTTTATATGTTCTGTGAAAGTGTCTCATTGTCCATTTCTTTCTTACGTTTCCCTGTTTTTGTTGTCGATATTGGCTAGAAATTCATTCTTAAACCTATCCAACTTACTTTCAACCATTGACTGCAAGGATTGTTGGCCTTTCTGTAATTCTTGAACGGCATCAGCGATCGCCGTCATTTTGTCCACCAGACCGCTACCCGAACCACTAATCAAACTGGTGTCGTTGTCCGCCATATTTTCAAACTTTGTTAAAGGTCTTGGAGATCGTCTGCGTGGACCGTCGTGTTTGTCTGGTCTTGACATCAATAATATTCATAGATTGAAGAAGATTACACTTATCTGCTATGGAGATTGCATACAAAATTTACGCTATTTACTCACGTAAATAAATGATGAAATTTATCTAACGCCCATGCCAATCCCCGCAATAGTCGAGTACTTGATGATTTATTTGAAACTATGAGTCGTTAAAAATAAAAAAAAAAAATGCTACTGCCAAATACATCTTATCTTAAAGTAAAATCATTTATGAGAATATATAGTAAATGTATTTGATTTAAATTAAATTAAAGAGTATTTTATCTAAATATCTGTTAGAAAACGTCATGGCTTTTTCTATTCTTCTTATGACACTTACACATAATTAAACCGCCTATCATCTTAGGCAAATTAAATGTGACCATGTTCCACGGTAAGTCATACTGTCCGTGCTTAATAATCAACAATCGAATATAAATTATTTTGAAAACAAACGTCTTGGAGATAATTATTGATCTGATTAAATTTTTGATTTAACAAACGCCTAATCTAATAAATAACTTAAATAAAGAACAAACACAAATTGTTCTCAAGTACATGCCTACTTAAGTAAATAAAATGAGATCAATTATAAGCCGCCTCAAAAATACACCAAAGACACCGATGGAAAAGAGTGAAACTTACTTATGGGTATATGGATTAAACATATCGAGAAAAGAAAACTGTTTTTTTTTCCATTTATAGCCCCAAAAACTGCTTCGTTAAGAAAAAATATATACTATTTTTAAAATTCTATTCCCGTTATAACGGAAAATCGACTAAAAAAATTTTAGTCGATGATTGGTGTTGCCGAGCGATAGTCAAGTACTGTTGACATCCTTCCTTTATTAAGATATAAGATGGTATCATATGTTTAAACGCCGCCTACGCAAAAAATAAATCATTAGGAGTTCCTGGTAATCTACTTAACAGAAAATAAACAAAGCATTATGAAAAAGCAAATATAAGCACATACAAATGGATTAATTAAAACGTATTTATGAAAAACGTCATTTTATTATTAAAAAAAAAACACTGACAGCACAATAAAACAATGTATGTTGTTATAGAGTAACGCATGCCAAAATACAAATATGTACATTAAGGTAGTTCATATTTAACTGAGTTGAATACCATAATTTTGATTCCTTTAAACTTCATTAGATATGTCTTTTATAATTGAGGCTGGCATAAATAAAAATTAAAAATCTTTTGGTTATCTTTTAGACATGAAATATAAAAGAACAATATTTGATATAAAAATAAAAGAATGAATATTTGAATAAAGATCCTAGATTTATTATATAGGTAAAATGTTTTTGACTGATACTACAATGCAAAGTGTTATTTCAAAGTTTAAGCTAAGCACATAAAACACATTGCGAGTAATTATCACCACGTTTTCAAAGATCAATAGTTACAGAGTCGTCCGATTTAAATTCGAAAAGCTTGTTAAAACCATGCCATAAAATGTTGACACACAAATGGATAAGCCACTCCTAAATTGGACTTTTGTTTTTTAGATTTTGTATTTTAAAAACAAGAACCCCATTATCTACTTTAGAATTAAAAAAAAGTAATGAACCTCTTCAAAACCACACTTGGAAATAAGGGATACACCCTTGCTTCGTTATGAAAGCATTCTCAAATTGATTGTAAGAAAAAAATATTTCAATGGATTGATATTGATTGGTTCGGAACAAAACAACTATTTTATAGAGAGTGTCAAATTTAAGTCGATCCGCTGGCAGCAAAAAAAAAAGTATAATCGAGTTCCTATCCTGTAAATCATTTAGAGGTTCATATATCCCGACATCTTTTGTTCCAATAAATAGAAAATTAAGTAGACTGACGTTTTTATTTTTTATAAGTTCGACATTTAATCAAATTTTTCTATACATCGCATGGGCGAATCAAGAATGATTTCTTTATTTAAAGAAAGAGAATATATAATGTTTTATTGTCTAAATTGCCAATTGCATAAAGTATCAAAGTCTTTTTTTTGTATGCTAATTTAGTACCAATGGGGAAACTATTGCATTGTTTATTTTTTATTCATGACAAAATTTTGTTCCGGAAGATTCACCATCAATTCGCAATTACAATTTCTAGTTAACACAGAATCCTTTGATATTGATTGCCCATAACAAATTGCGTTTTGTATTACAGAAACAGCCGTTTCAGATCAAATAATTGAACACGCTGAAAGCAACTCGCTCATGTGAACATTTATAGCAATTCGAAGACAAAATAATGAAATAGTATTTTTCGGTTTCTGAATTATCGACTACACGCGGGAAATGGTCGAATGATTTATGAAGTATGACAGAGAGATGAATAACATTAAATATTAAAATTTTACCCTCTTGCAGAGCCCGATTGTCTCACATCGCAGGAGTTTTACCATGTATATTGCAGCTGTATGAGATGTGCAGTGGGTAGCTTTGCCGAAGGGTTTTGATGTCCAGCGGCTTGATCAGTGATATATCTCGGTGACATGGTAAGTCTCTTATTTATAGTGTGTACCATTTTCCTTTAATTCACTCACTTATAGAATGAGTCCGGAAGCTGTTTGGTGAGAGATATAAACTTTACTTGAAGGCGAAGTAAGGTTCTAAATTACAGCGTGGATCAAACTGTAAAATTCTGGGTACATGGGATAAGTGTAGATACACAATTTTCAATAGTTGTCATACTTTAAATTTTGTATTATTTACCTACCCACTAAATTCAAATTGACACTTTAACACGGTATTATTAATATTTTTTTAATTCCCTCACTCAAGGTACTTAACTATGCAATCAAGGGACTGTTTGTTTAGAGATATATGTGGCATGACAAGTTTGAAAATTATTGGTGTGATTAGTCTTAAATTCCCACACTCGGAAATTGAGCTTTGCAATCAATTTTTTTTATTTTTTCCCCCAATTAGAATTAGAATGATGATATCAATGAAAACATTTGTGAATAATTGTAAATCTTGTAGACAAAAGAAAACGTCATTTTAAGTATACATATAATGTTGTAAGATATCAAATACTAGGATATTGTAACATTTGTATGAGATAAATAAGTTAATCTAATGTACAAATACATACAATATGCATTGAATAAATTAAGTCGCAACCATTTCATTATCTGTCGTCTCTAAAATAATCATTACATTTGCGTAGCATATCAAAATTAAGCTTCCTCCTAATGCTTAAGCAGCCCTATTTAGTATTAATAATAGAGAGAGAGAGAGAGAGAGAGGAGAGAGAGAAATGTCACAAATGTTGTCTTCTCTGTCTGAGACATTTTGAAATGAAAATCCATTTTAAAAATGTCCAAACCACCTACCGCAGTAAATGAAGCAGTTTCGCAAGCCACAGAAACCGGAAAAAATCAGGGGTTCGAACGAGCTTCGTATTTTTTTTTTTTTTTTTTGGCACAGCCGGAAACTATTTGTAGATTAATTTGTTTGAAATAAGTATTTTCCAGTGGGATGGTTATATCATTGGTGTTGCCATATGACCGTTTGTACATGTATTACATACTGCTCAAATGCCAGTCCCAATTATTATAAAAATTGAAAACTGCGTGGTTATCAAAAGATAGGAATCCCTTAGTATTATCTTTTTTTGGTTAACATAAGTTATCTTGGAACGTTTTAACCAACTAGTGTTACGATTACAAGGTAAACTTGTTCATATCTGACCAGTGAAAATGCGCGTTCAAACTGAAAATAAACTATAGCGACACATTAAGTCAGACAGTGTGCCATCAGAAATAACAATCAATATAATTTTATTTAAATGTAGCTGATTGTTTTTTTTAGTTAAAATTGTCATATGCTAGTATTCAAATTATTAAACATGATATGATATTTGAAATAGATTACGGCGTTAGAATCAAGTAACATTCTCTTGAGAGAGAATATACGTTATCGATCAACGGTGTAATGTTGGGAGGAAGGTTAAGCTCGATAACGAATTGTGATTACGCAATGCAGATTGTTAATACATAATGCAAACTGTTAATACGCCATGAAAATGGTTAATACTTTATGCAAGCAATGTTTCCTCATCAGCAAATGCACCCAACGGACACACAGTGTACACTCTTCATATCCAGACACGTCAAAAACGCTAGCCTATCTCTTTATCAGTCCCCTTCCGGTTTCACCGGAGGGGACTATACCTTTTAATCTGCGTCCGTCAGTCCGTCCGTCTGTCTGTCCGTCCGTCCGTTCGTCTGTCTGTCCCACTTCAGTTTTCCACACTTTTTTTCTTTATGCAATTGAGGAATAATATGAAACTTGCTGAACAGCTTCAAAATGTAAAACTACAGATCAAGTTTACACTTTTGTAGCGTCTGATTGACATATTTTCGAGAAAATTAATTTTTTATATTCCATTTTTTTAATGTTCGGGTTCGTTATCGGGTTCGGTGTGTATTGAATAAACGAGGCCAGTATGTAGTCAGTAATAATATCGTGCGCTACTTGTACCATTCCTTTTATCATATCTAACAAACAAATAAATTCTGTAAAATAGTGTCAAGCATTGTGTTGTAGATTTATCGGCAGGGTTTTTTTTGTATTATTACAATCGGGTTCGTTGTCGGGTTAGGCTGTTTAACTGTTTGGTTTGATTCGGGGTACAGCTACAGAAGACGGTAAGAAATGATATTCTGCATAACAGTGCATTGTTTTCACAAATTTTTACCAGCGAATACAGAATAGGCTTGGCGAAATTACAGGAGATGATTTTACCTATTTTGTATTTAATTTCTATCAACTATATAGTTTTAATTTCCTCTGTTCTTTAACACTGATTAAAGCATGACATCTCGTTTACAATAGCTCTGAAATAGTTGTGTGCTTGGAAGCTTTCATAGAATAATACAAACCGGTAGGGGACGTGTATTGCTTATGCAATACTCTCAGAATGCTTGTTAATATATGAAATATATTGAATTCACTTGTAGCTACGTAACGTAATTTATTTTCATTGAATGACATATCACTCTGTAAAATTTATAGGAAAAAAGAGCGGCTGTTACACTTGACAAAAGACGAATCTTTTTATTGCTGATATAGATAAAATGAAAATAAATTAGCATTAATTAGCCCACAAAGTTCATTACATGAGAAAAACTCGTAAAACAATAACATTTATTACTCATCATTTCTGTTGATTTTATCTATAATACGTGTATACCGTGTTATGCATTGCCAGACGCAAATTAAAGTTTTATTTGTTTATCTTTCATATCTTTTAATATCTCATGCAGATCGATTTTTATTGTAGGCTTGAGTATTCTAAAATTTGCTATAACTGTGCCCTACCTTGTACAATCTAACTGATCAATATGCATGTTATAAATTATTTCATATGCTTAAGTTCATTTCTATATGAGGCAGCTGGAAATGCAACATTGAGATAAAGAGAAATCCAACACTGAGATAAACAAAACCCACACACAAAAAACGTGACATTTCATTGCTTGTCACAAAAAAGCAAAGACGACATCTTCGAGTAAATTAAGTTCAAGTGTATCTTAAAGTACACTGTACATGGATCACTGCCCTTAATTTCTTGAATTAATGGCCCATACTCCACAGTATAAATAAAATATGAACAAACTATTTTCATAATTCTCAAAAATATATCTGAGATATGTCGTTATCAAATTTTCTCAGTGGCTGGTCCATCGGTATTATGAAATCTAGGACCATTGCTTAAAATAAAACATGTTTCGGAAAATGATCTTCATCCAAATGAGAAAGATGTTTTCCAACTTGTCTACATATAAAAGAAGAAAAGAATATATGTTCAAATCTTATACATGTTCAGTATATTGCCATATTGGTCTCATCCAGGATTCAAACTCCTTATTTTGGGCCAGTATTTTCTAAAGCTTGATAGAGAACTCTGTAAACATTATAACCTTGCATTTAGAGTTCGTCTTACTTTGCTGAGAGTGGACAAAACAATTCTTACTAAGACCAAGATGGTTGCTATACGGACATATCAGAGTTTAAGACCTGAACAGGCACAGAAGGCCATGACCTCTACATTATTTGTAAAGAGTTTAACGGACATAATAACAAACGTTTTGTTTTGTTCTCAGAAGAAGATGTTATGTAAACTACATGGTAATTTTTTTTTAATTTTAAGCGTGAAGCTTTTACAAGAATAATAGAAATGTCAATTGCGAAAGTTTTATCAAGAATTGCAGATACGAATTCTTAATTTTTTTTAAATCCTCTTTTCTAGTTCTTATAAAAAGAAGACATTTGATTAACTTCCATTTATCTTCTTTTCCATCGTCATTAGGAGAAAAGATATTAATGCATAGTTTGAATTTCCTGTAATTTTTTAAAGGTGTTCGTTTTGTTGATTTAACTTTTCTTTTTTTTAAATTGGGATTCCAATTCATAAAAAAGGAAATACATATAACAACCATTTAATATCAGGTAAAGCCTCTTTCACAATTGGCGCACGATCAGAGGCGACAAAATATTCGTGCAACCGAAAAAATTAGATATGGTTCGTAAACTATTGCCAAAATAATCGCATATGAAAAAATACTCGTACGAAACTCGCACGATTCAGAGCGACCGTTGTGTGATGTAAACGCATTGAATTCGAATCTTGCGATATATCTTGCGTCTATATGCGACTGTTTTACAATGAAAGCGAGTGTTGCAAGATAATGCGATAGGATCGCACGAAAGACCAGATGATCGGACGACTGAACGTGCGCCGGTGCGATAGGACGAGCGAGGCTTATCCGATCATGCGTTTCATCGTACGAATGCTCGTACGAGTCAGAGGGGGTATACTGGTACATACATGCACCGCCCGTTTCCGACGCTCTTTAGTAGAAATCGTTGTCAGTAGGATGCAAGAGAAGATACCGCTCAAGAAGATGACAAAAGCAAAATCAAGGTCAATTGTGGTCTGAAACAGATATGCTTGTACAGTGTTTACTGTATAAGGGGTATTTGCCCCGTTTCATTTTCGATTATTGCGATCTTTTTCTCAGTAAGCGGATTAAGACTTTTAAAATTCCAATGTCTCATATTACAAGTATCTCTCTTTAACCACTACATAATTGGGACGAATTCAAGACGAGGCAAAACCGTAAGTAAAAGCGAAAATTACACGGGGCGAAAATAACCAAATATCCAGTATATACTTTTGGCGAAGCATGAAAACTGAAACCGATAAATCTTGCAATGATAGTAAAACGTTGCAAGATTACATGAGACACGTTGAGCAACAGTCTCATGGTCGCACAACACACGCAGAAACAGCTACATTAAATGATTTAAGAAAAATATGTTAAATTAAATAGGTTTGACATTAATATCTTACAAAAAGTCTTTCACAGAATTTAAGACTGTGGAAGATTTTTAAAGGCAAATTTACCCGCATGTAGGCCTAAAAGCATATCAGTTTTTAACTTGCCAATTCCTTGAAAAATGCTTGGAAATGGTTAAAACATAAAGGGAGTATTTCATTATTTTCGAAAGAGCCTTTTCTGCCAAATCTTTAATTCACATTTCTTTAATATATTTGTTCGACACGTGTTTATAATTGTATTAATGAATTGAACATCAGAAGAATAAAACAGCATGTAAACTGTTGATCAATATTTGTCTCTTTGACGGAAAAGACTATTTGATAAAAAAAAAAGAAAGATCGAATACAGTGACTAGAAAGATAAAAACACTATGGCTAAATAATGAAACATATAGACCAACAGAAGAATGAGAAAGATGGATGGTGTCGTAATAAGCAACCAAATTAAATATCATAAAAGTTCTAGAAAACACATTTTATTAGTCAGAAAGTGCAAAAATTATCGAGTAATGTTTCATTTGAAAAAATCGCTCGCATTATTATACAACGTAATTAGAGTTTGATCAAGCGATGTGGCTTTCTTTCGTTTTGGTGATTATAATGAATACGTTTTCTCATTCTGACACGCTCAGTGTCTTGTACAAAATGCATCAAATGCATAAAATCTACATACATATCTCTCAATGATTCCAGCTCATCTTGTTATATCGGGTAACAAACGGGTCTGTCACGATAATGGGATGTATCAGTCAGCGTACCGTGAAATCATACTGACGATCTCATGGTAATGAAAGTGTTGCTGATTTTTGTTGAGCTTATAAGCTCAAAACCAAACGGCTTAGAGGCAAAATATAAATAGATGCATAGTCTAGGTAAACAATACTAGTAACACATTCTTAGACATACATGTATTTCCTATAGACTAATTACACATACTGAGACATATCTGCTATAGACTAATAACACATATTCAGGCATATCTGCTATAGACTAATAACACACACACAGACATATCTGCTATAGACTAATAACATATACACAGGCATATCTGCTATAGACTAATAACACATACACAGGCATATCTACTATAGACTAATAACACATACACAGACATATCTACTATAGAACAATAACACATACACAGGCATATCTACTATAGACCAATAACACATACTCAGACAAATCTGCTATAGACTAATAACACATACTCAGACATATCTGCTATAGACTAATGACACATACTCAGACATATCTGCTATAGAGTAATAACTCATACTAAGACAAATCTGCTATTGACTAATAACACATACTACATGTTAGACATATCTGCTATTGACTGCTATGTTCATGTTATTATTCATATTTCTTTTTATTTTTTATACTTTTGCAACAAACACGCAAATTATCTTGAATGTTTTGAGGACCCTCCTTAATCTCACATATTAAACACGTATTATGAATGCATGTATACATATGAAATAACAAAACATCTTCCAAACATTTAATGTTATTAAGGACATTATGTAATGAGATTTTTAATGTTTGTTTTAAGAATGACTAATACAAAACCTGTTGTGGTTAACCATACTAGTACTATTTGTGTAGTTTTCAATTAATGTATAAACAGTATGCTTTTGTACATGTACATAATTATAGAGTTGAGCCTTATTATTGCGACCACCTTTAGCATTATCCGTTCGCCGGTTAAATTAAGTCCCGAAATATTTGAAATACTGCAAAAGACACAAGATAAACAATATATGTAAAAAATAATAATAATGAAAATTCTTATGTTGGGATTAATAAGTTTTTTAGCAAATGATACCATTTCTTGAATCTTATTTTCAATTTCTATAAATGAATAAAAGAACTTTAGCTATAAAAAAAAACATGTTGACAAAAATATAATTTGATATTAAAACTGTAGGAATTACATAGATGTTTTTATGTTTACAGGCGACGATAATAATTTCATTTATTTAATTAGTAGTAGTAGTTCGTTGGCGTATACATTACATACATTGCCATAGCATACAATTTAACAGTACTTTACAATAATGTGGGTACAGGTGGGAGGCATATTATATAAATACATAGTATAAAGGAAAAGAACAAATATCAAACACACAAATAAAATAGTAACTTTATCAACTTAATTAATGCTTATTCACGTTTGCTGGTCTAGGTATCATTATATCCACCATAACAGAATCAAGAGCATGCATATAAAAACATATCTGATTCTAAAAGCAGAACTCTCTCAAAAATGACTTATTTGTACACTGGGTGCAATCAAAGGGAATCCCGTATCCCGCTTGAGACACATAAACCCGTGCATACAGAGAAAAGGATTTGTGCGCCGTTTGAAGATCAGTTTGTTACCACTCCGTTAAAGTAACCTTCAGATAGTTTCCCAACCTCAATAGGCAAATTGACAAACCCAGCCAGCACGTATTCGTGGAAGGATGGTTCACCTTAAATCGGAAATCAAACTGCCGAGGCTATAATGGTTGTTGGTGCACAATGCATTTACATTTTGCATTCGTCATTAACGATTGTTTCTTCAGTCTCTTTTTTGTTTAAACGCACCATTGGACTTAAAAAAAACCTTATCGATTATTTGCCTCTAACTTGTATATTTATTGGATTGTGTATCAGATATCCTAGAAGCATTCATAGTTATAGACTTTTAAATGAGAAGTTTTAAAGGGGCATTGTCACGATTTTGGTAAAATTCTTATTTTCTGTTTTATCATTTACAAGGCTTTAAAAATGCATTTTAACGATCAAATGAAATTTGAGAGTCAGTCGTATTATAAGCAAAATACAAGGCTCACAATTCTTTGGCATATAAACAAGGCGCGTGTCATGTTTTTTCAAGCTGATTTGTCAATTTTCTTATTTATTTTAACACATTTATTTTAGGTCTTAAACTTGAATATTTACCTCAACATTCCAAATGTAAACAAAAGGTCTGTTTACATACAAAAGAATTGTTAGCTCTGTAACTCAACGAATGACACTCAAATTTTTGGTTGCTTACTAAAAATGCTTTACTGAAGCATTGTCAACATTAAAATCAAAAATTGAAATAATATTTTACTAAAATCTAAAATCGTGACCATGCCCCTTAAAATAGCAATATATTCGACCTCAACGTATAAAAAGATAATGAATTATTAGTAACTGGAAATGTTTAATGAGACAGTCTCCAACTTAAACAATTAACTACTCGTTATCTTTGTATGCTTATAAATATTCAAGTAGTTTTCACAGATCTGTCGGTAGAAGATAAACAGTGTTGGACCTCAACGTCAGAACTAATACATTAGTCAGATTATAGCGGGACAGAATGACCCAGCAGCATGAATGAATGGCTGCTACCTAAATTATATAAGTGAAGCGGAAGTAGTTAATGAAAAGCAATAATCCCTTTCTGTTCTCTAGAGTATGTTTTGTGACTTCCTGTTCTGAACTCCGTACTGTTCTCCGAGTCTTTTGTCACGTGACAGAAGGGTATATAAAGCGGAGACAGACGTTGAGAGTCAGTCTTGGAGTCGAAGTCGACTGGTGAACGAGGAAAATAAGGTAATAGTAAAAGCTATGTCTTACGTGCCTGAATAAGGCTTTCGAGACCTGAAAATAAAGCTTTGTATCTATAAGATAGTCGATTTGGCATTACCTCTATTTTATTCGGGGTTGTGCACTTTTATAGTGCGGTAATACATAAGAGCGCAATAGAAAGGCGCTCGCACTCCAGAGAGAAGAAAGGGATCGTGAACATATTGTTGATTTAAATTTGTGATTGAGAAAATTGATTATATTTATCATAGCTCAGGTAGAGCAGCCGAATTAAAAAGAACTCAAAAACGTTACATAAGCATATGTTGCGAAGGGTATAACAAAACAGTTGTTTACTGGATTCGCACTACATATGATTTGTTGGACCTTCAGACAAAAACGTGGCACTCGGTCTTGGGCAACACATGCATTACAGTTCCAACATATCAATTGATGCCCTTGTACCCAGCTGTATAATCATACTCATATATGATCATACTCATTTGATAACTGTATAATCATACTTGCATCGTCTTAAAATTTGCTATTCTACATTATTATACTTTTATGTTGAATACTGAAATCTCATTGGTTTAGACGCGATTTATTGCTATGCGTTAGCACCACACTTTGAAACGGGCAACACAACGAATTGTTACATGCACGTACAGTTCGCCGTGGAATGCACTCCATTTCTATATAAAAGCAGTAAAATTGTCTTTAAAAATAAGACATTCAGTATAATAAAATAAATAGCAATAAATACAATTGACACCCCTCGAAAACCATTGGCAAGCTCCGCTTCGCGTCGGTTAACAATGGTTTTCTTGGGATGTCAATTTCAACATTTACCCTCCCACAAAGGCACTATTTATATAGTAAAATAAGGTTATTGCAAACACGCTTATAATGAATTGACGCTTACAGCAAAGTGATTTTCATTCCCAGTGACTTTAATATATGTTGTAAACTTGGCAGATTAAACGAATTACGCTTATAACGAAGTAAAATCGCCCGTCCCTGGCACTTCGTTATAAGTGTGTTTTACTGCATATAATTGTGATCAATAAAATAGGTGCTGAATTCTATGTCTTGGTTCTGTTTACAGATATGTTAATTTAAACATTTTTTTTTTTGAGTAATCAAATGGATTACGCAACAGGCAAAGCCTATATAAACCCTCTCCAAAATACAAAGTCAAGAAGTGGTGTTATAAAATAATCATAGAATAAATTATACAGTATAATTTACCAGTTTACAGAGTGATATATTATTGATATTTTTGTATACAAGACAAACGATAATTGGATAATAAATAATAAGCTTGACTTTTGTCATATGATTATAAATTGAAAGTTAATTTGTTGTTTAGCATATACATGAACACATTCATTGTTTACAGATGTATGACGTTGTTCCTGTTCTGTTGATTTTATGTACAATTGGACGAAAAGCGCTCAGTAATCTACAAGGTACGTAAAACCTAGATAGTACACGAGGAAAAGTCTAGTGTCAGTAATGTATGTGACTTAAACCATTGGTTTTGTAAACAACGCGATCTTCCCCAAGCTCGTACATTGAGGGTTTGCATAAATGGTGTTTTGGCTCAACTTAAAGTGTTAAATGCTAAATGATGTCGATGCAAAATGTTGATTATTGATGAAGGAAAATGCATGTCACGCTGTTATCTTATTGTGCATTGATTGGTTTTTTTTACTTTTGAGTTACATTTAGATGACATCATTAGCTAATTAATAGAGGCATTTGATCAGGATCGTGGATATTGGGTAGTTTGTATTGATCAACATCTCGATTTAAGCATGTTTGTGATAACAATGTAATTGGCTAATTTGAATAGTCATTAATAGCATTTTCCTGGCTCCACTTTAATTTGTAAACTATTGATAACACTATACTTACAGAACTTTTTCGCTATAACATACAATAGAACTATATAAATGGACGAAAATAACAAGAACTAGATACGATCTCGTTGCGAGCAACGAGGAGGTCTTCCGTCCGATTTTTAGAAGGAAATATGACATCATCGACTTTGATTTTTGACCACAAAACATGATATGGAAAAAAGAGTGAAGTACTAATGCTTTATTGTATCGCTTTTTATAGGTTCTCTTACATTGCTGTTTTAAATACTTGCATTTCTTCCAATTTAGATGAAAAAGATTAACCATGTTCACCTCTGGTCCCTAAAAACCCTTATTGGGTAACACAAGAGGAAATCATTATATTGTTAGGATAGATAAACGTATTATACCTAATCTAGCTTTAATAACCATTCACAAAATGACTCTCATTAAAGGGCTATAGATAAAAGATTTTAGAGCCCTTTCATCCCCTAATTTAAGGGGCCAGCCCCTTTTTCTTGATATCAAATGAAAGGCCATTTAACTCTAAACAAATTTTGTTCAACAAAAGTTAAGAAATTTGTTACCGTTCTGGAAATATACGAGAAAGAAGATTTTAGGGGCCGATCCCTTATCCCCTTAAAGGGGCCGTTTGACGAAATTTTGAAGGTTGCATTTGTTAAGTACATCATTTTGAACAACTTTTCTTCTGTACTGCATTACAAAATATTTTTCCTTTCTGGGATATGGGTGATTAAAAGTTTGGACTTTTGGCCCCTAAAAACCCCTAATTACATAACACATGATAAAATCATAACATTACTTGGATACATAACTTTTAGATAAACATATTTGCTTCTATAACCTTTCACAAAATATCTCTGTTAAGGGCTACAGATTAAAGTTTTTAGAGCCCTTTGGTCCCCTTTTTTGAGGGGCCAGCCCCTTTTTCTTGATATCAAATGAAAGGCCATTTAATTCTGAACAAATTATGCTCAACAAGTGTATAGAAATTCGTTACCATTCTGGAGATATATGAGAAAGAAGGTGTTAGGGGCCGATCCCTTATCTCCTTTTAGGGGCCATTTAGCGAAACTTTGAAGGTTGCATATTGTTGAGAACATTTTTTTGAACAACTTTTTTTCTGTATTGCATTAGAAAATATTTTTTCGTTCCGAGATATGGGTGATCAAAATTTTGGACGTTTGGCCCCTCAAAAATCCCTTAATTACGTAACACATAATAAAACCATTACATTGCTTGGATACATAACTGTGAGATAAACATATTTGCTTCTATAACATTTCACAAAATATCTTTCAGTAAAGGGCTACAGATTAAAGACTTTAGAGCCCTTTGGTCCCCTTTTTTAAGGGGCCAGCCCCTTTTTCTTGATATTAAATGAAAGGACATTTAATTCTAAACAATTTTTGTTCAACAATTGTTAAGAAAATCGTTACCGTTCTAGAGATATATTAGAAAGAAGGTTTTAGGGGCCGATCCCTTATATCCGTATAGGGGCCGTTTAACGAAATTTTGAAGGTTGCATATTATTAAAAACATTAATTTGAACAACTTTTCTTCTGTATTGCATTACAAAATATTTTTTCTTTCAGAGATATGGGTGATCGAAATTTTGGACTTTTGGCCCTTAAAAACCCTTAATTACGTAACACATAATAAAATCATTACATTGCTTGGATACATAACTGTGAGATGAACATATTTGCTTCTATAACCTTTCACAAAATATCTTACAGTAAAGGGCTACAGATTAAGACTTTAGAGCCCTTTGGTCCCCTTATTTGAGGGGCCAGCCCCTTTTTCTTGATTTCAAAGAAAAGGTCTTGTAAATACAAACTTTTTTTTACTTTACATGTTTTAACAAAATATTTTTTAGAAAAAAGATAATCAAAGAAAACCGGAAAAAATGACGACTTTTTTTCCATCTCAATTTTTGGGTCCAGGCGAGCTTCGGGGCCTTTTAAGTCAGATCAAAATGAAAATAAAATTGCAAATCTACAATCTTTTGTCTACTATCCCTGAAAGTTTGAACTCAATATCTTTTATAGTTTAGGAGAACGTAGAGGGACAAGCGACCCCTCTAAAAATCGCTAAAACGTCAAATTCTCAAAAACGGAAGTGACGTCATCAATATGATAAAAAACCTATAAGGTTTAGATCATTATCTATCAGATCTGAAAGTTTCATGAAAATCGGTCGAGCTGTTTATGAGAAATCGCGTGCACAAAATTTGTAAGAAAAAAAATTAAAATAATAATAATAATAGGGAAAAAGAAACCGAAGAATAACAATAAGGTCTTCCGTTGGAAACGGAAGACCTTAATAAACCAAAATATAGTGTTTAATAACATTTTATTCTTTTTATTAAGAAAAATGCAATCCACATTAAATAAATGTAAGATGTAGAATGATTTTTGTTTATTCGATAACTATTGACGATGTATGTTTTTAATAATTTTGAAGAAAACAAACACCTAAAATTAAAATCTGACTATGAATTAATGAGTTAAGGCTAAATCACTTGCCTTCTCATATTAACTCGATTGCTGTATTTAACTCTATACTTTTGATCGGTCCTGATTATTAATGTTTCTGGTCAAATCCCGCAATAAAACTTTTAGCTGGATGCAATTTTTAGCTGACAAAATGCTGTTTTGAGCTTAAAGCAAATAATACTCACATCTGATATGTATCGATTCTTTACGCTTATAGATAATATTTGTATTCTTTTTTTAGAATCAGATCCAAAATGCCGTTACCGGGTGCATTTTCCAAAGGCTTCATGGCACACAGCTTATGACGTGTGTGCCGGAGAAAACAAAACTTTAGCGAAAATATCTTCCCAAATAGAAATACAGCTTGTAGATCTAGTGTTGTTAGACGTAGAGAAACTTATCGAACAGCTTGAGGTGAAAACGTACGTACATCGTTTAATTTGATAATTATAATTAAGAACTCTTCGTCCTAAACATTTATATTTTATTAGTCTGTCCTGAATTCCCATTGCCATCGCTTCTTGATGATTTGATTAAAAAAAAATACAACCAAGCACACCTTACAGCTTAGAATATTTGAAGTTAAAACAATAAAAGAAAAAAGTCAAAGAAGCCTCTTTGATATTTCATCTCCAGTTGTTCGGAGATATTGACAAGAGTGAAACACAAGTTTCTCACAGGGATATACAATGGAAAAGTCTAATTTCTTTTATCCATTTGAACGTTCTCGGAAGATAATATCAACTTTTTTTTACTACTTCCATGTCATTTGCAATTCAAATTCACCGAAGACTTTTTAAGCTGTTTTTTTTTGCAAGAAAGAATTGCTGGGTCAATGCTGGAATCCCACTGTCGTGCGATTCGTTACGAAACTACGACTGACAAATCGTATTATAACTGATCGTTATCTATAACTCTAGGATTAGGTATGAGGGGATAAGAGTCGATACGTCCATATGCGATTTGTTGAGCTTTGATAGAAAAAGGCAACAGTACTAGAAATATTTTAGGTGACGCGATCTGTCACGATCTTATCAATATTTTTGATTCGAAAAAAAAATATGTTCAGATGATATTGTCAAGACAGAATTCCCTATTGGATCTCGATATGATCCGAACATCACGATTTGAGAGGGTTGTCTACGTGTATATTTTTTTATACGTTACGATACATTTAGCAGGACATGATATGCTTTGTTGCTATGCAGAATGATAATGATGGCAATTCTTTTCAAGATCAAGATTAAAGGTGATCACGATATGTGCTACCATTTGACCCAACAATAAATTCATTTCGCCTCCCTGACCATTTTTTGACAATATTAGCAAATCGCAAATGAACGCAGCGCAGCTTAGTGTTTGCCTTCATCAAGACTGATCCTGCTCAATACGATTAGGGGCACGATAAAATGCGACGTGAAGTGCTTAAAAACGATGTAGGGCGATCTATTACGATAATAACGAATAATTTCGATTGAAAATTAACCGTGTTAATCCCAGGATTTTGTTTTGACGATCAAAAATGTTCTACGCTTAAGACGATTGCCACGACATACCTCAAGATCGTTTGAGATTTGATACGATTACTCTACGATTAAAACCGCGATTTCAATCGTGCCGCGAATCGTGATATAGGAAACGTGGCACGATATATGCACCAGTGTATTTACATCCACCAAGTATGATTCCCTAAATTTCTTTTTAAAAAATGATTGTACTTCATAGCTCTGTTGAAACTGACAGGACTGAAATCTGTATGCTCCGTTTATCGATTCGTCGAAACTTTCAGCAACAGAAAAATCACGGACTGTACGAAGTAATCATGATGCCTGACTCGAAATTCCCATAAGAGACGATTTGACTTTTTCTTTTATCTAACGTACTGATGAATATTAACAATAATTTAGCTAATTGTACCTACCTATTACGATCAATTCATTAATATGTTATAAGAGATGATGTTTCATGCGGGATATGAATGTGACGACATTGCAGAAAAAAATACATAACCCGCGTTAGCTTCCAAAGAAAGTATTTTACTGTTTAAATAACTCTACTGAATGAATGTAGTTTAGAAAAAAACATATTGTTAGGAACGAGAACCTGGAATAGACAATACTAATTAAGCAATATACGATATATTTTGTTTATTATTATTAAAAAAGGACTTTTGTAGAATCTGAAATGTTTTGACTTTATTTGAATAGAGATTTACAAGGCGTATGGATTGAGGGGTTTCGACGGTCTTCCAACAATGAAACCATGCAACAAAACTGTCGGAGTCTAGATCCTACGTTTAACATAGTGACCGCAGCAGAGGACGATATACTATGTCTCTACTATAACTACACAGACAAAAAGTTCTATGCAGATAATTGTAGTACAGACAGGGCGTTTCTTTGTGAAAGTATGACTACTGGTGAGTAATAGCGATTTGACCAGCTTGCTGGTTTCTTTTGTGTGTTTTTTAGTTTTTTTGGTTTTTTTTTTGTGTAATAAATTATTAATATAAGTTATTTTATACAACCATACCCCAAGAACGTGGGGGAATAAGCCTAGGGATAAAACCAACTAAGTCCATTTGAAAAATCCACATATTTTTTTCTTATGAATATCATTTTTGTTACATTTGTTAAACTTATGTATTCATTTACATTCAGTATTGCAAAAATCTTAAAAATGTTACTTCAAATTTAATTGATATTTAGACATCAAAATATGGATATTATACGTTTATTTAGCAACGAAATGCTGATGAAATCGGATGTTCAGACCAAATTATTTTATAGAGTGGGTAATCACACCATTTTTTAAAGAACATATACTGATAAAGCATGAAAAGTTTATGTTTTTCAATTTTCCAAAAAATGGCACCAAGACCCAATCTATGGTAAAAAGTAAGTTTTCTTCTTTCAATTTTCAAGATGATCAAGTTTGTTTTTTAAATGGTTAAAACATGATGTAGCGGTTATCGAGGAGTTCTTCGAAAATAAGTATGTTGAAGTTGGTGTTCGATTCTAATGAACCTGGTAAATATTTTTTTTATATCTTTGTTTAATTTCTTTAAATTTGAAGAACTCGCTTGACGTAAAGAAATAAAAAATGCGTTATTGTGAATTAAACACAATCATGCTCTTAATCATCTTATTGAATTTTATTTACTGCTAAATAAGTTCTCTTTAGTATTATTTTTAAGAATAAAAGTGTTACTCTGTTGAGGGGGCAAAAATTAGACTTTAAGACTTTAAGGTCTATCAACAGTCTCGATTGAAGTCAACTTTTCGTAAGTTCTATGCTTGTGACCTTGTCAGTCTGGGTTGTATGCTGACTGACATTTTTTATACTTATTATTAGACAATTCTTGAAGGACCAAAATTAGTTCAGGAGAACAATAACTAACATTGACGAGGAATTCTATTTGCAAATAAAATAAACCGCTATGCTTGGGGACAAAAGTTGCGCCCATATAATATGCCAACTTAGTGATGGGGTATTTAGAGAAAATTCTTTTTGAAAGAATATCAGCAGTGTTGGATGCCGATCTTAGTACCTAAATACAACGGATTTATAATTCAATCCCATGGACACGCACCAATGTCTGGATTTTAGATCGTGCCATCCGTCCCACTTTCAACGCAATATTCCGTTTAACATGGCACGGAGAATCTATAAAACTATCACGGCCAAAACCTTACGTTCTAAACATTTGGAAGAATTAAATATATTTCTTCAACGACAGAAATACTCGATAAAATTAATTAACGCTAGAATAAAAAGAGCATCACAAATTCTATGTTTGCCGGTTTTCCAATGATTCCAACAACGAGGGGAAACTTGCTTTTGCTGTAACCCACAATCCAACGAATAGGGCTGTTCTAAAAGACGCAGAAAGACTTTATTCTATTTTAGAACAGTTAGAAAATATGAAAAATTTACTACCTTCGGAAGTCATTATCAGAAGCCGACGACAAGCACCGAATCTTAAACACTTGTTAACCAATGCCCGATTTACAATGCGGGAAGAAGTTCCATTCGTTAAAAAAAATGCGGCGATCTGAGGATGTGGTACATGTGCTTACATAGAAGAAGGGAATAAAATTCTACTAAATTCCGGGATGGAAATTCGTGTCAAATCATCGATAAACTGTAAATCGAAAATGTAACGGAACAGAACTGTATACAAAATACATCGTATAATCTTTTCCACGCAGACAAAGGGTTAAAGTCAACTCTAGAGTCCACTGAACTTCTCCCCATGTCTTCAAACTGAGGGTCTTAGCCTCCAGAAAGTAGAATGAAAATTATGTATGCTTAACAAACATAAAGTTACATATAATTACTCAAATCAAAATACATATAATCAGTAAGTGTATTGCTTCCAGCTTTTTTTAAAAACACAATTTTCCAGATTTAAATGATTTATCCCCAAAAAATTAAATATTCTATATATTATTCAATGTTTTGACATTCTTTTCATAATAGAATCCTAAAACTAATATTTCCCATGATATTTCAAAATTGAAAAGAAAATTCCACCTCTTGCAATGTGTGTTTTACTAATTTACAACTAAATAAGTCTTCGATCATTTGACAAAATTTACATTCGGCTGATACATCTTTATTTCACTTACTTACACTAAAATTAAATAAAAGTATACAGTTTAATAACTTATAATTGAATTTAGCAACTCTCTTATCATGCATGTATTTTATTTTTTGATGACAGATATTTTTCCTAATGTTTCCAGCCGATAGATATTAAACAATTTGTTCTATCTGTTTTCAATACAGATCTCTTAAATTTTATATTCACAAAAATAGAATTAATAAAATTTCATTCTTTTTTTTTTATTATGGCAAACTTTAAAGAAAAACCTTGCATTTTGTTGTACATTTATGTATTTTGCATATGAACAATATACTTATTTAATCAAATCTATCTATATAATTCCTAAAAAAAGTTCTTATCATAATTTACTCACAAAAAAAAAATGTTCTTCTCCATGATGAAAAATAATTTACAACATGTAAATTCCCATCTACATCAAACGTATCTTTTGCAAATAAAATACCACATTTAATCGTATTTAAAGGACAATTGTTTTGCTTTGTATGTAAAAAGATAATTATTCCAGATAAATTCTGTTAAGGATTCATCTCTCTTCAAGTGATTGATTTGTCCCATTTTTTTTACATTTGTTTAAGTCCTTGTACGGCAAAAATTACGACTGTTTAAATTAAATAAATTGTTAACTGTAGCGCTTTCAGCCATGTCGGCTCATCAGACAACTACATGTATGTATATTAAAGTTGTTTTGTTTACTAGTTATTTATTTTGGAATTCACTTCCCATGGGGCAGGTCTGAGTAACTCGGGTAACATACTGGCTGATGTACAGCTAGAGAACAATGTAGCAGCAATATTTTGCTATTAGAAATAGCCATATGCATCCTTTATGTACTCTATTGTTTAAACTGATGATTGTAAGATAAAAGTCTTTATTGATATTGATTTACAGTGGTATTTGTGTAACAAGTAAAAATCATTTAAACACACTTATAAACCTATTATTTCATTCAATGGGTGAAAAGCAACTTCCAAGAGCTGTTACAGTAATTAAATTAATTATTAACAACGTTACTCTCATTGCAGATTTGGAAAATTGTATGATGAAAAATGGGATAACATCGGTCGTAAGTGATATACCGAATGGAATATGTGAGTTGAGGAGTAAGAACGCTTCTTTAATAACCCTAGAAGAGTGCAAATCGGGTTGTTTGAAAGAATCTAGATGTTATGCTATAGAATACTCATCATTCTGCAAAGAATATATGTACAAGCATGAAACATCCCGGTGTTACTTTGGAAGAGGAACGGTGTTTATCGACCACAAAGGTATGGTTTTCAGTTGTTAAGCATCTACCTTGGATAATAATTATATTTAATCATGACTTCTTCTAAAATCGTTGTGGTTATATAAGGATAAAAAAAAATGATTTTTAGTATTATGAGATGATCAAATCCAAAAACGCCAAAAAGGTTTAATCATAATGATACATTTTATCACGCCCGACTGTTTTTAATAACCTAATATTAAAAAATGGTGCCATATTATTACATCTATATATTTTATAACACTTGTTCAATCAAATATTAAATTTCAATGTATTGAAAGCTTTACTTTTCGTATGATTATGCTAGCCACGCTTGTGCCCAACTATACGTCAGAAATGATGAAATGTAAATGTATTTGAAAATTCGTTACAAAGATTGATTTGCAGTGCTTTTACAGACAAAGACACTGGAAAATGTAAATATCATCCATTACAGTGATCAAGAGGCCTATAACACAGCCTACATTGCCTACAAAAAAACAAGGCGTATCAAAGAACAATCAATATTATAGATCGCCCTAAGAAAGAACCAGATTTGTTGTTCCAACATGGAGAAATAATTGCTGAAAAGTAGAGATGTGGATTTATTTAAAAGATTAACTCAAAAGATCTGATATGACTATATATATATATATATATATATATATATATATATATATATATATATATATATATATATATATATATATATATATGAATTATGACTACTAGAGTAGTCATAATGCATAGTTAAATAATCATACTAGAGTAGTCATAATGCATAGTTAAATAATCATAATGCATTTTTTTTGCTAAAACTAAAATATGTTAGACGGGCAGTATGCTATTCGTATGGAAGTAGTGACTGGATCCTTTTCCACTGGTAAGTGTGGTATGAAATGAACCTTTCGATATATATTTTTAATGCTAAAATCAAAATATGTCAGAAGGACAATACGACTGTAGCTGTAGTGATACGCTGCAGTGATACGCTGCACTCTGAATGCATGTTTGATGAACTTTCCTCACCAATTCATCAATATTGCTTCAATATTACTAAGATTTCGTCTCAGCAAATACGCAGTGATAACGGACATTAAAAAGCATTTTTTAATGTAGAACCACAAGAAGACAGAGACGTTACAAGATTCTTTTGGGTTGATGCCCCCCCCCCCCACAACAAATCCTAATGGATAGTTATTGGACTACAGATTTAGATCTGTATATTTGGAGCAATTTGTTCTCCATTTATCTTGAATGATATGCTGAAGAATTTAAAGGAAAACATCTATATTGACACCAAAGAAAACAGAAGATCTATATGTTGACAACATTAGTTCAGGCTTTCGGAAAAAAGAAGTGCTTAATTCTTCCTACAGTCAGACTCGATCTATATTTGCCAAGGCTGGATTCAACGTTTAAACATGGGGCTCAAACTAAATAAGTCCTTAAGGAATATGCCAGAAAATATGAGGTGTTAGACAAGGACGCTGTTGTTGAAGTTTAAAGAATGAAATGGAATGTCAAAGAGGATAATGTAACATTTGCTATACGGGAAATAGGTAGCACAAAGAAAAAATATGCGACGAGTTAGCATTCTCTCTGATTCTCATTGTCATTAAAATATCTGGTGTCATTTAAAGTTAGTCTCTGTTTTAACAGACTTTAACTTAGCTTTAAGAATTTTGGAATCTATATTAAAGAAGGTGTTTTAGCTCCTATGCTATTTTTCCTAAAATTGTTGAACATAAAATGGAAAAATTCGAAGTTAAAGAGTTCGGTGTAAATCTTATTTTGCATGCATCATTGTACATAAAGCAGTGTAGAATTTTATCAGGAAAGTATGTAGTAACTTTTATACGACCATGAAATAATTTTGATAATGGTTCCACATACAAATGTGGCGGACTTCACGCTTTATGAAAAAAAAGAATTCCTCATTGCATGTAGTTAAAAAAACTGCCTTTTTAAAACAGAATGAATTTAATCTAAACGTTTAGAATCAGGCAATTTCTTGAAAACCGCCATTTTCGATAAATATTATTTATAAAAAAAATCACTAATACCTTGGAAATCTAAGAATGCTGTGTTAAATTTCACCAGTACAATTCATTTAAACAATAAAATGCTTTCTTTGGTGATTAATTCGGGATATGAAGGTAGCGAAATTTCAGAGAAAATACATTACCCACATAAGCTGGTTTTGTAATTTTTTTCTGCAATGATCGCTACCCTCATAACCTGCATAAATTATTAAAGAAAGCATTTTATTGTCTATATAAACGTCTTTCTTTACACTAAGTAATAGAAGTGAGTGTAAAAATAAGCAAAATTCACTTAATTACTGTAAATGTACATAAGAGCGTTAGCTAAAAGATACAGCCAAATCGTCTCCTGGGAGACTTTGAGTCTGACATCATTATGATTACCGAGTATTTCGTGCAGCCCGTTATTTTTTTTTAGGTCGTTTTAGGTTTCGATCAATCCATAAACAGGGTGTGTAGATTTCAGTCTGGCTGTTTCTGTAGAGCTATGAACTAATTATAAACTTGTATTGTGATAAAATATGTTCTTCTGAACAAGGGAGTTCAAAACAATGTTCGCATTAATGTAGAAAATTGTTTGTTCCCCTTTTTATGAAATAACCGGGCATTCAGATTCATGTACAGGTTGTTGAAAGTATGAATCGGTTATGAAGCAATATGTAGATAAAATATGTACGGATATGTACAGTTGTTAACTCAATATATCCCAGTGACCTTGAAATATTAAAAGATACCACAAGTTTTATACTTTGATATTTTGGTAGAAAAAGACGCTAAAAGTTACCTAAAACAGAACTGTATATGATAAACGTGATGATTTTAGATTTTCCATCGTCAACTTCCTTTACTTATGTAGACATTTACCATCATCACCTGCTTATGGGGTTTATGTCTCTCAGCCTATTTGTTATGCAAGAACGTGCTCTAAATACGAAGAGTTTCTTAAACGAGGTAAGCTACTAACAAACAAGTTGTTGAAACAAGAATATCAAGAACCTCAACTAAACTCATCTTTACGTAATTTCTATGGTCGATACAATGACCTTGTCAGCTAGTTTAATGTTTCAATAAGACACATCCTGACTGACGTTGTCCATCTTTGTTAAACCATTATTTATTCACCGAACAGACTACGGTTTCTTCCGATTTTTATGCCCTTGACAATGAGCACACGGCGGGTGCGACCGTTCGGCAGAGCATGCTTAGTCCTCCTTGGCACCTGATCCCATCTCTATCTTTTCAGAGGCCCGTGTTGCTCTGCTTTGAATTTGTATCTTGCTTTCTGGATTTTCGAGATGGTTGACAGTTTGTTATTGTCATTTTTTATTCATGCGTTAGGAGAATTATATTGCTTTTAAAGTAATGGGTATATATATTTTAATGTAGATTTCTCAACTGTCTGTTAGACACACTAAAAACAGAAGTAGATATTAACTCTCATAGCAGTGTTCTATCAATTGGCCTAATATATGATTATTTGGAAAATGTCTCGTAAAAATGTCAACTTGGTACCGACTAATGTGACATATTGCTCCTTTTTTCTGAATGACATAACCATATACATTTTAACTAAGTTTTTTTTCACTCCCTCGTTAAAATTATGAAGTAAATACATATAAAACAGTTTCAGATTCAACAATCTGTCAAGGAACTTATCAGCACACGCTTTTTGAAGTTCATGTGTCTGAATGTTGATACATGTACAATGTACGAGGATTGAGACATTATAAATATTCCACTTTTCTAAATATGTGAATCATTTTAAACATATCTTGGCACAAAATATGTCAATTTTTCTTTCTTTTTAAGGACTCTTCATTTACCATCCAACCCCACCATCGCCGGCCGCTGCTAAACCATTTAAAGAATGGTGTCCAGGTAATACGAAAACTGATCTGTTTGTCCCTATTAAAGTGCTTATCTACATTATGCATTAATAAATGCTAAAAAATGTTATTGGAGCTTATAAAATATTTTAAATTAATTGGGTAAAGAGAGCAATCGCCCACTGCCGTTTGACGATATCTCCTCTTTTGAGGGACAGATTGATAAGATGGGGTTGGGTATTTGTAGGGTTTTTGAAATGATTGCCAAAATATTAAGTATGCTATTAACATAATAAACTGTGGTAATTTAACTATTTGCCAGCGAACAAAACTATTGATTCACCGGTGCATTAATTCGCATATTGAGCAATACCAAAGCTGTGGTGGAAGGGCTTATAGTTATATTGCTAGGTTTTTTTTCTTTGAATAGAGATTACCCAAGAAATCATACAAGAAAAAATAGAAAACATTCAAAAAAACTTGACGGTGAACAAGAAGGAGACCAACCAGTATATCCGGACGTTAACCAGCGCCCCCGACGAGCGGCAGTCGGCCAAGAACATCGGCATCGTCGGGGTGACGGTCATCTCTGTCGTGTTTGGAGTCATCATGTTATCCGACTGTATCAACGTCGTCAGAGGAATCCAAAACAAATGTAAAAGGTCGGAGGACAGCTGAATATTTCAAACAGGTTCCAATGCATTGGTTGCAGCCGTCTACATTAGGATTAGGATCCTAACAAAAAGGTCCGACAAGTTCTTACGTGTTACATTATACAATTGTATCATTTTATGCCTCCTCATTCTCTTACCTACAGTGTACACATCAAACAAACTCACAAATGTGTTGAAAATTTTTATTGATCAGAATATGATTATATCCTGATCAAAAAATATAAACATTGATGTACATTATATCTAGTACATACCAATAAGTCAAGTAGAACAAAAATCAAAATACTGTAACCGTTACTGTAAAAAGCATATGTTAAAACCAACTTCAACATATAATATGTAGAGCAGAATATTATACAAGATAAACTATTCATTCAAACACATAAGTAATTTTTTTATAATACAAACTGATGGCAGAAGGTGGGAGAATAGGCACTTGCATTTATCGTTTTTCCCTGCCCCATTTTAGATGTACATGTGTTTATACATTGCAATGTTATTTTGTGCCTACGATGTATTGATACAAAACACATCGATTTAACATTAATGTCCTCTATATAGAACGTATAAAATTAACCGAATTTATTATTCATTATAGATACTTTTTAAGACACTACGTCACAAAAGGGAAATTTAATGAACGACGTTTTGTTAAATTGTATCAATAGATGTAGTTGAATATTGTTTTAGCTAATTGGTTATGGTATTAAGCTTATGAACTGCAGATCATGAGTTCGAATCAACTCCGAGCATTTGTTTATATTTACTGAATTTAATTTTGTGGAAAAAAATATTGTTTTATCCAAAATTGCATACTTTTTCACCCATTTATATACTTCTTATGCATCAATATATTTATCATAACCAAGTCAATTTTCGACAGAGTAATGCCCCTTGGACGTAAATAAATTCTGTTTATTTGCAGTTTTCGTTCATTTTCTTCGCAGAAGTTGCACATATTGAAGTGAAATTTGGTATACGGATTAATTATGATAATATCTAGTTTAAGATAGATATGGGGTACGATTGAGCAATTTTCGACACAGTTATGCCCCTTTGACTTAAAAAAATCCAATTATTTGCAGTTAACGTTCATTTTCTTTGTAGGTGTTTCCAAGGGAGGGGGCATAAGTGTTTCACAAACATCTCTTGTGGTTTTTTTTTAAAACAATAACTATTAAGTAGTTCAGGAAGAAAATGTACTTATATGCTCTCATATATTTTGATCGCTTTATGAAGTGGGGGAGGGGGGGGGGCAGAACAAAAATATAGGAAATAGGAAGTTAACATTGTACCCCTACCAAATGGTTAGTTTTATATCTTGCGTAGGATTTTCTTATTCTCGGTAAATAAAAAAGTATTCCATAAAGTTACAATGTCAAAGATTACGCGTATGCAAAAATAAGTGTAAAATTCGAATACCGAGGGGCCATATGGCACAATATCTTTTGAACGCCCATTTAAAGTCATTCTTGCTCTGGTGAGCGATGTGGCCCCAAGGGCCTCTTGTTAGTATATTTATTATACAGATGTATATAAATAATTCTACATTATGTTATCATTTATGTGTATCAAATTTACCCAAAACGATACCATTCTTGTAAAAATACGTACATAATGGGGATAACGTCCAGTTTCTCTACCAGTTTCTTGAAAACGGAAGTGACGTTTAACTTGATTTAAATAATAAACAATTACGGATTGTTGATAGCACATGGTCAGTATTGCATTTGATTGAATATATTGAACATGGTCAACTGGCTGATTTTTTCCGTGAAACTCAAAAAATATTTGTCTTTTTTGGATTATCTATCATACTGAACTCTTTTGTGAGCATGATTTACTTACCAAATATTGCAGTTTTTCCTCTAGATTTGAAATGTTACGAGTTGAACACGACAGTGTATAATTGTTATTTAAATTTGAATTGAAATTTTAATAAAATTTGAATCCTTTCATAGAGATCTACATAATATTTGTTACAATATTGTTACAATATTGTTTTTCCATGTTGAAATGATCGCTCATTCTGGAGTGTGAATTGCAGTATAAAATTTGAGAGTTTTTTATTTCATGAAACATTGTTTCATTTTTTACAAGCTATTGATGAGAAATTGATTTTTTTTACTTTGTTGAATCATATAATTTACATTAAAAATTGCATTGTAGGTTGAGGCAACTCGTTTTCAATATGTTAATATGTCATTGTATAACTTTAAGATTGAGAGGTACTTAGTGTGAACTGTAGGCGTATGACATCAAAATAAATATATATCTCTTATTGCCTAACTAGAAAATAACAACAAAATTATATTTTTTTAATTATTCGACGAACTCATATACGCTGTAACTTCTTTATTATTAATTCGACATGTACAATGATTGCAATATCATCAAAATTAATAATTTTTCTTTACTCTTTAACCCTCTATTTTACAGGAACCTTTTTAATAAAGTGGAAATTGAAAGATATAAGATTATTACATTCCCACAGTTTCATAGTGTAAGGGGGGGGGGGGGGGGGGTGCAATCAATTTTTATCTGTTAAGGTGAGTCTGGCTGGTAATTTACTGACAGCACAGCCTTCTTAAAATAAATAAAAATGTCTAGAAACTTAAACAAACTGTTGAATAACATTCTTGACAAACAGTCTATGACCTGGATATCTTTTATATCAGAATATATATATATATATATATATATATATATATATATATATATATATATATATATATATATATATATATATATATATATATATATATCTTTTACTGTGATATTTAATATTTTTACTTCCATTTATCATGTGTTATATTTACACGATACAATATCAAAATAGTTTCATTTCTCATTTTTCAGTAAGTGTTTTTTTGTAATTGCACTTTATTATGATTAAATGCCATGTTAATACATGTACATGTATATAAATATTTGAAAAAATATCATGTTTTTGAATATATATCTATCGTTGTTATTATTTTGGTATTAAAGCAGACAATGGTTTAATATACAAATGAATGTTATTGTGTTTTATTATAAGATTGATTAACTCCGCTCTCTGATTGGCTCATATCCAACTATCTAGAAAAAACAGAACGTTATGTTCACCTGCACGTGACTTAGGAGGTCAATATAACATTTGATTTTCTCTACATAGGACTAAAAATAGAACGTCCAGTGAAATACCACGTTTCTCAATCTGTTCGGCTATGGCTTCAAACTAAAATTTTCGCTTGATAACAACGCAGTTTGATATGTCTGTATAAAATCGTCGCTGGATCATATAATAAAATAATTATATAATTGCTGTTTTTTCGATCAATATGATGGTTAAGCTACCCTAGAGTACAATGTTTAACTCGCCTCCGGCTCGGTGAATACTGTACTTCTCGGGTAGCTTAATCATCTTACTGGCCTCAAAAACATCAATTTTTGTATAGTATTGAGACAACACAGGCTTCAGTTATGACCCACTCTGTTTTCGATGGTAATATGATGATCTGAATTGATCAAATCCTACCGACAAATAAATCAATTAAAAATGAGATCATTTTAATAGACAACGATTTTTTGTTCACAACGAAAACATTTATACAATGTAAATACAAGCAGTTTTTCTATGAAAAGCATTGCATAATCAAATGTAGGAAAGTTACATATATAATACAAATTAAAAAGTAAACAATTATTTTGCATGTACACAAGAAGGTTAATTAATATTACACAGTTCCAAAAATACCGTGATGTAGACGATGATAATCATTATTTCTAACTGACTACGGAAAGCCTTGCCGTCTATGGGCCTGGCGTCTATGGGCCTGTCTAACTCGACACATTTCTGTAGACGGTCAGTTGTTTGATATATTGTATAAAGGTCGAATTTAATTTCATTCCTTAAAGGAAACTTACTTGCATACAGATACATGTACCATTTTAAACGTAATTTAATATTGAAACCGATTTTTTCTTCCATAGATAATTTTTGCAGTGTTATAAGATCAAAAACACATTGGCTTATTCCCAATTTCAATCCCTAGAATTTGAAAACAACGGATTTGAGTTTTAAATATCATTATTATTATCTTCTGGTCGATTTATTGATAAACACAATTACGTGGTTTGTTCTACAAGTGCAAGCGAACAAGCAGCTGAATTTTCTTGATTATTAGTTTTATTCCTAGATTTTAAGACATCATTTGAATAATTTACCAGATTCTAACAATGGCAATAGTTGATCATTGAAAAAGTGTTTAATTATGAATTGTAATGCAGTATTGCAAGATGAGATTGAAACAAAATGAAATCATCAACTTTCAACAAAATGTCAACGCAAACTATATATCGATCAATCCTTGCTAAATGTTCATATTTTAGTTTTCTTCCATTACACATAGAAATTTTTTCGAAGTCTTATGAGAACAAACATTAAACGGCAAATAATGGTCAAACAATCAGAAGTTAAAGCAATATGAGCTGCATTTATCATGTTGAATTTTTTTTCTTTTACTAAAATGTCATTTTCTACTAAAATGACAAAAATATCATGGTTTTTAAATTTCTGTTAGCCATATTTTTGTGGAAAAGGCCGTAAAGAAGCCTTATTTGGAGCAAAATTGAAGTATTGTCGTCCTGTTCATAAATTGATTTGTTATATACATGTACATTGTATTCCTTAGAAGAGAAGTATTTCCTTTGACAAAAATTAATGATTTTTTTCAAACCTTATTTATCATGAAAGTTTAAGTTAAATGCAGACTTATCATACTAGCAGGTTTTTGCAGCAAAGTAAAATTCTAAACAAATACAGCTCATATTGCTTTAACATGATATATATAGTGGTGTCCCATCACTTTGTGACAGTAACAACTTACATGGAAGTGACATTTGACTTAGTCTAATAAATGCTCTAATTGACAATTTATTGTTCCTGGGAGGAAATATTAAGTTTGGCACATGTTCTTAAACGACACACGCTAACAATGCAAACAACAACAACAATAATATACCGTACCTTATATATATTGCTTATTTAAAACACCGTGACCTCGGCTGTGATGGACCATGCTACGATTTTGTAAAAGGAAAACAAAAACAAAACATTTCTACGTAGTAAAATACAGCTAGAGATTATTATCTTGGTATAACAATGCTATAAATATGGTAAACTAAACTGAACATGTTAATATACTTTATATGAATATTTATTTTTGTACATGTACATGCAAGTATGTTATGAAATAACATTCTAATCTTCAAATATATGATCATTTTCAAATGAAATATGGCAAAAATTACGTATTGAATAAAGGGGAAGAAATCGAGAACATTTTTTACAATTATACATTTTTATAAGAATTTGTATTTGTAAATAATATATTAATTCAGATGAAACAAATATCACAACCTAAAAAGTCCGTTTACTGTTGGTTTGATGAGTTGGTATATTATTTATTTTTCAGTCATTAAATATTGTCTCCGCCCAACAAGGTTAAACAAAGATAGCTGGGAGGTATGGTAATGCATGAATTTATGGAATTGTCGATGCACTAAACAGGAAGGTTAACTATTAGGAATAAGAAAAACCTGGGGGGAAAAACAGTGTTATATCTACGAACGACGGTTAACTATCAGGATAGGGTTTTTTAAATTGCCTATTGTAAATCATATAATCATATAAATTAAAGAGAGCAAAAAGAAGATATTATAGAGTGCAACAAAATTTTATATTAATTATTTCAAACATTGTCCCGATCATAAACATTATTGCAGTGTGACTCCTCAGGTCGTAACGATGACTCGAGCACAAAATGAAGTTCTTTTGAATAGACGATCGACAGCCATTTGAATTATTAATGGAGAGGAACTAGCAATTAACAAGAACTTGTTTTCGACCCTTTTGATAATTTAAGGCAATAAAATTTGTTCAAAACAAAAAGCAGCATATTGATGAAAAAACTCTATTGCCACTTTTCATTCGATGTAATAACCATGATAATAAAAATTTGAACATGTGAGTTTCGACAAGTTTTGAATGTATTGTAGTGTTGCTACATTTCCTCATTTTAAATTCCCATTAGGATTTTGGGAGAATTGATTATCAAAATTCTTGTCGGTGAATTAAAATTGTTTATAATTTGTACGTTTAAATGATGTACATTGTTTTTTAATTAAAATGATATAAAAATGAATGTTGAAAAGACCCCCTTAAAACATTTTGATTTATTAGAAGGGGGTGGTAGGGCCCCAATAACTTGAATCATTTTAAAATTAAATGTTAACTTTATTAGAAAGGCATCATGATGAGAAATCTATATGGGTAAGTTTTCTAAAATATGCTGGATATAGATATTTGTTATGAAATTATGTTAATTTTTTTTTAAATTCCAAAGGTTGAAAAAAAAACAATAGAAGTTTTATTTATGTTTCTAACATAGAATCTATTAAGAGGGCTGAATAGTTGTGGACGTATTTGGACTGTATTGATCTCCTTCATCAGAAGAGCTCTATATAAAGATAGTCTTAGAGGAAAATACTTATTTAAAGCTGAATTTTATAGATTTTTTTTCTTTTAATTACCAAATGAAACTTTATAGCTTAACAAATCATATCTTAAGCTTTAAGGTAGATCTGATGGTTAATGTTTACCACCGAGCCTCCTTAACCTGCTGAAATCAACGATGGGGCCACTTCGAACACCATACCATTCCAAACATTATTTTTCAATCTTATTGTTTTGACTGTACATCTTTTCTTTATGTCATGGTTTTTTTAATTGCCCAATTGGCAATGAACACTAAATGGCAGGTAGCGAAAGAATCACATTTTTTAGAGAAATTTTCAAACTGGTTGTAGTTGCTCGATGTTTAATTACCCTTTAATTTTATAAAAGTTTTAAAATAGCTGAATATTATCTATTATTATAAGTATATTAAAAAATACTACTCCCGAAAACCAATTGTCTATAAAGTTATACAGTTATTTTCTACCTCTAATACTAAGGAACTGTGTAATTTAGGTAAATATTTATATTATGCAAACAAGCAACGAACTCTCCGTGTGAATTATCCAAATTGATTATGTACACTTTGTTTTTCTTACTGTTTATTTAATATGTATATGTTCATATGTATAACCTATGTGACATTTGTCTCTCGGAATAAAGAACTTGAACTTATCTCTTTGGTTGTTATTACAACATAGAGAAGAATATCACCTTTATATAACAGTATATAAACAATATAATTATCACAGCTCAGTTACATGTAGATCCTAAGGCATTGTTATTGGAGACAGATATACATGTAAGTTGTGCGACGATCATAACGCGAACACCGACTTCATTATACTGCGTGTTAATTAACCCAGATAAATTAATTACCTAAATAAATTACCTGTTAAATTCTTTCACTTCTGTTGGCCCGAGGCCACCGTTCACAAGTGTAAACACGATACAGCATCTCTAGACTGCCGTGTTACATGAAAGTGTTCGGATTCCTCTAAAAATGAAACCAGGTATTTTGGCGGCTTTGATTATCTGGATACTCTGTCCTGTTGGTAAGTCTTGATTTTTTTTTCAATTAAACCTTCTTCATTTTTTCTGTTAAAGAATTTAGAGTCATTTAAACAAACGTGTCACTTTATAATTCATTACTACAGCGTGAATATAGGACCAGTGTCTATATTGTTAACAGTTGTAGATGTTAAAGTCAGAAGAGAAATTCAATTCACGGCGAATTTTTCAAGCATATGAACATACATGTAATTGACTTTGTAATTTTTGATCAAATCCTAGTCCTGTTTTTAACATTTTTTAAAGTGTTTTTCTCATTTACTTTTAATAGACCCTAAACAAATTGTCAGATCATTTCATGTTTATTTTTTGGCATTCTATTGCCGCGTCGTCCGTCAGTTAGATGTCAATAACTACATAGTACGAGGGTTGTCCCAAAATAACGTAGACAAGTGGCGTTATTCAGTTAATCGAAGACACAGAAAGATAAAACTTGTGCCACAAAGGGTCTTAGGATTTGGATTTAAATTATTTTTTAAAATTAAATATTGTTTGAGATTAAATAAGTGAAATAAAAGAATGTTAAATCTTAAATTCGACAAGCGGCGCAATGTCAAAAACGAAAAGTTAAAATCAACATGATGAAATGAAAATTACGAGGAAAAGTATCTTTCGAATGAAAAACTTCAAATAAAAATTATATTTATATTTGTTAATAATTCAATTATATACCCAGAATTTGTTTTGGCTATAACAAAGCGTTTAAAGATTTTATAGCGCATTCTGTGACAAATTGAATTGTTGACTCGTAATGAAATGACGACGTCAGCGTTTGAGGCGGCGCAGCGGTAAGGGAATTTTTTTTTTATAGACCTTGAAACAAATCATAAGCGGGTTTTGAAGTAAATGAAATTAACAAAATCGCTTAGAAATGCAATTTGTGAGTTAGTAGTCCAACAACATTGAACATATTTGGACGAGTATGATGACAGTTAGAGAAAAAAGAAACCCAGACCGATAGAAATGGACGTGAAAATGCTGAATAACACATTTCGGTAGGACAAACGTTAGACGACAAGTAATACAGGGCACGTTTGGAGTCAGAATATCGTTTGTAATTAGTAAATATTTAAAAAAAAAACGAAACTAGAAATGTATGTTGAATGTGCACTCAGGGTACATGTTCAAAGAAAATATTTTTTTAAAGATATTTTTGGAAAATAAAACCTAGATGTTATCGTAAATGATGGGGAGGGTGAAGCAACTACGTTAAGACTGGAAATTTTTGACGTCGCACATTGCGCCGCCATACAAAACTTGTTTTTTCTCAAGAAATTAATAAAGTACAGATTTGAATTTTTCAGTATTGTTTGCCAAAGGGTCTCCAACAGAGAAATCTAATGAAATTGCAATGAACAGATTTTAAGTTATGTGTTCTGATTACGCTAATTTGGGACAACCCTCGTACAATATGTATATTCCAACGTCATCGTCAGTCGTGTTTATCTGTCGCTCACACATGATGTTGTTGGTTGGTGTAATTTTATGGGATGGGGGGGGGGGGGGTTGGTTCATATACATGTAAATAGAAAAATATCGTCTAAGAATTTTTTTTTTTGGGGGGGGGGTCGCAAGCTGAACGCAACTCATGACCATTTTCTTAACTGAGTTGATATTGAATTCTCTCTTATATAAAAGCGAACGCTAGCTTTCATTTGTCATTCAACACAAGAGACTGCTCTGAAGCATGGGATTCTCCATTCATGTGTCATATTATTGTCAATTGGTGGGTGTAAGTTATAGTTACCGTATACTTTTCTATTGGTTTGCTTTAGATACCCGATGACAATTTTGAAACGCCCACGAGGGGCAACGCCCCGAGTGGGCGTTTCAAAATGTCATCGGGTATCTAAAGCAAACCAATAGAAAAGTATATCGGTAACTTGCTTGTACCATAGCTACGCCAAAATGTTGTTACTAAATATAGCGGGTCAGAGAGAGAGAGAAAGAGAGAGAGAGAGAAAGAGAGAGGAGAGAGAGAGAGAGATTTTATTATTTTGCGTAACAATTATAAATACAATCAATTTCTTTTTTAATTTTCTCAAGACATTCACATTAGTTACTAGTATTTTTCTGACCTATATAACAAATAAGACAAAGAAGCCGATGTTGACAATTGCCAATCGATTTGTCACGCACGATTAAACTGGCATGAGGTATCGCACAAAAAGACACGTGTTCGGGTGGTTATTATTTGGTATCAGGCGGGGGTAGAGGAGCATGAGATTATGGCCCGCACGGGTCACCGTTCCATCAAATCTGTTCGCCAATACAAAAGGGCGTCAGACAACATGATGAAGGAAGTGTCCGCCGTGTTAGAACCTAAGCGCTTCAGGAAAAGTGATGAGCCTACCTCTACGATTACTACAACTTCCCTTGATTCACCACGCTCCATGGATGTTGCCAACTCAGCCACTAAACCAATATTCACCAACTGCACATTTAACTTCGGTGGATTTTAAGATGATGGTTATTCAAGTAATATGTGTTCGTAATAATTACATTGTGAACGATTTGTTATACTTAGAGAAAGGGAGAGAGAGAGAGGGGGAGATAGAGGGGGAAATATAATTAATTTTGAGTTTTGTTCTTGTGCCATAAAAACGGTTGAGAGAGAGAGAGAGAGAGAGAGAGAGAGAGAGTATATATTGAATTATTTATTCAACTTTATTAATTCTCAGTTATTCTTATTTCTGTACAGTAATAAAGAGTAATTATTTATGATTGTGGTTTTTTTTCCCTAGACTATAAGAGGGCGGAGCTTCAAGCTCTCTTATAGGTGTATATACCCGCTATAGAGAACTGTGGGTTTGCCATATATACACCACGTTTTTAAACAAAGAAAACGTGGTGTATACACCGACAGCTATGGTACAAACATAAAAATCGCAGTACGCGAATGTTTGGGACCCGTCATATAAATTGGAAGGACTTAATTAAACCGTTTAAATACTTTGATAATACACAGGAAAACAATTGTCATTTTGAATAAATAAATGTAAAAAAAAAAAAAAAACTTCAAAATTATGAAATATCTATCATTCTTTTTAATTGTTTGTTTACATGTAAAAAGTTCGCTAAACTACTCTCAACCGTTTTACAGGACGCGTTGTATACTAAACCTACAGGTGCATGTATGTGTATTTCAAAGACAATTTCCATGATTTGGATTACTTGATGAATAATGAATTATCACTTTTTATTTGTTTGTTTTGAAGTTGGAGGAAGAAAGCCAATGTTACCAGAATTCAGCTTCAAGAAACCCCCAGGAAGAAACAACGAAAAAACATTTAGAACATTTACAGCTGAAAAGCTTCTAAAAGAAACAAACAAAGACCCTAACGGAGCCAGTGTCCAGAAATTAAATATCTCAAAAATATTACAGTTTCAACAAGTCACTGATACACCAAAGACATTTAGAACCCCAAAGCATCTGTTTCTGAACAAGAAAGGCAATTCGAACACACCTCAGTTCGATGCATCAAAAGACAGAAAAAACGAAAAAAAGTTACTACAGAAATCCGAAATCATACCGTTACACACAAATCAACTGTCGACGACGAAAAGTGCAGTGAAAAATATTCAAATGAAAAATACGTTCTTAAAAATCGACAATAAATATCCTAGATGGCAGGAATCGCTTCAACTGAATAATGATGAAATGTGGAGAAATGAACTAAAATTAGACCCTCTTCCTTCCACAAGAGAGACTCACGAAATGCATGCTCATCTGGACTCTTCAACAGTCTCCACTAAACCCTCGACATTCCAAACAGACTTTGATTCACGAACATCTTACACAGGAGTCACGGTGACAATGAAATCAGTAGGAACGCCAAAACCGATTCACACCATTCCTTACTGTTCTTGGATAGATCCCCACAAATGCCCGGATGTTAGTAAAATTCAGCCTAACTGTATCGAATCTCCTATTATTCCCGCATTGGACGGCGAATGTAAAATGTGTCCATTTGATTGGTGCTTAGAACCGAACGACATGGCGGGAAGCGGGAAACTTCACGATCATGCACCGCTAGATGTCGTTCTTAACGCTGGGGGCAAGGAACCGCCAAAACTGGCGCTCGCTATCAACCGGCCAGCAACAGGACAGGAAGAGGACAATGTTAATTCAAAAGGGGTCCCAAAAACAACCACGGAAATACCATTTTGGAATTTTGAAACCTTTGGACCTTGAAAAACTATTTACTTGAATTATGACGCCCCTAGAATGACATTTATTATAATTAAACTGTACATGTTGTATAATTGGAAAACATATGGCATTTATAAATGAAGAGACACCAGACAAAGAACGATTCTTAAATATAAGCTTATTAGAAATGCCATGTGAATGTGACTTCTCTTTTTTATGAATGTAACAGACGGCAGCTACAAATAAATGTACAAATGCAAATTGACAACAAAAACTGATACTTTGTAAACGTGCTCGAGCATTGAGAAGGATGACTGAGCAGACAAATGAATACATGTAACATTATGATAATTTTATGTTACGCAATACTGGGGGGTTTTAACATTGTCATGTTTTGTTTTAGGTTTATGTAATTATACATAGCATCTCAGACAATATGTTTGAATCAACATGATTATAATTATCATCAGGAAATACTTATAGTGTATTTTAATGCTGACTAATTTACTTTCGGAGACTCAAAATAACGATAAATTGACATTAAATAACGCAATATTAGTTTTTTGACCAAGTTATCGCACCTGTCAAACCTATACAGTATTTATGTTGTCTTGCAGTTCTGTGCTGTTCTTGCGATGCCATTTAATTTAAATCAGGCAATGTCTCTTTTCACGCATGGAGTACCGCGGTCAGTCACTCACGCTCTTTTCTTGGAATATGACATCGATCAGCATGTGCGTAGAGTTAATAATGATTCAATAAATAGATCCATAGACTGAGAACAATCAAGGTACTTGTACAGTTTGACCCCCACTTTCCCTTCATGTCCCCTGGCCGCCATCTTTGAGGAAAAGCCAAAGGTCACTTACAATAACCTTTAGTTAGTTTGTAATTTTTGTTTTGCAGCTTTGACATGAATGAATGACACTAAAATATGTTCCCGTCTCGTTTTATTGGCCGATGAAGAGGCTATTGTCCTTAAGTTTACAAAAATTAAGATTCCTTCAAATCAAAATGTGTACAACTCATTCAGTCATTGCTTAGTAACTGCTCTAGGAAAATGTTTGGCAGCATTAACATGAGGAATACTTGATTTTTTCCCTTTTGACACTTTAAGTGACCATGTATAGGGACGGAGAGTAAGCTAGATATTCTACATTTTCTAATAATGTCTGGATACTCAGTATTTGTTAATAGTCTCTCTTAATACATGTATTCAGCATTTTCAATGGTCAAGTAGTAATCTGAGCCACCGGTATTCCTCGTTGGAACTCACTCAGTTACAATACGAGTGATGTCTTTATCAGCTGATTATTTCTTGTTCGACTTCAGTTCGGACATGACTAGTGTCTTGTGTATTCTAGGCTTACTGTTCGGCCAATAACCTTGCCTGAAACATAGTAAAATGATATAAATCAGTCAGCGTGCCTTTACTTTGTGTCAGATTCACATTGTATGTTGAAGCCTACTGAACTTTTATGCTCTGTAAATTTATCAATCTGTACTGGGCGTACCTTCTCCATCTGTATTTCAACTGTTAGTAAGATATCCTGCGTCTGGTGCAGCTTTCCTCTGGCCTCCTTCTGAGTTTGCCGAGTACTCTCGCACTCAGTCTCGTACTGAGCTCGATGTTGTTCAAGTGCATGAAGCTTTTCTTGGAGGCTCTGGATCTGACCTATGACCTTATTTTCTTCATGTCTTATCTTTGAAATCTGTTTTTCTCCATCAGAAATCTCTTTGACGTAAGAGTTTATTTCACCCTGAATATTTTTTATTTCAACTTTCAGAACTTCTTGTCTCATTTTCAGATTTTCATATTCTTCTCTGTATTTTGTTTTGTTGATTCCTCCTAAAAATTAATTTGAAATTAGTCTAACATATCAATATAAATTAAATTGAACATAAACTAATACATGTACTCTTTTTAGTAACAATGATTTTTTATTCATGATTTTACATGCCTGTGGCTGAATATGGGACAACTTTAAGAATTAATTCACTTCATTTTATTCTGAATTTGATACATAAATGTCAGGTGTTTATGATAAGGTAATAATAAAATAAAACATACTATTCCTCTTTTGATTTTTTTCAGATGCATTAGAAAGCTCTGGATTTTGTCTCTCCTTGACCCTATGTAAATTTTTGTGATAGTCCTGCAATGAAAAAGATTTTGAAAGCTAGATCATTGGCACAGTTATTTAAAAGTTTCATATTTTGTGTATTTACATTTGGCTCGCATTGCCAATCGAGCGTGAGCGTGAGTGTAGGAATGAGATTTTGTTAGTCACGTGAAGATTTGTTTACAGGTGTGTGTTGACCATGCATGTGTTTACTGTTCATAATAAATTTTCTGCATGTAGCAAAAAGTCAGCTCAGGTTTTCTATCAGCTTCCATATGTTTGAATTGAAATGGCTTATTAAACAGCAGTTGTGTAAATCACACATAGAATAACATGTATACATACTGGTAGCAGTTTTTGGAAACTAAATACATGTATTCATCATAACATGTATGATAAAAGTACCAGTGAAATGAATTTTGTTAGAATAACATTAACTGTGGAAGGCTATATAATTTTTACAACTGAATTAGAAAAAAAAATGAAAATATTTTCTGAACAAGAGAGAAAGCAAAACACTAGGACCTGACATTTGGTAATCTCTATCCATAATGTTTTTTTGTTTTGTTTTGTTTTTGTTTTTGCTGACCTCTATAATCTGCATCAACATAATATTTCTAGTTTTGGAGGAAGCCTGGGATCCACAGCACGGACAGAGTTCTCTTCCCTTTGAACAGGAAATGCAGGTGTTGTGTCCACATGGCACATAAATCAGTGGAGAGTTCTGATCTCCTCTCTACAAACAGAACTGGAAATTAAACCTTCTGTAACTTTTTGAATTAAAGCTAATTAAAACACAGTTTAACATCATTTAGTTCAATGGAATTCCCATTCAAGAATAATATAGAAATTAATGTTTTATGATGTATACCATGAGTTTTCTGCACACTGGGCAGTAGTGACCTGATAGATCCGAGGCACCTGAATTGTTATTGTTGCTTGAACTGTCCTGTTTGTCCAATCCATATTTTACACGTGTCAGAATGCTGTCTGCTCTGGCATCAAAGTCCTCTGCTGACATCATCTGATTCATGATCTGAGACTGTTGGTAGTCTGTAATTAAGATACCGGCACTCTATAATCAGTCGTTAACATACTGTATATTCTTTTAAGTAATTATTGTTTACAGATAAATTTTGTCATTTAAGCCCTTCCAGTAAAATATTACAATCAGCGCAGCATTTGCTTCAATTATACTGTTGAACTGACATTAGCAATCAGTATACGCACCAGGCCCTTTATCCATATATCTTTTTCATGAATAAATGTTATATTATAAATAAAAAAATTCTCAAGATGAAAGAATCATGAACTATACTAGCCTGTCTTTAGTGAATAACTGACATAAAGTGTCATCAAATTGTCAAAATTGTTAAGTTCTTCAATTAATTCAGAATCTTTGCTTAGCTTTCTAAAGGATTTAAAATTTCCACTAAATCAAAATAACTCATCAAATCCTAATCAATGCAGCAATACACTGTACCTTTGCATTTTTTATCAACTGAAGACATTTTGTACATTGTACTAACTTTTGTAACTTGTTTCTTCTTCTTCCCACTCTGGCTCTGGACTCGCATAACCAGGTGTCCTTGAACTTGAGACTTTAAGTACATCTGCACTGTCTTCCTCCTCATAGTCTCCATGATCCATCTTGCCTTTTCTTTCTCTGGCAACCATCCAAGATTTGAACCTTTCTTTAGACATTTGATGGTTTGAGGTAGATGTAATGTTTTCTGCTCTGGTTTTAGTTGGTTTTGGTGATGGTGCAAATCTAGTTTCAGGTTTCTTTTCAACTGAAGATTTTAAATATTAAAACTTTACTCAAAAGTTCTCATTTTTGTTTTAATAACTGAGACAAATTAAACCAAGTGTTTGACGTGAAATTTACCTGGCAGAGTGAAAGCAAAGTTATCATTTATACATGCAAGCATTAAATACCTATTAGTATTACATCTACATAACTGTATTCTTTTCATATTAAAATTACCAGTTAGGCAGTTACTTTAGAACATAATTATCTTTGTATTAAACAATGTTAAAAGAGGTTGATTTTACTTTGGGAATTTTACTGTCAGTGGCACTAAATGTTTTTACTGTGACGCAACAATAGTGGCTTATGAACCTGTATTTTTACAAGTAGCCACATGCATGAGCATTACAATAGATGGCAAAAGTTAGGGATCAAAGGGAAGTTATGCGTATTTATGAATTAATGTCAGTTTTAAGTTTAACTAGCCTAGTGGTTTAGTGATATAGCCATCCACAAAGAGAAAAACTTATCAATAAATTAATTGTACTTGTTGCTGATTTCCCTTCAGAGTTCACTTTTGTCTTCAAAGCTACTTCTCTTTGTTCCATCCAATTCTTCTGCCTCATTTGTATCTCTTGAACCTGATTTAATAAAATTAGGAATAAAATTGTTGTTTGCAACTTAATAAAAATAAATGTTCACATGTTTACAGTATTTTCAAACTCCACTGAAATTTAAAGAATTTGTGGTTGCTTAATTTTCGTAGATTTCATAATGCTCCTTATCCAGGAATTTAAAAAAAAACCTATTTTGTTACATTTGCAAATCACCTGATCATGATGAATGTACAAATGTATTAGTTATCTCACCCTTTCCGCTATTTCATGTTTTGTTGCCTGTTTTGTTCTTGCTTTTCCTCTACCAGCTGAAGCCATTCTCGTGAATTTATCAATAAGAACTAAAGATAAAAAGAAAACAAATAGTTTATCTGGCCTTCGACTTCGTTGTCAATAAAAACATTTACTGAAGAGCTTCGAAGGGAGGTAAACCGGATTTTGACGAGAAGTCCGATCCCGATGCCTTTAAAACATTTTTCTGTATTGTGTACACTCATTCATACAAAAGCTATCCGAAAAGGACTATGCAAATGAAATAACAAAGTTGGCTTGAAAGGGTATGTTTTATTTATGTCTTAGAAACTAGATTTTAAAATATTAGACGTTTATTCATTCATTGTTTTCAAGTAACTGTTAAATGAAATAAGAACTGAACACGCCTTGATCATTTAATTTGCTTTCCAGTTTTGAATTGTATGCATAATATAAAAAATTAAAATTTTACTCTGACTTCAGCTCAATATTCCAAATTCAACAATCAACAAAAACCACATTGTTTAGTATTCGACAGGACAAAATATGCAAAACTACCCATCAAGAATGATTAGTCAACTGGTAAGTTCCATGAGTTTTGTTATAAATGTTTAAAATGCACATGCGGGGATCAGAACCTACCACTCTATGGAAAATTCTAAATTATAGTATATTCACATAAGTATATTTACATTTTGGACACGTTAGGATCCGCTTTTATTTAGCAGCAAACATTTTTGTTAAATTAACATATAATTGATTTATCCTGTAGTACCCTACCCCCTCTCCCTCCTTTTTAGGAGCATATAAAAATGAAATGAAAAGGAAACTGAGTGAAATTGAAGTTATAGATATAAAGGTACCCCCCACCCCGTGGATGTTTGGGATAAGTCTTGAATTTAACACAGTCCGTGTTTTGTGGATTTTTATCGCATGTATAGTAAATTTTTCACAAATCGTATACTGCATTTTGTTTAGGGGGTTGAACGAAGACGGTCCTCTATCGCCCAAATAGTGTCAAACACTCTTATCATGGGCAAGGCGTCCAAACCCTCAACTACGTCACTTATGAGAGGTCAAGGTCGACTTATCCAGCCCCAGTCCCCCGAGGGAGAGTTGGTGGACGATATGTACCTGGAGGAATTGATGCACCCCGCGGAGAGCAGGTAACCCGGATGTTTATGGACGGACCATTCGAGCCAGCGTTTATGACTTCCTACTCGTCTGTTGTTATGGTTGCATAATGTCATACATTCAAATTATACTTGTAAGAATTGACACAAGTTCATTCCAGTGATTACTGGTTGTTGTTTTTTTTAAGTCGATCATTTTACACATCTTTTTCTATTGCCATATTTAATTTCTGGCAGATTTTGTGCAGCTTATGTCTCGGAAAGACAGCTTCCAGGATGTAATAACTTTGTAAAATACATAAAATCAATCAAATTATACCAAAAACATAACACATAATATTTTTTTTATGAAAGTTCTAATTCAACTAAAAAGAAGACGAACATAAGAGCTAACCTGGGATTTTTTGGACTCCTTCTCCATGATTTCAAGGTTAGAAGTATGCTTATCCCTTCTCGACGAATCCAGTGGTAGAAAAGGCTGAAATTACATATTTTGAAAAAAAAAAACAAAAAAAACAAAACAAAACAAAACAAAACAAAACAAAACAAAAAAAAATTTGAATAATATTCTAGCATGAATGTTTTTTTTTTCAAACTGACAAAATCAGACTTTCTTTTTCCAGATCTGGAAAAAGCGATGGAAAAATAAACAAATAGAGGATCCGTTTTTCAGACGAGAAATAAAAGAAATCGAGAGTAAGTCAAAATAAATTGTATCAGATATGAAGATTACACTAGTATGGTGTATGTTATAGCATTGAATGAATAGTTATTGTTGCGTTTGCGAAGCGTGTGTTGTTCGTTCTTCTATGTTTTAGGTAACTTTGGTTCCAGTATTGGAGCCCTCTTTGTCTTCACAAGATGGGTTTTGATGACAAATCTGGTGCTGTCTGTTTTCTGGATCAGTCTAGTTGTCGTTCCCATGGCAATATCATTCCCCTATAGTAATGTCACACAAGGGTTTGCTTTGGGAAATATAGTGGATGGTCAGGTAATTATATGATTTCATTGACGTGTTTTGTATTTACTTTGTAGAAATCTATTTTTTACACGTACAAATTAAAACGTTTATACATTAATATAAAACATATAGAGCCAAATATGCCGCTTTAGTAAGAAGGATAGTTTTTTAAAAACCAATTGATTTGATTGCAGGGAGTGCTGGGAGAGGTGTGGATGTTTTACGGGGGCTATCAGTACCGCGCCCTGGGGGGCCTGTACCCCCTCGCCCTTGCCTACCTGTTCCTTATCATCCTCACTTACTTTGGCACGCTTTTTGTTATTATGAAAAGGTATGTATAATATATATAATATACTCATTCACACACACAAAAAAAAAAAAAATAATGACAAAGTTACCATCAGTTATTGCAAAAGTAGACTGAGCTTAACGAACGTGTTCGTGATATAGTATAAGATTTCAGTGTTAACGGATAAACAAAGATATGACTGGATAGTATGGAATATTAAACAAACTGGGCAATTCCGGAATAAATGAAAACGCGATAAACTATAAGAACGTTCCATTACATCCATAGTTACTACTTAGTGCGATAAAAAGTGTAACTGAAATTGACAAAAGGGAGGCCTGTTTTACCAGTGAATAAACAACCGCATTTATATCAAAACTAGCTAATTTACATTTTTCACAACCTGCATGGAAATTTTTTCAGACCACTACAAGGAATTAAAAATGATGACTCAGTCTTTTATCTATAAACTTTTTCCATATTGTGGGTATTTTAGCACGAGTTTTGCACAAGGTTTACGTTATGGAAATATTGCGGAAACTGAACTATTTAATCTTATGATACAAAATTTAACTAAACTCCACAATGAATGAAAAGGAGAACAAGAACGCGTCCTCATTGTTGTATTTTGAAAAAATATAACTCATGTAGAAACCAAGTATATATACTACTTGTATTGCTATAGGTAATACATGTACTCATATAGTAGGAAAGGAGGAATGAACATATAAATACATGTACATGTACATTGAAAACGTATGGCTGGACCAGGAATCGGACCCGGGATCACAGGCGCTTGTTTCATACAGGAGGTCTATTAACTATACATATTGTGTATAGTTTTAAATAGACCTCCTATTTGAAACAAGCACCTGTGCCCGGGACCCCTGCAAGTGCTGCAACTCTAGTCAATTGCTCTACTACTGAACTACCCAGGCCGATATCCACGGTCCAATCGCAACTTCTTGCTCGTGTTTTTCAGAAGCCCAAGAAGTTGCGATTGGACCACGGTCCACATGGTCCATATAGCCCGAACTACTACATTCATTAAATATCAACTACATACGAAATATCTTGATTTATAACAGTTTGAAATTTTAAACAAATGCTGCTTTTTTAGTGTAGCACGAGCCGCGTCCCCACAGTCCAGTACAGCTGCCGAAAGTCGATTTAAGTTCTCCCTCATGACGCTGTCTTCGTGGGACTACTCTGTGACGTCACCGGAAGCTAGTATCAATTTGTCTAAAGGAATTGTCAGTATGTTCAAGGTACGTGCAGATCAAGTTATGGATGAGATCAAATTCTATTAATTTCAAACCTTAAATTTATTAACATTCCTCGAGAATATTTTGGCATATCCCTGAAAATATTTTCATAATAATTCTAAAACCGGTAAGGATAAGGTTAAAGTTTCGCGTATGATAGATTAAAAATACCCAAGAATGATAATTTTATATATCTTAAGTATAACAATAGTAAGAGTTACCTCTCCTGTTACAGTAAACCATACCTTTATTGATGGTGAATTGTACATTTCAGGATCACATATATGAAGTTAAGGCTAAAGAAGCAGCGGATAAATTTACAAATAAAACCAAGATATATGCCCTGAGAGTCCTCGCTTGGATCATTACCATGTAAGTCATTAGTAGATTAGACTAGTGGAAGACCATACTCTCTATACTAGGCTTGTTAAAACACCGATTTTAAACAGTTGTAATCTGCAAAGCAAACTATTGCTCTATATATTCACTGTAATTTGGCGCATTTTTCGTTAAGACTATTGCAAGCGCTCTTTTTCACTGGAATACGCATGCTCGACTCCATAGTAGGGGATTCTAGGAATACTGTACTACTGTAGATAAACTGTACCATTTGAATTTCGTTTTATCATCTTCACATGAAGTTTTGTTTTCTATTGTAAATGTCAAAAAGTAAAAGTAGCCCAGGTCTTATATTGCAAAGTTATTTTAAATATTGTAATGAATAGCTAGCTTTATCTTAAATTCCTTCAAGCTCAGAAAACAACCTCGGATACATGTTTTCCGAGCTTGCCGGAAAGGCCCGAGAAGATACGATTGCTACGAAAGAGTACCAAAAGTTCTTTAAAATTTCACCTCGAAATGAAATTCTGTACAGTAGATACATAATGATTAGGGCACTGGCAATGAGCTATGCCATTGCCGATGTGAAGCCCACTCTAATTTCACAATTCTAAATTGAGATCCTACTCCAGCATAATTTCAGTATAACACCGTGCCTTACTATTGTTAATTAATTTAAGCCAATGTTTTAGAAATCTGCTTCTGTGTTTATGATGTCTACAGCGCGAGCTCACCAATCTTTTTAAAAGATAAGCTTGTTTATAGTATTAATAGTTTATCCCATTGCTTATTTTTGACAAGAAAAATATTAAGAATAATACGTCATAATATGATGGCGTTCCATGCCTCAATAAGGCACACAGATGCAGTTCGCTTTCCATGTCTTGATTCATCTTTACAGTACGACGGATTATCTTTAGGGTCTGAAACCTTTGTTTTGTGAATATATTATCATTAAATAATACTTAGTCTAGTATTTATTAGCTTACCTGAGCTGAAAGCTCAAGTGAGCTATTCTGATCACATTTTGTCAGTCGTCCGTCTGTCCGTCCGTCCGTCTGTCCGTCTGTAAACTTTTTACATTTTGAACTTATTCTCTAAAACTGCTTATCCAATTTCAACCAAATTTGGCACAAAGCATCCTTATGGGAGGGTGAATATAAATTGCAAAAATAAAGTCCGATCTGCATTCAAAGCAGAGAAAACTTTGAAACTGTAGAAAAAGGGGGGGTGCATTTTTAAAAATCTTCTTCTCAAGAACTACTGATTCCAATTCAACGTAGTTTAGCATAAATTATCCTTATGGGAAGGAAAATATAAATTGCAAAAATTAAGTGCTAATTCTGTTTCAAATCTGAGTTATTACGAAAATAATGATAAAGGAAAGGCGTGTTTCAATCAGTTTTAAAATAGCTTCGGGTTCGGCATCCGGTAAAATGGGTAGGCAAGACTTGGCCTGGGCAAAACAAAGATTGGCAGTTATCAATCTGCCAATTTCTTTAAAATTTCAGGATATTTGATGGACCAGTATATTTGTATTCGCTGTAAATATTGCTGCAAAAAAATGCGTATTTGGAATTGACGATTGTCGATCTGCCTTGGCTTTTATTTTGCCACGGCCCGGGTTTGCATATACCCATTTTACCAAGACTCGTATTCCATACTTCTAAAACGAGGTTCTTTGTTTAAAGCAGCCATGACATTATACGAAAAAGGGTCGATCTGACTATGATGAATTTGCTTGTTGTGCAACAGTTCGCGTATGAAGGGAAATTTTTGAAACATGCAAAATATATTGTTGCCGATTTTGTGAAGTAAATTGAGGCTAAAAATTTCAATGCGTTGACAGTTTTCACACCTGACGTTGGTGTTAGCTTGTTCTGATTTTCGTTTCGTTTTCATTATTTCTGCTTTGTAACTTTGGAACTATCGTCTGTATTTCGTGATTTTTACGTATCAAATCAAACAGAGACTTCGGTAAATCAAACAGTTAACTGTTTACCTGTGCAAATTAAGCAAAATCTGATGTATCAAAAAAGTACTGAAATACAATTCATTCTATCGGTAATTCGATCGGCATTGCCATTATCTTTTGCGTAATGGTAGATTAATGCAATAGGTTTTGTTGCGATGCTCGGCATTTTCTCGAGTTTATTCAGTTTAAATAGAGTTTGATATCGCTGACGGAAATATGTAGGTATATACATGTATATGTATGATTCATTTCGAAAAAATAAATTGTGTTCTTTATTTGTTATAGTGAATGTTTCTTGTGTTTAATTGTTTTCAATTTCTATTTACTAACCATATTTGAGTGTTAAGCTTCAAATTATAAGCAAGATACAGAGATTTGCTCACAATTCTATGTTTGTACACAGATCTTAAAAACTAAAGATTAAAAAGTAAAAAATTTGTCAATATTTATTAAGAAAATTTTCAAAGTCTGTTCTTCCAGAAACCAACTTTAACAACTTATTGTATTGTAAACTTAACATTTTTTCGTCATTATTACTCCTACTGTACATGTGATCCTTCACTGTGTTTGTGTACATTGTATAAACTGATTTTGAACCTAAAATACCAGTGAACTGGTCTTGAGTGAATAAAAGAATATAAAATCTTAGGCCATTTTTTTCCCCATTTTTAATGCTGAATAGGAAATACCAAGTTAAAAATCATAAGCTGAATGTAATAAACTCATGTGAACAAAATATGACTCAAACCTAGGCGAACTGTGAGCTCTGTATCTTGCTTATAATTCTACGATTGACGCTGAAATTTTGGTTGAACATTAGAAATTCTCTATGAATTAGAGTACGATAAATACTTGTACAAACAAAATAAAAGAATGATATTCTGTATATAACTACTCTCTGGGGCCCCCTCTTTAGACAATAAATAATGTGAAATCTATATCAATTTTGAATGTTTTTCAGACATGAGTAAATAAAAACGACATCTTTAAAACAGTTTCCATATTTCTGACACATTTCTGTTGCGGGGATAATGTAATTATCGCTATTCCTAAGAATATCACAGCGGAAAATTATCCTGGTTTGTACGCGAAGTAAATAACAGTCATTTAATTATAATGGAGAACACAAATAAAATTTTTGAATGTTTTTAATTTGAGGAATTGAGCACATTGAGGTACAATTTTCTTCTTCACATCTATACATGTAGGATTTTTTAAATAAAAAACAATAACAATTATATATTTTTTTAAATACAATAACTAGTAAGTAGTTAATGGAAAAAATGTACCTATATGCTCTCATATATTTTGATCGCTTTACAAAGTGGGAGGGGGGGGGGCAGAACGAAAATATAGGGAATTGGAAGTTAACAACTTAACAGTGTACCACTACCAAATGTTTAGTTTTATATCTTGCGTAGGATTTTCTTATTCTGGTAAAAAATCGTATTTCATGAAGGTACAATGTCAAAGATTACGTGTATACAAAAATAAGTGTAAAATTCGAATACTTTACAATATTTATTTTTTGTTATTCTACCGAGGGACCATATGACACAATATGGTTTGAACGCCCATTGTTGCTCAGGTGAGCGATGTGGCCCCATGGGCCTCTTGTTTAAATTGAGAAAATGTTTATTTGATACACATGTTTATGTTCTGTAAATATTTTGTAAACAAACAATATCGCGTGTTTATTGATCAACCTTATTTAGAACATATAAATAAACTACATGTAGCTGGATGTTATATTTTATTTTCCCCAACTTTGATATTTTTGCAGACTGATAATCGGTGGAGCGTGTACAACAATTGTGTTTCTGGTCGTCTATGTCAATTTCTCGGACCAGTCAACAGGATCAAGGGTATTACACCTCTATCTAATGGTTCTAATCTTTAATTCAAGTTCACTTAGACTTCTGTAATTGATGAGCATTGCTCATGAATGTTCTCTAAAATGGATTCCAAAAAAAAAGTCGCCTCAAATATGTCTCCATATGATAATCATAATTATACAAATTGAATCCACTTGATGCAAATATTGTTAAAATCAAGTTGACTTGGATGTTGGTTTATTAGTATTGTAACTTAATATAAACCTGATTAATCACCCCTTCTACAATTTAATGTAAAACATGTTTTATTATTGAGAAAGATTAATGAACAATTTATTAATTTAAAATTGACTGGCATTCATATAGCTATGGTTCTTGTTATTAACATTTGAATTGTTTTATCCAGGAAAAAGAGAGTGATTTTGTTCATGTATACGGCACCACAATCGTATTCAGTCTCATCAATATGCTTGTTCCTCCAATCATAACAAAGGTAAGCGACCAGCCAATCACAACATGATTACACGTAAACGTTTCACCAATCATAACAAATGTAAGCTTTCAGCCAATCGCAATATATTTACATATGAACACTTAACAACCATAACACAGACTCAGTGTCTGGCCAATCACATCATTTTTACCTGTAAATGCACCGCCAATCATAACAAAGGTAAGCATCCAGCCAATCACATCATAGATACTTATAACCCAACCAAAAATCAAAAGAAATGCTAGCGTCTAGACAATTACTAGAAAATACTAGATCAACCAATCGTAATATAGTTCCCTGAAGTCATCCAACCAATTAAAAGAAATGTAATGTTAATGACGCTTATTATAAAAAAAAAAATAGAATGCACAACAGACATGTTCAATTACTTAAAACTATCGGTATGTAAATATTTAGTATGCGGCTGTATGCCCTAATCAATTTTCTTGACAAGTCCATGTAACCCCACCCCAACTTTCTCAATAAGGTAGAATAAAAAATTCCAACATGCCATTTATTTTCTTCATTTTATATCTTCATTTACTGAATTTTTCAATTTGATAATAAAAACCAATTATTTTGTAGACATTGATGCAATCTTCACTGATTAATTTCTGCCATGTTAAATAAAATTTGGGGATTTTTTTACTCGCTTATTTCTTTAATTTTAATCTACATTTATGCAAACAGATACGTAGTATCTTATACCATATAAAAATTTATTTACGAAAATGCACTGATAAAGCCTACATGACTTCGTTGATTTCACTTAAAAGAAACACAATTAGGAGGAAGATTTAAGACTTATTATTTAATGAATTATTTTTGAATTTATTATTTTAACGAATTTGATTGAATTATGTATACGTTTTCGTACGAATTGTCTAAACTTTAAGAAAATTGAATCCACTTTTTAGTTCAAAAACATTTTCTAAAAAGTTTCAAATCGGCTTCCTTGGCACCGGGTATACTGATATTGGTTGCATTTCAATTAAAATACTTCAACGCAGATCATTATAACCGACTTTGATAGGAAATAGAATCACATTGTTTGATGTTATCGTCAGTGTTAGCTTTAAGTAAAGCTGATAACGGTGTTGTTTTAGCGCTAAAAATATTTTGTAAACCCTCTAGCAAGTACTGCTGCCCTGTTGCTGAAAAAAAATGACCGTTGTCCTTGTAACTTTGTGATGAACTGTATATCATCATTTACAGCTCTGGGTGCGATTCAATTTGCATATTATTCCCTATCTACGTGGGTCTCACCAAGACTAAAATAAACAAAATTACCATTTATACATACTGTATCACTGAATTATCACCCCAGTTTGTATAGAGGATTCAACCATTATGCACAATTTCCAGAAAATTATAAGGTTGTAGAAAAAAATGTGGAGAGAGTTTCAGTTTGGTTGACTTAAGAGACTGTAGCTATTTTTCAATCTCTGTTTTAATTCCATAACCAGTGTAACTATTATTGAAATTAGATACACATGTTTTAATATTAACTATTTCCCCCTGAAATCTTGCATATAAGATTTTCAATAATTTGCCGTGGAGGTCACGAACTACCCATTAATTTTCCGTGAAACGACTTTCAAATGAATAAATCACATGAAAATATATATCCATTTAAAAGATTGCCCTCCTGAAAAGTATGCGCATTGGGATTAACTTGATAATTATAAATAAGATAAATTACTAGTGATTCTAGTGACTACAAAGGTAGCAATATTTGCGGGAAAAATACATTATCCTAACTTCGCTTCCTTTATTGTCAATATATGAATTTAATGCTACAGCTACATGTACTTGCATTAGGAAGTCTGAAGTAGGTCCTTTTATTTGTCGGTGCTGTCAATGTTCCTGAGTGTAGATTAATAGCGAAATAATCCGATAATACAAAATTTAGTGATGTCTCCTTAGACACCCCCCCCCCCCCCCCCATTTGCAAGTATATGATGATGTGAATTTTGTACTTTGTACCTATATTAAATCTGTCTGACTTCAGTTACCATCGATGGAGAGGTATCCCAGTGGCCCGGGTCTTCTGCCTACGAATGGCCAACCTGTTTGCTCTGATAGTTACTCTATACAGTCGTCTCACAAAGGTACATCTCCACATCTGTTGTTTCAAATCTCATCAGGAATAGTTCTCTCATATCTAAATGATAATGAGAGACAATAAATGGCTTCAAATACTGTTAAGATGCTGTGTTGGGTGACATGCCAGGTTTTATGATGAGTCAGTGTAAAAATATAATCACAGACAAAGGATGGAGAAAAATCATTTTGGTTGCCGTCATCACTAACGCATGTATAATTTTGATCTAATGATCCTATTATTTTTAATGATTGAACATTATTAAAAACATTCTCTTGAGAATAGATAGCAACATACACCCTGTTTCCATCAATATGTTGTTTTTTCCAGTTACCGTATGACTGCACAGGAACTGTTATTGGACAAGAGCTCTATAAACTGGTTGTCATGGATACGCTTGTTCACGTAAGTCTCAATGTCAGCTGCAAGCACACCTGCATACTGATTATACACTGGGTGTTAAAAGATCATTGACGTTTGTTTCAAAGTTAAAAGATTGTGTACACAAGGACCCTGTGTTTATAAACTTCTGGTACACCAAACTACTTGTGTTTTCGATCAATATCTTTAGACCCTCTTTGCTTGGTCAGATATCAAACTTGGTAAAATAAAGGAGAGACGGCCTTTTTTAAAGAACAAACTAAGGTCAAGGGTCAGATTATTAGCTCTGGACATTGCCCGGAAATTAAGTGCTGTCCGTTCAGTACTCTGGGATCCCTTTTTGCTTCATAGCCATCGCTCTTGGTGCACTAAACGCTTGTCTTTAGTTCAAACGCACATGCCTACACAGAATATCATTTTTCTAGATGGATAAGTTTAATTTTATTATGATTTCAAAAAATTGTAAACGGATTTCTAATTCAAAAATGTGCAAAAAGTTTTGTTAAATTTTATACGTTAATTAATGAGTGTTTAATGAGGTTTCCAGTATTTTAAGCATCGGAGTTTTGAAGTATTTAATTGTTAGTGCTCAAAACTCAAAACTTAAAAAAAAGCGCCTCAACGGGACATACAAACGGGAATGGTTATTGCATTTGGATGTAATTGTCAATCAAAGACGAATAACAGAGTGTCATGGTGAAATGAGCATGGTTGTATTGTGAATACAAAATTTATAGAAATCAAGAACTATCGATGTAATACATAAATACATCATGTTGTCAAAGTGAATTAAACTGTCATTATAATAAAGAGCCTATATGTCGTAACGGGTTTTTTTCTTTACTTACGCATAAAAATGCTTTGTTAAACATGTACAAATATATTGGCATATTTAAGTACCTCAGCAAACATATTAATACATGTAAATGGGATGCCACAAAAATAATGCATGTACTGCCACGCGAACTGGTAGTCGTCATGACGCACTTGTTGAAACAATCAATTGTTTTTTTCTATTTATCTACCTCCTAATTTGTTATGGCAAAATAGAAGAGTATTGGTATTCCGTGACTTCTAAGGAGGAAATGTATAAATTTAGTTACATGTACAACCAATTAGAATGATGTCAATAGCGCTCAGTACAAACACAAAGCGATAATCGCTTTTCACTGTTCGGTAAATAGGGGAAATCGTTTTTTTTAATAATAAGCTTGTAGGGTTGTTGTATACATGTAGTACTCTCTCTCTCTCTCTCTCTCTCTCTCTCTCTCTCTCTCTCTCTCTCTCTCTCTCTCTCTCTCTCTCTCTCGTTCATGTATAAATTATATGTATATATTAAGCGAAGGTTTCGCGTTTTATTACTGGACTGCCTCCTAATCTTCTTACAGCGACTCAGTATGGTAAGTATGGTACATGTACATGTACCGCGTTCTTTATATGAACTACATCACGAAGTCTGCTTCTTTTATTGAAATTATAATCGTCTGCTTTCTTTTACTCTTAGAGTACTGGTTTTAGTCCACACCCTATACTGTTAAGTTCATCAAACTCTTCTCATTTTGGAGATAAAAAAGAACTGACCTTGTTACATATTTCTTGATAGACTCTGGAAGTTTTGAGTTTCCAGTAAGAAAAAAAAAGGTTATCAAACTGAAAGCTTTATGATGAAAATATCATTATATTTCGTGAGGATGTTGTGTTGTTATCATGGGAACTTTGTATACGTACCCAACAATGTTCATGTCAAATCACGTCATATATTATCTTATAGAATTGCACGTCCTCAAGAAACTGTAAAGTGATGACGATAATTCACACACACCTTTGTAAACAATCGTAGAAGATGTGTCATTTGTCTGATTAAGTTATATTTTCTATTCTTCTAGCTAATAGGGCAACTAGGCATCAACTACATTAGATATTTCTGGACTCAGGAGAAATCGGAATTTGTAATGTCGGGCCCGGCATTGGTTTTGATTTATCGACAAGGACTTATTTGGGTAATTACGTTTAGTGCTTTTGTCATATGATTCAGTTGTATTGGGTTTTTTTTTGTTTCAGAGACAAACCAAAAAAAAAATGTTTTTTGCTATGTGTAAGTCAAGACATACCGTAGTGTCATACATACCACAGGGCACAAACTGACTTGTATAAACTGGATAAAAATCACATCTTTTTAGTTCATACTCATATAAGTTATGTTTATTGTTTACAAGAAATGATATCAATTAAACCATCTAAGTATTGAAATTTTGCTTTTAACTGGAATAACAATTTAAAGATTTTTTTTAGTTAAAACTAAATTGTGAGTAGACATTATGAACTTTGGGCATGTTCCTGAAGCTGTCTTAGACTAAGATATGTCTCGGATTTATCTTAGGACACATCTTTATCTTGAGACAGTTTCTTGAGAAGTTCAAATTTACGATGCCTCTTAAAAATCATCTAAACTCTTAAGACATCCAAATAGCTGTCTTATCCTCATTAAACTCAACAGTAAACATGTAGGTTGTGAACCGCCACTTCTAAAAAAAGAAGAACGGGAAACCGATATCTAGATCATGTCAAAGTAATTTGGATTGTAAATACGCACACAGACAGAATATGTAGGGCATTTGGATATCATGTGAAGATACAGCATTTGTGAATTGCATGACTTAATATACCTAGCTTTTACCTATTTGCTTTAGTTTTATTTGAGTCTTTAAAATAATACAAAATATATGGACGAATTATTTACGTGTGCTTACCTGTGCTGATCCGGGGGTGGGGGAGGGGCTTACGGGGGATTTTTTTCTTGCCCGGATCAAGAAAGTTTTTGCTTTTTCAAAGTTGAAAAACTATTATGACACGATGTATTTTGTATAATATTTTGTTGTTCGGTACAATAAATATTCGGGAGATATGAAGATTTATTTCTCCATGAAAATTTAAATTCCCTACGGGCGATGCCCTCGGAAAATATTATTTTTCTTTGTCGAATAAATCCACATATCTCCCTCACCATCATGCACTAAATGTATATTGTACACGCAAAATATAATAGGCTTTCAGTAATGAAACTTTATTGGACCTATCTCTCAACCAGTGTCCGGTTTCAGGTTGGAACACTGGCTTGTCCACTTCTTCCGTTGGTCGGGGTTCTCTCTAACCTAGTCTTCTTCCATGTCAACTACCGCATTGTTTGCGATACATGTCGCCCGCCCCTGAAGCGCTGGAGCCAGTCCAGGAACACCGCATTCCTCACAGCCTTCCTGCTGGTTACACTTATCCTGATCATAATCCCAATATCTGTTGTTATTGGAAGGTAAGTATATATCACTGAACACACGTACATCGGCCTTTTTTAATCCCAAACGATAAAAATCAATTAAATAAATATGTACGTGTAACATACCGCACTCAGGCGATGGAGTTCGAGACGGCTAATTTTGTCAACTGGGAGAAAATGTGTCGACAAATTATTTCTGGGACTGCTGCAAACACCGAACGAGCAGTTCATTTACATTTACATACTGTGTGACCTAAATCTAAACATTGTTTAACACACAAGTTTGAAATAAGTCGGATTTTAACATAGAGAGTACAAATAATATACTAGATAAAACTTTTCAATAGGAATTTTATATTCTAATTAAAGTCACAATACTTTGATTTTCATATAATTATGTTATATTAGTCACGTAGCATCGTTTTGAAAGTAGTTGGGTGTGGTGCCGCCTCATCCCAAAAAAAAATGCCATTTTTATAATTTAGGAAAAATTTGTCGTACATGTATTTAGGTGATCATTGTAACCCTTAGCCCCCGGTTTACATTGACATAAACAGTTGCTGTGTGGTATTAATATTCCTGTAATGTTGTAGTCAGCAGGTTATTAACTTGGGCCAGAGCTCTGACTGTGGACCCTTTGGACAGGAGAAGCCGACCTCAGTCTACACCAAGTTCCAACAGCAACAACCAATACTTTTACAACAGATAATGCAATGGGCAGTGTCGGATAGCGTTTTACTTCCCTTGTTTCTTTTACTTCTGTGAGCCCCCCCCCCCCCCTTTTTCGTACTTTTTGGATTTTATGCAATGTTTTGTTGTTGATTTTTTTTTATCTTAAACCGTTTTGATCAGAAAAATGATTATTTTATTTCTTCTTTAATTTTTTTTTAAATTTCAGCAACGTGTTTTATGTTCAAGTACATTACACCATTAATGCTTTACTGCTGTTTTGTAATGTTTTGTTATTGTCACTCACCTGAAAGTTTATACTAATATCCCTTTCTTTGTCTATATATAGAATTCCACGAAGGTCAATATCAAGAATAAACTTTGGTTTATCGACATGTTTTAATAAAACACAAATACAGTTATGCTATTTTCGCATTCATATCTTGATTTCATGTATACATGTATTTGAAAAAAAAAGTAAATTTATGATAATCAAGAGAAAATAACCGATGAATGACACCTTATAATAGAAAAAGTTTTCTTTAAAAAAATAGCTTTATCACAAACAAAAAGGCAAAAATAACGTTTGCATTATAATTGGAAAAGTATATTTATCTTATAGGAGAGATTTTTCAGTGTTACATAAGCTTATCTTATTCTAAGTAGCGAGCAACATTGTAGAACATTTTATGCATAATTATATATATTTAATTTGGAATCCATCATTGAATAAGAATCGTTATAATTAGAACATGCTTACTTTAGGGCCTATATATTTTACCAAAGAGTGCTGATTTCTGGAGAGAAAAGACATCGATTGGTACTCCAAGCGGAGCTGTTACAGGTAAACCGTTTTTCTGATTCATTATCGGAGGAAGATTCATTTCCTTTCAGATTATATCTCTTTGTATTCCACTTTTAATTACATGTATATTTAAGTGAAAATAACGCTTTTTTTTTTACATAAATAGCTTTGATTTCGGAATTCGAAGTGCTGACAATTCAGTTGGTTGCCTATAGTTATAGATACATGATGATATTATATCGCATTTTCCTGACATACGATATTTTTTGTTGATATTAATCAAAATGCAGAGCCTTGTGCTTCTTTTCAGATTCTTCCGTTTTATATAACACAATCTGTAGAATTGATAGAATCATTAGTTAGAACCAGGTTTTTTAGAACTGTAGCGTCGAATTTCATTTTTTATGATAATAAGATTAACATTAAACATTTACAAGAGACTTTAGAGAAACAGTTCGGGCTGCACAGAATCTGATCACGTGACCAAACAAGTTGAATTTTTTTAATTAATTGCAATTTATTACCTAAACAATGCAGTTACGATCAAAACCTTCTTAGGTATTAAGTCCAAAACACATCATGTTGCTACCTGTATTGATGCAATATCATTTCAGTTATTTCTAAAATAATGTAGAGCTTTTTGCAACTCTGTAGATGACGAAATTCTTATCTCACGCAGATACATGTATACACTTTTGTCACACGGTTTTTTCCTATTATTAATATCAAGGACATTTTCTGTATTACAGGAAACTGAGGACAATGCAGAACTTCTTGGGAAAATACAAGGCCACCCGAGTTACTCCTGAATTAAAATTAATTCTAAAACAAAGTTTTAGACAAACTTTGAAAGAAATTATTTCCATGGTTTTGTCAAATTAATATATTACAAGAGGGACATATTAATAAAGATTTTAGCGATTCACAGCTATTTATCTTGAGCTAATAGAGAATACGTACAAAATTCTATAATAGTATTTATATTACAATAGATAGATAGATAGATAGATAGATAGATAGATAGATAGATAGATAGATAGATAGATAGATAGATAGATAGAAGCACCAGTTATATGGTTTAGTAAGCTGTTTATTTATTACACATTCAAAAAACATACAACGACATTAATATTATTTAATACAACAAAATGCAGCAATGATTTATGCGTTATTTCATGATTTAGATATCTACAAACATTAGACTAATGGCGTATTAATGATAACATATTTACAGAAATATAATTTGTGTATTCAATATATGATAAGGGAATAAGGCATACAATTTAACAAAGCCCAGTCTTTGTCGTTCTTTATCGTGTCTATGTTTGAATGAAATGTATGGTTCACTTGTTGCGGTGTCCTGAACATTACTTGTAAAGCTGCTTATCTGCGACCCAGTAAAAGGCTATCAATGGTTATTTACATCAGGCTGAGTTCAAGTTCAAGGTTTATATATTTTAAATTGTTCGCAATGAGACTAAATTTACAACACGTTACGTGTACGTCAAATATCAAGAGGCACTCAACGTGTCTTGAAAATGAAATATTTTTTGTGTCCTCATAATAGTTTAAATTTTGTATCTGCGAACAACGAACTGAAGAAGAACAATGGCCAAAATTCACTCAGGTGGTTTTGGTTTTGAATAACTTGTCTTTTTAAGTTTATAAACCGTGGAGGAGTCAGCTGTAAACGATATACTTTACTTATAAATCGTGAGACTTTATACCTATTCTGTACATTTGATATAAAGAAAATTCTTCTGTACACTAGCCCATTGCGTGTTGTTGACTGTAATTTAGCTTGTAAAATTTTTTTTAAATCACATCATTCATTTGACATACAAAAGGAATGCTGTGTTAACATTAAAATCTCACGTAGAGGTACAGTTTAAAAACATTCCTTCAAATCGTTCCTCATCGTTAAGCAGTTATTGCTGGTTTAAACAATATGGAAATACAGCATCATGATCAAACAAAACTGTAACAAATAAACAGACGTACTGCCGGATAAAATTGTGCCGGCAGAGGTATCCTTACTTTGACCGATGTTAAGCTTCCATATAAAGAAATTGAAATGTTCAGTCATCGTAGAATTGCCAAAGAAAGGCTCGACATTGCGTGAGGTAAACCAAAGGTTTTCATTTGCATCAACAGTTGGACTGTCTAGCCACTGGATCAAGCAGTTCTTCGTCACTTCCGTTTTGCTGCCGTTCACTAGATTCCCTGTCGCCGAGTAACTATATTTCACAATAGAGCCGGTGCTCAGATCAGTCAGGTAGAGACCGGTTTTGGTACTGTACATCCCTGATGTCGGGAAATCTTTATTTCCTATTTCTCTGACAGATGTATTAATGTTCGTGGCGGTACTGTCCTTGTTTCTTATAATGGAGGTCTCGATCTGGTACAGTTTAACGCCAGCTAGCGGCGAATAATACAAATATTTGAAATTTGGAGATAAAGCAATTCCTCTGATTCCCTTCTGATGAGTACTTGTTTGTATTCCTGATACCATTATATTTTCGTATTGGGTATTATGGGTCATTGATAGATGCGTTATGCTCCAAGCGGATTTATTACCGACGTCAAAAATGATAAGCTTTCCACCCGAAGAGTCGGATATGTACGCAAACGAAGCGGTTTGATGAATGTAATCTAAAACAATATCTTCAAGAAAATATTTCTGACCCAGCAGACTCTCAGTAAACACGTACCTGAAGACTTCAGTATTTTTGTTTAAATCATGTACAACTAGTTTAGGTTTGCATGAATTTCCAGATGGCGAGTCCAACATCCAAAGGAAGCCCGTGTTAACATCAATTTCCATGCTTTGTACAGATTGCAAAGCATTACAGTCACCAATGGTGTTCATCTCAGGTGACGGGTAAGGTTGAATCGAGTGTTCGGTTAAGATCCCAACCGTACTAACGACTCCATTTTTGGTTCTGGGAATTGTTAGATAAATTTTATCCTTGTAAACACTTATTCCATTTATTTCATTATTTTCAGGAATATAATTGTTCGAAGCTAGTGCATTTTCTCGCTGTTTGCATGTTGGCCATTCAAAGTCAACTGTAACCCACTTTTCAGCGATAGATGCTGATTTTGATCCCGTTTCTTTACAACCAAAAACAGGACCTCCCTTAGGGGTGTCCAGGTATCCTTTTTCTCCAACGTAAACTTTCCATACAAAATAATTGGATTTGCCGGGTATAGTTCCGTTTCTAAAATACTTGTGTAAATCATTAGATGTGAACCACAAGTACCCTTTTCCGTCCATTCCTAGAGAGTCTACCCATTCAATTGTGGTGTTTTTAACCAAGACTTCTTTTGTATTTTTTAACGTATCCCAACGGTAAACTCCATTCTGTCCTAAGGTGGAATAATATAGTGAGCTTCCTCTTCCGTGATAGAGACCGTCTGACTGAATCCCTTTGCTACCGAGGCTTTCGACCACCGCGTCCATATTGGCGTCTTTATTTCTAAGGGCAGAGGTGGGGACTCGGTACAAACTCAATGAGGCCATCGGACAATAGTACACGTATCGGAAATCATCTGACATCGCTATGCCGTTAACACTCAATGGAACCATCTCGCTTTCACCATTAATGGTAATGTTTCCATACTGCATTTTTCTTTCAAAACTGGAATGAACGAATGTGTAAGCTGTTTTGTTTATGTGGTTATAAACAACCATTTTTCTTCCAAGGGTGTCACTTATGTACACGAATTCAACCTCTTTCTGACCGCCGTAATCTAAGACGAGGTCGTTAAGATAAAACGGGTCCTCTATGACTTCTTTAGAAAAAACATACCGATAAACTTCTTTATTCTGGTTAATGTCCCATACCACGATCTTAGGGAGGCATCTTTTAGCCACTTCAATTGATGAACTTGGGACGTAAGCTGTGTCTAAAATCCACATCAACCCACTCTCCGGATCTATTTCCATGCTTTGTACTAATTGCAGTGTATTACAGTCTCCTAAAATATGCATTTCCCAGCTGGGATATGCATCAACCATCGGAGATTCGCTGTTGTCGTTTTTATCAATAATTACTAGCGATGCGGCGACCCCATCCTTCAGCCTGGGAATTGTCAAGTAAACATCATCTTTATACAGTTTTATTCCGTTGATGGCGTTATTTTCTAATATGTATTTACTAGAGTTGATGTATTCCTGCTTCATGGTATCATTCGGCCATTTGAATTCTACAGCCACCCACTGGTACACCAGCTGTTCCTCATGATGCAAACATTTGCAAGAAACGCATGCGATAAAACTCCAAATCAAACTCAAACCAAAAACGATATTTTTGTACGCCATCTTAATCCAATTTTGTTTATTCCTCTGGAATGTCCGTTTAAAAAACTATTCACTAAGGCATGAAGAAACAGCTGATTCACCGTCAGACGTGTAATTGTCGACTAAGTTTGAGTAACAATAGTATCTGGTCATAAAAGGGAAAAAGTAGGTTTAAATATCCCACGAATGAACGAACGCGTTGTAAACTACTTGAAAAGTCGAGCAAATTCCTGCATTCTGCTCTGTGGACTGTCAGCAGAACTGGTGAAGTAATCGCTGGAAATGACGGTGAAACGAATAATCAGAACAACAGGAACCGCTGGGAGACAGTCTAGTTCGAGATCACAGAATTCGTTAGCCGAGTTTTCATGCAAATGACACATTATCAATACATATCGACAATTTTACATCATAATACGTTGCTTTTAGGTACAGAAATAAACTAAGAACAACACATAAACTGATTGAATAATGAACAAAAAGTTGTGAGTTTTTTGGTGACACTTTATTTGTTCTGCAGCTAGAGGGAGATCTTGTTGCATTATCTGTTCAATGTATCTTTATAAAATTTAAATCGTTTGTACTTTACAATATATTATTCGTGTTAATGTCTTTAAGGCTAACTATAAATTTGAGAGGCCGTTAATATCCGGTAAGTGTAGTAAAACAGTCTTATCTGTATACATTTAATTTTTTATGTGTAACTTTGAATTGTTCAGCTTCGATCTACTAAGGCATTTTGAATGACAAGTGATTTTTGGAAAGAACCAAATTATTTGGCAAATGTACATACAGGTGGAATTCAAGTACGTATTACCTTTATCATTCTTTGTCTCATAACTAAAGTACTAGTACTTTTTGGGGGGTAGGGGGGGGGGTAGATTAAAAATTATTTTGTAGTGTCATTATTCAATAGTGTCAATGGAGGTTATAGATAACAATGTGAATATTGGGATGACGGTGTCAAAACTAGAAATTGTATACTATGTGACTTAAATTACAGTCGAAATGGACAGTGATTAAGTATTACCTGGCATGATGTAAGCAAACATTTTTATTATGAAAAAGGTACGGCTGGCCTTGTTATAATCTTTATATTTTCCCATCAATAACATCACTGTTAGTGTTAACCAGTACCAATTTTGTCTGAAATTTTAGTCCCCTAATCTTATCATGTAATATCATTATATGATACACTAGAGAACTTAAAAAATGAATTTAGTTACACTTAACTTATTGCTTCATTGATGATGATATAAATCATTTCGCATTTGCCGAATCATTTGATTTGAACATATTTTATTGTGTAAGTAACACAAAAGGATCGGAAACAAGTTCTTACATCTTACAAGTTCCTCTCCTAATGATAATACATACAATATATACAATTGTCATAGTACATGTAATATTACATGTTACTTATAGTTATTGAAAATTTATTTAATATTCTATTATTATTCGAGATATTGATTTTACATATTCAAACTTATCGCACTATTGAACTTTTCATCTTTAGCAAACATCGACAAAAAAAGAGAATGAAGTAGGCCTAATATAAGTTTTACGACCTTCGGTGTAACAGGTAAAAGTAAACAAGAAGACTTTTATCAGTCCGTAAGCCGGATCGATACCAACCTAAACATTACAAAATGTAATATAGATATATATTTTTTCTATGCGTTCTTTTTTTTTTATTTAAATTATTTGATCACTGGTTGAAAAGATCTTGCACATTTCCAAAAATTTAAGGTTAATTTTTATTTGCCACAGCCATAAAAAAAACTAATTTTGCGTGGATCGTTTCATTTCAAACTTAAGTAATACGTGAACTTATTAACAAATAAAAAGTGTATGCTATAAAAGTGTCAAGTCTTGCCAAGCAAGAACATATTGCAGATTTGTTTCAAATCAAATAATAGAGAGGTTAAGCATTTCAACGTGTACGAGTACGTGTAACTAGGGGAATCCTCTAATTTTATGTGTATTACGTCACATTTTCCGTATACCGCGTAATTCTACAAGTTGTACAAAACGTGTAGAATCAAAAGTACACGTAGAAGAAACTTGTAGCATTTTTTGATAAGAATATAGACTAAGTGTTTAACAGATGTTGTGTAATGTCAAGCAGACGATAAATTAAGGACAACTATCATATGTTTTCGGTTTCATCAAAGTCATAGAATTATTTCATAAACAATGAGAGTAGACTAAACATGTTGAAAACGTTGAATCTAATTATTTTACACGTACGCGTACACTTCCAGTTATATAACGTGTACGTCTAAACAGACTTGTATCTTCACACGTACCCGTAGACGTACATGTTTAAATGCTTAACCTCTCTAATAGCGAAAAGAAACAGAATTCTTCTTTATATAAAAATATAACACAGACCATCTTGATTTTAATTTACAGATATATATGGCATATGATATGTTAATCTTTGAACAATTAATAGGTGTATATGATGTATTGTTTTAAATCTTTTTATTTTTTGCTTATTCGCTAGTTAAATATTTGCTTACGTTCTGGTATCTAAATCAACAAAACATATTTCGTATTATAAAATAATCAAAATTTATTTTGATGGCCGTGGTAAATGAAATATTTACTCTTAATCAAGAGACCATTAAAAGTGTTTACAATTGTATTTCTTAAATATAAATAACCAAACAATAAAACAAACCCAACAAAGAAAATTTAATATCTGTTTAATCATAGCAACCCTGTCAATTATATGGTTGCAATGTATATCATTGGTCCAAATCAAGTTTAAAAATTACAAAAGTGAATTATTCATTGAAATATAACACGTCCTACGCAATATCGAATATAACTGATTTATAATTTTAAAAAAAAATACTATTTTCCTTCTAACATTAAAAAGGACAATTAAGTTTTCCATCAGTTGAATATTCCATTGAAAGTTTAAAGGAAACTTTGTCTAAGCTTTTGCATTTTTTTGCATTTTTTTTTTAACTTTTGATTTAATTGTCATATAATGGATTACGTATCATATATAATTTCTTTCACATAATTGGTACATGTACAAAATGTAACATGAAATATCATATACAATCTACAATGTATTCATTATGAAAGAAATTTCTAAACGCGTTTACAAATTCCGTATCTAAAGTACAGCGAATTATTTCAATGTAAGTTTTTAAAAGATTCATTTATATATAATTTTCCGTATTTCTAAAATAAAGAAGTGAAAAGCAGTTGAATCATCTCCACTTCGTTAGATAGCATGGCCATCGAAGGTTATTGCGTAAGCTTTGAAAAGCGAGTATTCCATCTGTTGGGGTCTCATCCATCTTCTCCGTAACGATTTGTTCTGAAGTAAATAAAAACGATGATGATATCCATATAAAATAGTTGTTTTAAAACAATGTTACTTTGTTCCATACAGCCGAAAGATGTTACTGTAAATGATTATATGATGCTGCAGAACGTTAGTCCGATTGACAAATAAGCATTAGGAATAGAAGACTTCATTTCATATACAACTGCAGTTTAATTAGCTTATGTCTAGATTACATCTTTTTTAAATAAAATATATAATAACATATTCAACCTGTTATCACTCTAAAAAAAAAAAAGCTTACAGCTGATTAAAATACTAAATTACGTATTGTCATGCTAAACTTTAGATTCCTGATAATCAAAATTATATGACTGTTTTGATTTTGATTGTCAAGAAACTAAATTTTAGTAATTGCATAATGATATATGAAAGGAAATGTATTTCTGCAGAAAGAGGCTGTATAATGAACATGGTACTCGTGACCTTTAAATGTTACGTGAATATTCGTCTTAAGTAGGTAAATCATGATGTACAAGCATAGTTAGTTATCTAATCATTACAAGCATAGTTAGTTATCTAATCATGCTGTTTGTTTACGCTTTATAATTATATTTATGATAGCTACGGTTATACCAATATACATGTAGTCCTGATTCTGTATTACTTTAAATCTAGAATAATACGATTTGATTAACCTATTACAAATGCATGTATCCATTACTTTTATTTACTGTGCCGCATAAAACATAATAACGTGGGTTTGCTTGATTAGATGTAGATTGATGTAAGTAGTTGTTTACTGTAAAATGATTGCAAGTATTGACATACAGTATATGTATGGATCAATAGAGGACAGGATCGGACAATTTTTTTTTGTTTTCTGTCACTGCACCTTAAGGTAACTCTAAGGTGCTCGTAAAATTTTCTGATGAAAGATTGAAAACAGAACTGTTTTCAACTAAATAGACTTGAATTTCATCAATTATTAGGGAAAATTTACCTGTCATTCCACTTTTCGAGATGTCAGATAAACAAACTAAAGCACATTTTTGCATCAGAAAATCGTACTTTTTGTTAAAAGTAAAATCTTTGTAGGCAGAAACTTGTTTATCATGTTTAATTTTATTGTCAACTGTATCAGAAAACTAAAACTACAATCATTTTATAAAATTCAATTTGATAGTTCGGATAAGTAAACTTATAGTATTTAGTCAAACAACTGGGAGGTAAGTCAGAAAAAGAGTTATTTCCACTTAGCATAGATTTATTGTACATAAAGAATTAAAACTTTAGGTTAAAATTTAACTGCGAAAATATCTTTCATTAACTTCTCAATAATACCAAGTGATCATATTTACATAGAAATATATTAAACTATCTTGCACAAGTTTTAAAGAATGCAAAGTTTTACAAAAAAGTGTGCCATCAAAGAACACTGGATCTATATACTTAAATGTTCATTCTTTAAAGTCATTTTTTTAAAATTCTTATTCTTATCCTATTTATAGCGCAACTGCTTAATTTTGGTACATGTACTTGTGTACACAATGCATATCAAATTCATTTACTAGTATATTAAAGGTGCATACATATTGTTTCAGCATAGTTTTGTAGTATGTGTATACAAAAGATATGGGAAGGCTTTCTTCACCGGGATTCATTAAACATGGCGAAAAGTCCTCCCATTCATTACACTATTAAGGTAATTCTGCCAATCATCGAAAAGTAAATTTAGAGAAAAAATACCATTCTTTTTTGCTACTTTTGATAAAAGTGTACTTTCTTAAATTGATTAAATTGGATAAACTAGTACTACATGTAGCTACAATGCAAGTCAGCCCAATGTTGACTTAACATACCTCGAAGTAGTTCTTTCTAGAAAGTGCAATATTACCGCATTAATTTACTCAGTTTATATGAGAATATGGAATCAAAAGGCCATGGTCATGGTTTGATTAAAATCAAATTATTTTGAAAAATGCTTACACAATGGGAGCAGCTGACTATTTTCGCGGTTTTCAATCAATCAAAATAACATTATTGTTCACAAGGTCCTTTAGTCTCTGACACCGTTGGTTGGTTATTTAGATAATAATACAGGGTTTTTACTATAAAATGTGGGCATAGGTAATTAATAATATTCATGGTGTCGTAAATTGTGGCAATAGGAATAATTATAATGTTTAATAAAATCTATTTCAGGGTATATCTTTACACATATATACTCAGTTTTCAGGATCATGTCTGAACATAAAGAAAAACGAGTTTTGACCCAAAAAAAACATAGGAAGACACAGCCTTATAGACCTCTTTGGTCGACCGAAGATCCCCTTCAAAGTCTTCAAAAGTTATTCCAACAAAATATATACGTATACATAGAGAAAAAACCCAAAGTTTTAGTACTATAGGTACTGTGATAATATGACTTAATCCTTCACCAAAAAAGTAACTAGTGTCTTGCAGAGTGTTGAGTTTTTTCATTGTCAATGGGTAAAACACGTGACCTGGAGAGTTGATGTTTTGACGAATGTTTATTTGGCTCCTCTCGATATTGCACAAACACGGCATTAAGCGTATTCTTGCCATTTTAAAATCTATTTAATCATTTTAAAATCTTCACTTGCACACTAAAAGTGCATCAAATTGGGCCTTTGATTTTAATTCAACCAAAGATTCAATAAATGATGCATTTATCAAACACATTTTACAAGTAGGTGTGCATTTCAGTGGCGTCGGAAGCAAATTGAAAGTGGGGAGGGGGGGGGGGCATAGACTAATCCTCAGAAATCTTAACAAGCAAAAAAAAAAAAAACCTAATTCCCAAAATCATGAAATTCCTAATCCGTGGGGGAGGGGGGGGGGCTAGTAGTATATAGTAGTATACCATCTTTTCAAGGTAAATTTAGGAACAATTATCTTTGCTGCGAGAAAAAGTGGTGGGGGTGAACTCTCTATGATGCTATTTGCCTAATGGTTAAGTCTAACTTTGCAAAAAAGTGGGAACCGCCGGTTCCGACGTCTATTCCTTTGGTGCTAACAGACATTTTGTTTGTGTATCAAATTATATATATTCATAACAATGTTAACAGGACTAGCAAACTAGCCCTTTTACAAAGAAAATCGATGATTACATGCTTTGAAATTCCTTAGCGAAAATGTTACTTAGCTTATTATGGGTATTTAAGTATTTTACTTACATGTATTAAACTTTTAAGTTGAATGATGACATAGATATTAATACCGAGGTTAATAACTGTATAAACTGTATATTACGTATTGAATACTTCCTAAAGACAGCTTTGACGGCCATCCACGTTTTGCTTAACTTGTCCTCGCTAAACAAGGTTCTTTAGTTACGGTCAAAAGTCTATGAATGTACTTAATTAAATTCTACTTAAGTACAGTCTTTGACAGCATGTACCCAATAAACTCTTTTCACGAAGAGCTGAAGATCAAAAGTCTGTTCTTACCTTAAGCTTCTCTGTCTGACTATCTTTTCCCTCTGTAGAGGAGATCTGGTAAATTGTACAAGGAATCGACTGTCCCTAGGTTCCTTTTGTGTGTTGGGATGTTGGGATAGTATCGTATGCCATACTGCCTCTGTGGCCTCTGTTGTAAAAGTTTGGCTGCTAACAGGAGACGTTCCTACAAATATGACATCCATTGCTCTTTACGTTTCCCGCAAAAAAGTGATGAATTATAACTTTTAACTCAAAAAAATATTTTCTATTTAGGGGGAGATAATGTCTAAAATACTAATTTGTAGAACATTTTGAATTTAAAGGATATAAAGTCACAAAAATACAAAAAAGTACAATTTTATACTATTTTTTTATTATCATTTTTTTCTAAATACCTCATTGTCTGATGCAAAAGCTTCTCTTTCGTCGTCTTTGATTGGTCGGCAGACAGACAAGGTGATTAGACAGAGACTACAAACCACCCATGTGACACACGTCTCAGTTCTCATTATTGTCCTGTAGAAGTACGTTAACTCAATGAATATAGTCTACGAAGAAAACCATATATGCAACACATATGATATGACGTTCAATGGACATAAATCAAAAGACACGAATTTACTCTAATATCCTCGTCTTTTCAATGGATTAGAATATAAAAAAGCCTTAACTAAAGGGAGTTATCATGATAAAAAACGATTTTCAAGAAATCGATGTTTACAAACTCATATTAAAAAAAAACCCACAAATCTAGTTCAAACCCAGTGTAAGCCTATTTATTTGGATACATGACTTTACTTTTAATATCAGTTGCAGTACTAATATTCTTCATACAAGATCCGACTCTCTCGGGGAAAATCAACAACTAATGTGAAAAAGTCTCAAACTTTCTAGGGTTTTTTTTTTTCATTGAGAACCTTAATCACTTTACATAAAAAAAAAATATGACCCTTCTATACTTGAATTTAAATCACACGCATAACTATGGAAACTAAAAACAGGCTGTTAAAAAGCTTTCCCTTTGGGTTAATACAGTACATTTACATAGACGTTGTCGTCTGCGTATTCTAACACAGTTAATCCTTTTACCTTGAATAATTTACAACACTATTCTTTATATCGAATTAGTTTGTCCTCGTAAAAGGCTTTTAAGATACGATACACAGCAGTGATTGAAAGTTGATTTAAAGTCATCAAGAACATTAGACCTATTCAAAACGCACCTATCAATTAATGGAGATTTACTTCTTTGTAAACCGGAAAAAAAATACAGATCCAGTCCGTCTCAGATTCCGGAAAAACCGATTATGACCATTAATTAATGGTAAAATACACTTGAATCATAAACATGTACGTAAGATAATATAAGGTTACTTGACTAGTTAGAAGCCTAAGATAAAATTACTGCAATGAACTGGTCAAAGGTCTTAGATACGTCATGAATGTGATAGATTAGTATTTAGTAGAAAAATATTCCCCTGACAAGTCTTTTCTCTTGATTTAAATGACATAAGATATAAAAATACTGTGACTTCATCTCACTTTATTTTCTGTATCATATTTTTTTAATTCTCTCATCTCTATTTATTAGATAGACAATGAAACTGTTTAGTCTTTTTGATTATATGTTCACAAAAGCCACTATAGACAATCTATTACAATGCTATAGGTGTTTTGTAAAAATGCTTATATATATATTGTTCCAAATACCGGTGTGTGTGTGTGTGTGTGTGTGTGTGTGTGTGTGTGTGTGTGTGTGTGTGTGTATATATATATATATATATATATATATATATATATATATATATATATATATATATATATATATATATATATATATATATATATATATATATATATATATATATATATATATATATATATATATAGCCGTTCTTATGCAAAAATGAATGATATTGATATGTGTACATGAAATAATTACACACGTCTCTTTTTTTATTATAAAGCTTATCAACCAAATAACCGAGTGACTTGCGTGCATTAACTGATGTGATTGCTTTAATCAGTGAGGTTAAAACAAAATGTAAATTGTTTACATATTTATGTTAATCAATGTAAAATCACAGTACTTTTTTTTCTTTTATTTGATGAAAACATTTATAAGCTGATTAAATAGATAAATCGTTTACTTACTTGTACTCTAGATACTAGATTAATTTCTCCGCGATGAAAATCAAGCCGATATCTAATAGCAAATAACTAAATGTTGTTGTTTTTTTTAAATTATTTTAAGTTTTCTTTATTGTAACCTTACCTGTCTTAAGATGTGTCCAAGTCCTTGCAATGTAAATCCAGTGCGAGTTTTCAAAGCCTAAAGTCAATAAGTAGACACGCGAGTCCTGTTGATTCCTCAGCCTCTGCTACTACGCACCGACTCTGCGACGATTGGTATCCATAGGTAGGTGAGGAGAGCGTGTCGTCAGAGGTGGCAGCCGTAAATTGTGATAATTAGGTGATGATATTTACTGTCGTTATCGCAATTATTAATCACTTATCGATAATAAAATTGCTTACGTCACTCGCTTACCCCTAACATACTTCAAGTTCATTTATTTTTACTCATCTTTACTACTATATTAAAATAATAGACTCGTATTTTTAGGCTTTAATACCGAGAAATTGGAAGAGCACTGTCTTTTGTTTTATACATTATAAACATCATTGGTACTTGAAGATTACCAATTTGTTTTTATTTTTTCTTAATCAAGCTTCGCTAATTAATAATCAACGAAAATTTCTTTGAAAAATCCGGAAATCATCTGGATTTTTTGGATTTTACAATCTTGCGCATGCGCATTACATTAACGCTAAATCACGGGATGCTCTTTAGTTTATGTTTCTACAACATCACATTTGCATGGATAAACTCAGAAACGATATTACAAATACATGTAAATTTTCATTGAAAATTTGTCATATATTCTGATCATCATAGGAAATACGGGAGATAACTGTAACTCAGTGCATGTATCTATTCCGCAAATGTCCATGCAATATCATATGCAATGTCAACCCGTGCACGCACGGGTCAAAGTCTAGTAACATATAATGTTATTCCTGTATATATGAGGTGCAGAAGAATTATTCAAAAGTATAAGAAAAGCAGGATTTACAAAAGAGAAACAGAAAATAGTAAACAATGATTTTTTTTGTAGTTGTTATGTATAGGATGACCAACCAAATCAAATATTTTTCTAATTGATGTACAAATTTTCATAAGAATTACATGGTTTGAAGATGACATAAGTGCTTAAATTTTAAGGTGTTTCGTTTTTAAGATAATAATTACCAAACATTTTTTTCTTATATGTGACAATGCACTTTGCGAACGAACTTGAGCGTTTCTGAGCTGTTTTTCTAATCCAGTGTAAACTTGGTTAAGATTACATGTCCATTGAATATCCATAAATAAAATCGGTTTTTAAATGCACCGAGTAATCTTGGACTCTACAGAAGAGCATGCGCTCACACACGTGTCTAAATGACAGCTTGATAACTGTCAACAACAACACCATTTTTTGTCTTCTGGGGATTAATATTAATAGATAATTGTATATGTAGGAATTTTGTTTATATAATAAACATGTCCTTTTGATTCGATTTATTAATGTAAAGAGGATCTACGTTCTCTTTCATTTTAGAGTTCACTCTTTTTTTCAATAAAATGAAAATAATAGTATTGGGGATGAATTTCATTATGTTTTAGAATGTACACATTTTGTAAACGACAGAAAAATGTTTTTACCCAAGAGATATTATGAAAACCCAAATATTATAAAATTTAACGAGCTAATGAATACTTTTAATGTAGAAAAACTAAAAAACTTGTCAATATTTATTAAGAAAATTTTCAAAGTCTGTTCCTCCAGAAACCAACTTTAACAACCTATTGTATTGGGATTTTAACCTTTTTTTTGTCATTATTACTCCTACTGTACATGTGATCCTTGACTGTATTCGTGTACATTTGTATATACTGATTTTGAACCTCAAATACCAGTGAACTGGTCTTGAGTGAATAAAGAATTGAATATAAAAATTGAAATGACAATTTATTGGTTTAAGAAAAAAAAAACCCATAATACTACAACGAAAGCAAGTTAAAAATGAATGAGATCTCATATCTCTTAAATGCCCCGGTGATACCTCTCCGAATAACATTAACGGACTTCCAATGGGGAAAACTACAACTTAAAAATTTAATCAAAATGGTGCCCGTTATAATGATTGTCCGTTAAACCGTTGTTGGAGGCCTTAGCGATCAGGTACTTTAGTGTATCAAGTTATCAACCGTGCGATTACCAAACGGTATAATCTTTAGGTTGACAACGTCTTGGACGACATCGTTCAAGACATTGTCAACCTAAAGATTACAATGTTTGGGTAATAAACAATATATTAAAATAAAATCAGTGGTGTATTCTAAGGGGGGCACCTGGCGCCCTCTCCCCTAACATTGTCAAAGTTAAGTTAAATTATACTCCGTATGGTAAAGAAAACGTACAACTTGCGAGTCTTATAATTTTCAACTTTTTGGAAACTCGGGATTTCTCAACATTAGACTGATTTCAATGGTGTAGTATGAAAAAAAACCGTGGGTTTAATGGTGTGACGTCCATGTACATGTACATAAAATGCCCATTTCGGTTACGCTGTGCTTGGGTTTAAATGTGACCAGTCACCCACCTTTAAGTAATTGATTATACTAGCTAGTGTTTTTAACGACTCTTCCATGTTATCATAATACAAGCTGGCATGGTCATTTTCTTTTAAACTTCATTTACAACAATATTTCATATATTTCTGATGGGATTTGATAGCTTTGAATGGATACTGCAGGTTGTAAATCTACAAACCTTTAAATATTGTAAATAATTTCAGTACTTTATAAGTATAATCACGAGAAGAAATATTTTGAATACTTTATTTTTACTCTACAAAATCTCTAGAACCCAGGGGCTTCTGGGGGCTTCGCCCCCCCCCCCCAGCCCCAACCAGCGCTTTGTCCGGGACCCACTGGGGGCCTCAATGCGGCCCAGGCCCCCTGCTTAAAACTGACGCTCCTCTTACTTCAAATCTTGGATCCACCCCTGCAAATGCAAAAAGCATAAGAAACTATTATAACGATTTTTGAAAAATTGTTACCCTTTTCACAAACGAATGTCCGACGTACTGTATCTCTGGTCCAACGGACATTGCAGCTATTGGGAAAATCGGACACTCGGTCACTGTGGTTTTGAAAAGGCTCAAATCTTTTTACCGCATAGAACGAACCTCTTGCATCTAGAGCAAGCGGCGAATAAACCAAATAAACGGATCTATATCGAATGAAAAAGGACAAAATACGCATCCAAATACAATCCAAAAACTCGCCATCCGTAACTTAATCGGGTGGACTGAGACCTTTCCTAATTTGCCGGGTATTGATTTCGTATTTGACAAGTTTTTATGTCTTTTAACATAGTTTTAATCTAGATTAAAGGCCACTCTGTCAATGATATGTATGATTATAAGCATAACAGGCAATAAATAAGAAATAGATTTATGTAGGTTACGCTTTCATGCTTTTTCGAACATTTGATACTTTTTGATAACTCTGACAAGTGTCCATATCTTTTAAATCTGTGAATACCAAAAAGTTGCTACTTCACCTTTAAAAACTACCGCACTGAAATAGGATTACGGCGTCGAATATCGTGAATTTATAGGCTTGTTATAATTTGATTTAATATCACTACTGATACAACGCATCAAACCATCCTTACAGAACTGTATAGGTGTGTTAAATCTGTTAGACACGGTGTATATTACATTTCATAGAGAAATTACATGTAAATACATGAATTACTTAGTCCCCGTCATTCGTTGTGGGTATGGGTTTGCTACAGCAGCCCTCCATCTTACTCAGTGTATGGTTGTTTTTTTTTGGCTCATTCCAGCTCTTTTATTCTTATTCTTCTTCAGCTATGCATGCAGTGGTCGCCCTGTTTTCTATGACCTTAATTGTGGGTTCGAGTCCAATGCATCTCTGCTTTTATTGTTTTTGCGGATTTCTCCATGTCACGTGGCCAATCCTTTTGGGGTTTTCTCTATGTCATGTGGCTAATCCATGCTGATGGTTTTTTTATTGGGGGGGGGTGTTTTGTTTTCTTTGGGGGGGGGGGGGGCATGCTTCAGTAGCTGCTCATTTGTTATCTTTACTGGCCGACAGACTTTCCAGATTCGTTGGACTTTTTTCTTGTAATCCAACACATGTACTTTGCAATCAATTAAATAATCACAAAATTATAACAAAATGAATTTACGTACGATTTTACATAGGACATATTTGCCTCACTTGAACTTCTATAAAGAAGTTTAACAAAAAATCATCTACAAGGACATTTTAGTTTGATTTTCTTGATCGTCGGACATGTTGTACCCACAAAAAACCGAAATATTCTTTGGAGACTTCAATTATCTCACAAAAGACAAAATACGTCTTAAAAGCAAATCTACGTAATTACAGATTGCAAAAGGTGTCGCCACGATTCTGCTTGCCATAAACAATTACCGTGATGCTCCTTCATCAGTGGCGCTGAGATAAGACATCTTCTATCTAAATTGACAGTTCTCTTGTCCAAGACAAATCACGTGTAAATCCGTTATAACAGATTTCTCATTGACTAAACTTGCCATCATTGTTTTGTATATTGTTTGTTGGCTTGAATCGCATTAGCATGCATATTATCTGCATAAATACTTTTCCTTCGAATCTAGATATGTCATTCCATATTCCGAATTTTGTTACCGTTCTAAAAAAAAAGTTTTTTCATCTAAAAAAATTTATGCTTGAATCTTTCAGATTAAAACTAGGAGAAATACATTTCAAAAGGGCGATACTATAGTCTGTCCCAAGATATTTATGCAGCACATTTAGACGATTTTTAATAAAAATACAACTACCTGTGAAAGAAGTGCAATTGAAATAGTTTAAAGGGATATTTTCCAAGATAATTTCATTGACACATTATCATCTTTCACTCGGAAAAATTCACAGGAACGAAAACAGATTCCTTACGGAGATTTATAATGGGGAATGTTTACATCTTTTCTCCATTCGGAATACACTCGGAATACATCGCGTAATTTTTCAACGTTATCATCCGGGCCTGCTGCAATACAAATTCTCCGTAGACATAACATTTTTTAGCATTTTATTGAAACCTGATAAGCTAACAGGGGCGTTTCGACTGAGAAATCTTGGAAATTTTTCACACTTTTCAATGAACATCGTTTGAACCCTGAGGTTTATATAAATATCAAGCAATTAAGCCAAATGTGAATCCATGATATCTTGGGACAGAGTATACTTAGCAAGATTTTAGGTATTATGTCTATGAAGCATCGACTTTGATATGGTTCCCTATACCTTCGGAATTCTAACAAATGCCTCCCCAATCCGCATTCAATTTGACTGTTTCATTTACACGCATTTGTAACAGGCGAGTTGTAACATTAATTAGTAATTAACTACTAGAGGTGAAATGTAACGTTATTTAGTAATATTAAAGGTGAGGGTAATTCTTGGACTGATATTGTTATCAATTAAACCTTAAGAAAACGCGAATAAAATATCTCTATGGAGAGACTAGAAGCTTTCGTTCACATCTTGTATCGATTGTACCCCAAAAAGCCCTCAGACACGGATATCAGAAGGATGTTACTGATGAGTAAGTTCATTCCTACAGAGCTTTTAAAATAATGTCAGCTGAACAACAGGGCAGTCATATTACATGATACATCAGAGGGTAATTAAATGCTGATAAGCTGATTAGTTTTATAGCAGTCCTTGAACGGTATCATCTGGATTATATTGACGTTGTCTTTCATGGTCGCCGGGGAAATATATTCCATAAAAGAAACATAGGTAATCAAAGATGACAGTGCTCAACGAGGCGAGGCATCACCTTTATGAGACCACCTCTATCATATTATATGAAACTCATAGCCAATGATCTATATCAAAATAGTGGATATTGTAGTGTGGTTTGACAAAATATCGTTTATCATAATACGATACAAAACTGAATCAATGTAAGTATCTACTTCTAGAGAACACAGTCAATATTTTATGCATAGTGGGAGACTGCGGTTTTGAGTCAACAGACTTAACGTAAAAATCAAACTGAAAGATACGACCAATTGATTACCCCCACCTTCCACCCCCATCCACATACCTCGGCTTTTAGATTTGTGCATTGACGATGGACTAGAGTACATGCCAACAGTTGTTAGGTATTAGTAAACCTTCAAGGTTCTTGACCGATGGACTAGTGTTTATGCCAACAGTCATTTGGTATTAGTTAACCCTCAAGGTCCTTGAGCAAAAACCACAGAAGCATTGCAGAATGTAAAAATATTTATTAGAATAATACAAAAACTGATATTCAACGCACTTGTAAAAATATTACAAATTCTACAATTTTGTAGTAAATAAACTCAAATCAAACAAATTGTGTTCTGTAAGCAAGTGTCAATGTACCCACGTGATTAACACTGGGGTTTTGATTGGCCACGTCTGTACAGGTACTTTGATAAACGTCTATACCTGTTCGTGACGTTTACTCCGACACACAGAATTGGGATATTCCAAAGAAGCTGTGTGATTATGTCCACTCATGTGAAATCAAAAGCTGGGAAACATGCCGTTTCTGGATTGAGGATATCAGACAAAAAATATATAACTCCAGCCAAACCTGAAAAAGCATATACTTGTATAAACAGAGATAAAAGACAACAGTAAACTCATGCAAGTATATTTATTAATATTTGAATAATTATGATGTTATTTGAAACATGACAAATACTATCATTCAGGCACAATCATTGTATTCACTGTAAAACACATCTTGAAATCATGGAACATGTTATTCTATTCTAATTGTTTTACCATTCTATTTTGGTTCGAAATACCTGGTAACAATCGTAGAATATAGCATCAGAAATTCACCACAAAAAGAGAAACACTTAATATGGATGTTTTACTAACCTTTAAAAAGAGAGCATGGAATTCAGGCTTTGGACAGCCATGTTCACCAAAGTCACAGCACCATTCTGCAAACTGCAACATTACCAGAGATTATAACATTAACTGCAACATTATCAGAGATTATAACATTAACTGCAACATTACCAGAGATAATAACACAAACTGCAACATTACCAGAGATTATAACACAAACTGCAACATTACCAGAGATTATAACACAAACTGCAACATTATCAGAGATTATAACACAAACAGCAACATTATCAGAGATTATAACATTAACTGCAACATTACCAGAGATTATAACACAAACTGCAACATTACCAGAGATTATAACACAAACTGCAACATTACCAGAGATTATAACACAAACTGCAACATTACCAGAGATTATAACATTAACTGCAACATTACCAGAGATTATAACACAAACAGCAACATTATCAGAGATTATAACATTAACTGCAACATTACCAGAGATTATAACACAAACTGCAACATTACCAGAGATCATAACACAAACTGCAACATTATCAGAGATTATAACATTAACTGCAACATTACCAGAGATTATAACACAAACTGCAACATTACCAGAGATTATAACACAAACTGCAACATTACCAGAGATTATAACACAAACTGCAACATTATCAGAGATTATAACATTAACTGCAACATTATCAGAGATTATAACATTAACTGCAACATTACCAGAGATTATAACACAAACTGCAACATTACCAGAGATTATAACACAAACTGCAACATTACCAGAGATTATAACATTAACTGCAACATTACCAGAGATTATAACACAAACAGCAACATTATCAGAGATTATAACATTAACTGCAACATTACCAGAGATTATAACACAAACTGCAACATTACCAGAGATTATAATACAAACTGCAACATTATCAGAGATTACATGTTTAATGCTAATCATAGCACAAACTGCAACACTACTGGAGGTCATATCACAAATTATTATTAGTTATTAGTTAGCGCAGCTATGCTTACAGCAGTTTATAATGATGATCTTATCTTTTGTATGATTTAATACACTAGAAGTTTTATGCCATGTTTGAGAAAGCTTTACATGTTACATATACAAGTACTTTCATCATTAGTGACATTTCAAATAATTATACATTTCTAAGGTGTATTTGGACTGCATTGTTTGTCATGGTACATACAATATGAACAGTTTTTTTAACATTAGAATAAAATGAGAGATTAAGATTTTTTTTATACTAAGTATCACACTAAACCAGCAATAATAGAAAAATTTTCAAAAATATAATTTATTATTATCAAACACCAAGCTTATTATTATAAGCTTTTTAATAGTTTGTGTCATATTGTTTCTTTAATGATATTTTACAAAAGTCCTTCAACAACTTCCTATTTTCATGGAATAAAGTCAGTTATCATAAAAAAAAAACACCTTGTTTATATATAGCATCCATACCTTGATAGCCCTGTGTAGTAGAGATTCTTTTTTGTCAGTTTATACATGGCTAGGAATGCATAGGCATTTCCTGCGGTGCCATCGCTCAAGCTGTAACCATTCTGGAGGATCCCGCGTTTCCATATCACCTCTGCACACCGCTTGGCGGCTTCTAGGTACTCGGTTACTTGGTCTTGTTGTTGTTATTAGGACTTCTCTGCAAAATAAATAAAAGTTATGGAGGGTCGGTGGTCAACAAATTAGCCATCATCATTGATCAGATATATACTTTAAATTTTCATATGCATGTATGATCTTTTGAATGCAAGCATTGAATGCTTATTAATTGAATGTCGTCGGTCCTGTAACACACCATGCATAAAAATTGAATACCGTGCAAATATAGCTTCAATACTAAATAATTCAAATCAAGGACAGAAAAATATATATATATTTTAATCCCATTTTTGGATTTTGCTTCTGATAGCACTGCATGTAACAACCATGAGATGATCTTATCAAAGGAACATTTTTCCATTTTTAAGTAAAGTATTGATCAAAATTGGAAAACTAAGTAAATGATATATGGCATGATTATATGAAGGTTAAATCTAGTACATGTACTTATATTTACATTGATTTTCATGAAGTGCCTGAAAGACAACATCTATACCATAGCTATATACAGCAGACTATGTTTTTTGTCTATCCTGTGTAACACACATTTATACACTACGACCTTTATACATGTATTTGAAAAAATACCTGAAAAAAATATAGAGAAACTGCATTAGCAACACATGTACAAGAATGATTTCATTACCATAATAGTGTACTGTTGTACCTGAACATATATATATATCCAGCCGGGGGCCCCCTGACTCCAACGAACTATTTTGTCTCCTGGGTGTTTTAACTTTTTAGCTTCCCAACACATTGCCATTGGACAATTTCCCGAGGTGAACTGAAGGGACATCATGAAACAACTGTGCGCTTCACAAGGTCATAAATCTTCTTCTCAAGAGAGGGTTCCTTGACCTCAAACATGAGAGCATCTCTTTAGTATTGAGAACAGCTGAAGATAGTGAATATATATTATCCTTTTTAATTAGTTAGGACACATATTTACCAGTTTTACATCAACAACTATAACATTTTCAATAAATATGGAAAGAATGAAATTATAGTATGAATTGATCTCCATTTAAATTTTTTTTTGGACCTTGGAGCTACAGTGGCACCCATTGAAAAAAAACAAAAAAAAATTAGTGTACGTTTTTGTGCGCAATAAATACACAATTTTTTCAATGGGGGGCACTGTAGCTCCCATGTCGTTCATCCGATTTTTTTTTTAGATCAGGAGCTACAGACCAGCAGTTAGATTAATTGAACTCTTTTATCTTTTATCATTGGAGTTTATTACTTTTCTTTCATGGGACATTGTTTGGCAAAGTAGAGAAACATTGCAAAAAAAAATTTATGGGTGTAAAATACTGAAAACAATGAACATGCATCTATAGTGCAAAAACTATGCAAGCACGTATTCTTAATGCATTTATTTCATAGCTGCATAGAAAATTCATCTTACACATTATATAACATGTATAAATATACACTTACTGTCAGGAGCATATATAGGATGCCAGCCATTCCATGCTTTGCCCCAAGGTCATAAATTTCATGGGTAAAGAACATCAAAGGATGCTTCCATTTCTGTTCTTTGGCTAGATGGTTTCCTGAATCTAAAGTTATATCCACTATCTAAATGTTTAAAATAATATCAAGTAAAGCAAGAAGGTGATATACACTTCACATATATTACATGTAACTTATGCACTGATCTAGAGGGGGTCGGGGAAAATTCACACTTGTTAAATTCACATAGTAAAATAACCCAAAACCCCCCTCATCATGATATCATTTTCATCATTACATCATGATATCATTAATAGCATAACATCATGATATCATTAATAGCATAACATCATGATATCATTAATAGCATAACATCATGATATCATTAATAGCATAACATCATGATATGACTGATGTCATAATGATTGATGTCCATCATCACCTACCACTGCTTACATGTTTATACCTTAAAAATTCGATCTTTTCTAATGGTATCTTCTCCCAGTTTTCTTTGAATAAACAACAGAGAATACAGAAGTCCCATTCTGCCATTTGAAAGTTGATCCCCCGCCGGGAAAAAAAAGAGACGTGCCCATATGACTCTTTCAGTCATGTCAATTAATCTAGAATTAAGGAACATGGAATAATTACTGTATAATCAATTGAAAAGTTTTGGATAATTATCTGATTACTTAATTTTTGTTTCACATTTTTGAAACATGTAGCAATGAAATCACAAAAAGCATGAGAATTTAGCATGTTTAGGTCATCAAAGAAAGACAAGCACTTATTTTAAATCAAGCATAACATTCAGCTTGGGGGATTCTGTAATCCATTAATATCCGCTAACTTTATCTACCTAAGTACTAGGAAAGGACTCTATGCGGTATTACGCATTTCCCACCCCCATAATTAAACTGCCAGAAAAAGCCTTAAAAATAAGATTGAAGATAGTTGAAATCATAATAAAAATAAGTACATGTATGTAAAAAATAATCACCCCATTGACATCATAATGTGTAAATGACATAATGAAGATTGTCTTATTTTGAAATATTAATGTTTTGGAGCAAAAAATGGGTGTTTTTCCAAGGTTTTTCAACTGGGAAACGTCTAGCACATGCTTGCTCAAGTAACATTTTTAACTATGATGTGTATAACAATAAGAACAAAAACATATGTCAAAATCGTATTTGAACAGACCTGTGGTCTTTGCTTTCAAAGGAAAAATTGCAAATATTTTCAATTGTTCACAAAATTGCGGGAATTTGCCCATTTTTGTGACGTCATAGATGAACAGCGCTATTTATTGGACAATGCTGACTAATATCATGATTAATGCAATAGACATCCTCTGTATACTGTTTTATGAAGATTTGATATTCATACAACAATACTATTTAAATATTGGTTATAATTCGGGGCAGATATTTGACAATATCAAATATAGTCCTTTAATTATATAATAAATTATACATATATAATTTAATTCTGGTTGTAACGCGCTGATTGGCTAAAAAATTATTCTATATCGTATAAAGAATGTTGCCTACGTCATAGTAAGACTAACGTCAAAAACGCATCAATACGCCTGAGGTTGCGTTTGAATTTTGTACAATTTTACGTCAATTCAAAGGTCAAATGACCGTTTTTATCTACATTGAAGAGTAAAAAAATTAAATTATAAGCAATGAATTCAATATTATTTAGTTTTATACGATATAGAATGGTTTGAAACAGTTTACGCTTTTTTAAAAGGGTAAACTGCCCTAAACCATTTATATTGTATAAAACAAATAAATGTTGAATTCATTCCTTAAATTAAATCATTATTTTCAGATGAGATTGTCTAATACATGTACAACATTTACATTTTAAATGAAGATTTCACATACTTTTTCAGATATTTTTGGTAATTTTGGGCATCACCAAGAAGTGAGTATATGACAACAGCAAGGGCATATGGGCCAGAATCTCCACAGAGGAAGCCAGCTTTTTGTTCCTTCAAGTTATCAATGGGTCCCTTGATAAAATCCAGTGGCTTGTGTAGATACGAGTGGTCTCCCTTGTCAGGATTGATTTCATAGAGATGCAAGTAAAGTAGGGCATAACCTGTAAAGGAATACAAATATAATACAAGTCTCCATAACTTCTCATCAAAACAGAAATTTTCATTGACTATGAATTGGCAAGCAATAAAACTTTTACTCCGACTACTATCTTATGTAACAAAAAAAACATTTTTAATTCATATTTTTACTACTACTACTATCTCACTAACAAAATAACATTTTTAATCTATATAATTTAATTTTCAAGAATAGTGTATTATTACTGGTAGTGGTACATTTGGTGGTTCAAAGATACAGTATGCATCAATAAATCTTTTTGAACGTTATATAGGTAGATAAATGAGCCACAGTGTCAATCCATGCATTACCCTACCCAATCCAATCCCCTCGCTAATCTGGAAACGAAGTTCACATGATTGTTGGGGGTAGAATTTATAGACAGTGCCCATTTTCTCAGTCTTTATCAGCCCTGGGGTAGAATTCAAAGACAGAGCGCATTTTCTCGGTCTTTGTCAATAAGGGTAGAATTCAAAGACAGAGTGCATTTTCTCGGTCTTTGTCAATAAGGGTAGAATTCAAAGACAGAGCGCATTTTCTCGGTCTTTGTCAATAAGGGTAGAATTCAAAGACAGAACGCATTTTCTCGGCCTTTGTCAACAAGGGTAGAATTCAAAGACAAAGCATATTTCTCTGCTTTTGTCAGGGGTAGAACTCACAGACAGGGCACATTTTTCTGTCTTTGTCAGGGGTATAATTAATTCATACAAAGAGCCCATTTCTCTGTCTTTAAGAGTTATCAAACAATCTCTATGCTCCAACATTCATACATTTTAATAGTATATATCGAAGTCATATTCATGAATGACCATTGTAATAAACATGTGTTTGAAACAATTCACAAGAGCTGTTTGTTCCCCTTTGTCAACCCTCATTCTATGAAATGAAAATGGTTCAACATACTGTTAATGAGATAGACAAACCTGCAGTTCCGGAGTACACATCGTAATTTCTGTCATCGCTGGCGTTTGCTCTTCCAGTTCTTCAAGCATTGCCTCATATGTTTTTGTAAATTTATCTTTATATGGTTCAAGTAGCTGAAACAATGAAAATTTAATATAAAAATATTTTCACTGATTATTATATATACAATTAACTATTTTGATAATCTGCAATGTCAAAATTTTCTCAAATAAGTTTTTTTTTTATCAAATGCATGCATTTTGTAGCATTTTTTATTTAATTTATGAAAAAAAACGCCTTAAGACAAAGACTCTTTATATATGTCTATCATATTTTTACTTAACTAACCATCTTATTAACACCATTTCATTAAAATTTCCATCAAGCTATCACAACACTATCATAAGTTCATGACTGTTCCATGCCAAGTTGCATGAAGTTGTGTTATAGCATTAAGGTAGCTAGTCCATCCATAACTAAGGCAAATTTAACGCTTTTGATTGATCTATACTGCATCAAATATGTATTTTAAAGCTATTATGAGGCTGACATGAACCAAACTCGTGCGTATGTATGTAGTCAGTTAAATGAACATTTTGCACTTAAAACTTTTTAAAAGAGTTATCTGCCCTTTGGGAAAATTTTTAAAAAATCATTTTCTGAAAATATTTATGGTAAACTATGAAAGTTTTTAGCATATTCGAAGAGAGGGAACGCTTTTGCAACTTTTTACCAAGAGAAATGTGAGAAAACTATTAGTATATAAGAAATATATTTAAAAATGCATTTTTCCCATAGACTTCAATGTTAACTTCAACATATGATAAAGTTATTAATATTGATTTTTTTTAAACACTTCAAAGGTGAATCTTTGTTATTTAATAAACTCCTTAAAATAACACTAAGAATTTAGTGATCAAACTTGCAATTTATTAGATATGAAATATGATAGTTATGGATGGACTACCTAAGTCCATTGTACATGTAGATCATGTTCTATTACAGTCAAACAACATGAAAGTTTAGTAAGTAGAATTAATGGCTTGTTGTGAGTTGGCTCATAGAGACTATAGTATTTAGTCTGAGATGGATCGCTCTTCTCTTTTTTCACCCAGAGATGACTCACTTTTATTTTGTTTTATCCTTAAATAATATATTAATTACTACATGAATATTGTTTCACCCTGAGTGCTTTACTCTTATTTTGTATTATACTGAGAGGGTTTACTATTTTATTTCCACTTGAGATGGGTCACTCTTATTTTTTTTTCACATTGAGATGGTCCACTTTTAATTTGTTTATTTACTATTTTAGTTCCCCCTGAAGTGTCTCGATCATTCTTATTTTGTTTCATCCTGAGATGTCTCACAGGTTTCACATTTTACTTCAGATTCTCATGTACCTAACACATGGGGCCTACATATTGCATATCAATTTCAACAAGAGACACCCCTCTAACCAGGGACGTATATACTAGTATATACGTCCCTGCTCTAACTAACGATAATCATTAAAAATCATTTGATGAATTTCAGCAACACTTATAAGTACAGCAACTCTCAATTTTACAAAAATATTGACGGGTTCTTTATCCGAAACTGTCCCTTGCTACCATAGAGAATGTACTCTCTTGGTAAATTTTTACAAAAAGCATTGCCTTAATTTGTATTTCCTAGTCAAATATTGGTTTTTTAACTTTTCAATCATATGATAAACTATTTCAGATTTGTATGTACATTTGTATTTTGACATATTTATGTATGGTGTTTATCATAAATATACAGAAGACATTGTATTGAGTGTATAGAAACATACATATATATTAATTAATTCATGTCTGTCCTAGCTCTTTCAATCATCCAACTCTTTCCCTCTTGTATATGTTTATTGAATGTTTTATGTACATTGGATGCTGTATGTACAATCTTCATGTTGCCCTTGGGGGCCCTTAATTGGTAAATAAAGAAATTGAAAAATTGAAATTGTACTTCAATGGAGACTGGCAATTTAACGAGCACTTGCTATGAAGTGGATCGATAGTCTGGAGAAGATAATTTAAAATTGTCAGTCTACACTGAAAAAATAAACTTACCTTTTGATTCACTGTGATTAACCGGATGTAAACCAGTCTAGCGAAATTCTTAGGCACTTGGATGTATAAAAACACATTTTTCTCCGACGGAACAGCATTGGAGCAGAACGATTGTATACATATGTCGTAAGTAAAGTATACTTGAACGATTTATCGCGCAATTTCGTTTGTGGAACGCCCAGACTTCGTCAAACCCGATATCGCCCCGAAAAGAGTGTCCTACCCTTACTTTTTTATACATGCACATGCAATATATCTACAATAACTTCCAGGGCCCGTGCCAACGTCCATATCTCTTATCAATAAAATGTCAATTAATGAACGAAATGGCAGGTATTCACCTTTCCACCGTCCTTTTCTTGAGTCGAATCCAAATCTTCAAACGGGTTTCCAAAATGTGTAGAAATATTTGTACAAGAATATTTGCTGTTAACTTTAACATGTTTATCCATCATTGCGTCTGTTATTATTTTATAGTTAGTTTTTCAAACGAGATATGTCAACTTCTACCTAAAAGAAAAAAACATTAAAGAGACTCAATATTCTCCGGATAATTTTTTAAAAATTTATTCATTTATCCTGTTTTTGAGTCATTCGATCAAGAAAATGAAATATTTATCACTTATTCATAGTGTTTGTCGCGCCACTATATACATAAATTTTTTATTTATTATTTTTCCATATTGATCAATGGCTTTCCCCGCCCCCATATAACCTAATAACACGAATAATCTAAATATAGATTTTCTATTTACATTTACATCATTGCAGGAGGAACGAAAGACGGAAACGAAAGTAAACCAAGGGAAAATGGATGGTATTGTTAAAAGTATCATGAGTGTGGAGATATCCCTCGTGGAACTCTTAAAGGTTTTCACGTGCATGTTAGCGGGAATTTACACGGGCTGCAGTGTGTATGCCTCAGTTATAGAGGCCCCCAGTCGATCCAACCTCCCCCTGCATTCTCTGTGGGAACAATGGTCCGGCAGCTTCACCAGGGCAGCCAAAGTTATCGTAAGTCACATTCTCGCAAATCTGTAAACAAGGAATCGGGCTGATAAATATGTGTTATTTGACGAATTATTTCTTGATGTTTACTACATGCATTATCAGGAGAAATGGGCCTAGATAAACTCAAAACTGTAAACAAAGCTGAATAAATGTCACGGTAGAGTGCACACGATCTCTCTTTCTTTTTGTAAAGGGGCGGATCATTGAACAATATTTGGTGTATTTGATCACAGGGGCTATGCCCGTTTTAACATTAATTTCAATGTAATCATAACGGGTTTTGTCCCTGTGGTATGGATATAAAAAGATGAAATATCACACAGTAAAATAAATAAATGTAAATTATATAATTATTTGTTATACTTTCATGTTAAATACTGAAATCTGATTGGTTAAGACGCAGTTAATAATATTTACTATTACCCTCAGCGTTAGCAACGCACTTGGCAACGGGTAACATTAAAAAATGTTACATGCGCGAAAATTATGCGCGTACGGTTCGCTGTAGAATTCACGTTATTCCTATATAAAAGCAGTAAAATTTTCTTAAAAATTTTAAAAAAGACATTCAGTATAACAAAATAAATAGTGCCTGTTTGGGAGGATAACAGTTGAAATTGACACCCCTCGAAAACCATTGTCAACCTCTGCTTCGCGTCGGTTGACAATGGTTTTCTCGGGGTGTCAATTTCAACTGTTACCCTCCCAAACAGGCACTATTTATATAATATTATATATGACTAAAAATATATTGAAGATATAAATATTTTTAAATTTGTCGAGTATAGTTTTATTATACTTTCATGTTAAATGGTTTAGACGCAATTGGTAATCCGTTCTATTACCTCCAGCGTTAGCAACACACTTGGCAACGGGTAACACAAAAAATTGTTATATGAGCGTAAATTATGCGCGTACGGTTTGCTGTAGAATTCACTTCATTTCTTTAAAATTTTAAAAAAGACATTCAGTCTAATAAAATAAATAGTGCCTTTTTGGGAGGGTAACTGGTGAAATTGACACCCCTCGAAAACCTCCGATTTGCGTCGGATGACAATGGTTGTCTCGGGGTGTCAATGCAGTTGCCCTCTTAAACAGGCACTATTTATATAATAGCAGAGCCCATCAGAACAAATAGAGCATGTTAATTAGTACCTGATTAAACCCCTGTACATACATGTATAGCCTGAATGTGTATGGTATGGAGAGATTGATGTTGATCGTTTATTTAGGGAGATTGTTTATTAGGATAAAAATATAAAACCAGGTAACGTGATATGGACCATGCAGTATATTATATGCTATAAATTTACTGAAGTCATATCAAGTGTCAGAGCTAGAGTTTTTCTTATTTTCAATATGAAATTATTTTTTTTTAAATGTGTTTATATTGAAAGTTTGTAATAATAAACCTTCGTTGTTCAAGCAGGTTTGTGGGTTTTTTTTCTGAAATGTCCACAAACTTGTTTCTGTTTGTACCCTAAAGAACCACCAAAGCATTATTTCAAATCAACATGTATAAATGAAAATAAAATAACATTAGAGCATACAAGCATTCAAATAATTTTTTATTTAAATTTCCATCTTACTGAAATTTGCAAACTTGTACATTACATTGTACAGACATTACTTATTCTTAAAATCCTGATTTAAAAAAAATTGTCCATGCAATGCAACATAGTAAACAATAGACGCACGTTTCTTAATTTTATTAATGATCCGACATTCTATATATTTGATGACATATTTCTAGCTACAAGAGTGTTAAAACTTAATTCTGTATACTCATCTTTTCTTAAAGCGGTTCAATACAAGTGTTTTTATGCCGTTACACCTTTATACGTTTAGATTCTTAAATTTAATTTTGTGATTTTATTTGCTAAATTGAATTACGGTGATTTTTTTTTATTGCATATTTATTTTTTAGGATTCAGGTGAAATAAAAAATTTGAAACTACACTGGAAAGAGCAGCCCACTAAAAAACATATACTAGTAAATTATACTTCATTGCAATGTATTTATGTTGAGTTTTGCCCCATATTACAGCCTGTGATGTCGCTGTGTATGGCAGCGTCCTCTGGAGGCGTGTTCTACCTAAGCCCCGCCTCTGATGAGCTGCGGAATCTTTGGCTGGCTCCAGTGGCCTTCTCTCTCTTCTCGTTTGTCTATACCATTATCGTCATGCGTCCGGAAATTAAGATTCTGTTGGAGAAAGATGTCATTACAAAGAAAGGTAAAATTAATACCCCTGCAGGTTTCTTTTTAATGTTCTCTTTAATAATATATTCGTTTAAATAAACGTAATTTTGATTTATACATGTGACGATGACTACTGAAATGTTTGACCGTGTCATGTTGACAGGGAATCAGTGGGTGAGGGAGGCCGTGGAACGCTGGATCTCCCGTCATTACATCCGGGCAGTCCTCGTCTGGGTCGCATTTGTGCTGGTTCTCTTCGCTACTGTGAAATCCTAAACGTTTATAACAGCATCGATTGTATGGATGTCATTTTTTACATATCACTGTGCATATCAGTGTTAAAAAGTAGTGGGGTAGGGTGGGTAGGGGGTTCGTTTTCCTTTCTTATGAGTTTAACTTTTTATGTATGTATGGTTGTGTTTTTTTTTTACTTTTATGTTCCATACAATATTTGTGTATTTGATGTGCCTTTTACAAATTTATGAAATGGATTTACACAAAGCAGCAATATAAGAAACCTCCATTGAGAAACCATAGGTCTTAAAGAACGCAAGTACATGTAGATTGAATAAAACTTTTGAATGAAATTTTTGTTGCATTTTTATTCTTGACGTAAGGACATTAGAACCATTTTAATATAAGAGCTTGGACTTGGGGTTGTTGTGTCAAACAGGAATGTAACGTAGGCCTGTCTATTTCACTGTTGGGCACACAGCCATGGCTCTTTGAAATCAACAAGATTTGTCTGGCTTTTGAGCTAAGACTACGCAATCAGTGCAGGTTTCGCCTGAAATCGCGTCATTTTTAACTTGTTTTGACGCAAGAAATAGATAGCTACGTGCAACCGAAAGTCCAAAGTCTTGTTAAGGTTCTATGATATCAAATTCAATATGATTACCATTAGATCCTTTGGTGAAGTAGCGATCTTCGTGAGAGAACTCGCGGGTGTAATTGAATTTCGTGATACTATTTTAGAGTGATCTGCCTTTTCAGTAAAAATAAGCAAAGAATTTTAAACTGGGTTGCTTGTATGCCTAACTGGATATTTGACGTTCAAATTTTAACGAAGCATTAAAAATACCCATGCTAACCATTCTAGACATTAAAAATTGAAGAAAAAAATTTGAAAATGTTCAGCTCAAATTTCGTCTAGGGCCCTTTAAACCAGAACACATGTACAATGTGTGGGCCTGACGTATCAGAACGGCTTACGGAGAAAACTCTTATATATACACGGATCATTGATAAAAACGTGTAAAGTTACGTCGCAAGCCACGGGTTTTTTGTCCATTCTACTTCCACATTCCCTATTTTATTTGTGGAAATAGAATGGACACAAAATCCGTGGCTTGCGACGATGGTAAAGTTATAGCTTTCACATACACGTAATTACATTACATTACATTGAAACTTTTCCACCCTATAAAAATATCTTGCAATTTAATAATTTAATTAACTTCTACACAAACTCTCTCTCTCTCTCTCTCTCTCTCTCTCTCTCTCTCTCTCTCTCTCTCTCTCTCTCTCTCTCTCTTGCATAATTTATCTAAGGAAGTTACTTCTATTCACCCTTTCACTGTCCTTTTCTTGAGTCGAATCCCAATCTTCAAACGGGTTTTCAAAATGTGTATAAATATTTGTACCAGTATATTTGCTGTTCACTTTGACGTCTTCCTCTTCCATCATTGCGTCTGTTATATAATTATAATAGTTTTTCAAACGAGATATGTCAACTTCTACCTTTAAAAAAAAACATTAAAGAGACTCTGTATTCTCATTTACTAGTATCCTGTTTTTTGAGTTACTAGTATTCGATCATGAAAATCAAAGATTGGCGGGGGTAGGGTGTGGGGGGGGGGGGGGGGGGAGGGGGGGTATACAGTGTACATGTAAGGGCATTTCTAAGTAGTGTGATGCTTTTATCATGATAATATCATGTAGATGTAGATGTATGTTGTATTGAAAAAAAATTCTTATATTGAAGGAGGTTGAGAATCAATTGACCTCTAAAAGGTTTGGCAAAGATGTTTTACTATGGAGAGCCCTATGAATCTGTGTTAAATAGAGGAAAGTGGAAATGGTGGGTTCACTTCAATGGCCATATTTTTCTGAAACCTCAATGGAATTGGGAATATGGGGTATACTTTTTCTCAGAATTGCGTTAGCTTTCTAAGTCTAAGACAAAACATTTTTTCATTGAATGATAATGTACTAAGTTAAAGGTAGCAAGGCACAGTTTCGAATAAAGTACCCGTAAATAATTTTGTAAAATTGAGAGTTGCTGTACTTAAAGGCTTATGAGTGTTGTGATTAATGATTCATGAAATGAATTTTATGATTATCTTTAGTTATCGGGATGTCTCCTGTTTGAATTGGTATGCAATATGAAGGCTCCTAATGTTAAGTGCATGAGAAGCAGGAGTAAATTTTGAAACTTTTGGCTATGACTGTTGTGTTGACTGCACAGTGATATTGCAGTTTACAAATGGGAGGTTATATAACTCGGAATGTAGGTGAATGGGACATTATATACCTTTTTACTGGTTATGAGGATGTAGCAAGTTTATTTTCCACCAAGACAGCAACTATATCATGAGGCCAAGCCGAGGGATAAAGTTGCTGTCGAGGGGGACAATAAACTTACTATTGTCCAAATAGTAAATATGTATTAATTTTTATTATAAAAAAAAAACTTTATTTGTCGGCAATGCAGAATTTTTTTTTATGATAAATAAATTAGAGTTATCGGACTAAGAATTTAATGCAGCGATCGGATTACATCAGAGGTGTTCCGAGTTTGAAAATGAGGGAAATTGAATGAATGCTGCTTGTGAATGGTTTTGATGACTATATACCATGGACAGATAGCACAGAAACTATTTCACGGTAAGATAGAAAAACATATTTATGCGGGTACCCTATAGTGATAAGTTTGTCCGTCTGTCCATCTGTCCGTCTCTCCGTCCAAGATCACTTATCCGGAGCATAGCTTCTCTCCCTTTGGCTCAATCTGGCTCATACTTCACCCACATAGTGCCGTTAGGTAAAGGGTTTGCAGTGACCTTGAACCATATTCACAGGTATAAGGTTAAGGTAATCGCAGAGTTATGTATCAAATCCTTGTCTTTTTATTTAAATATATATATATATATATATATATATATATATATATATATATATATATATATATATATATATATATATATATATATATATATATATAAATATTTCAAAAACGCTTGCATCGATTGCTTTAAAATTCACAGGTTATATTTGTATTTAAAAGATCTCTATGATATGAAAAGATTTATTTGATGACGTCATCACATTCGTCACATATTGACGTTTTTCACGTTTTAAAAAGTGATTTTGTCCGGATCTAAAAATCTCATTTTGATTAATGATAAAGCTATGAGATTAAAAGAGAAGATAGAACTATCATTTTACTTTGGAAAGTAAATTCGGACATTTCCAGTCGAAACCGAAAGTAAAACCATTTTTTTTTTAGTTTTCATGTTTTTCATTATTAAAAATTAAACATATGTATCTTACGGTTATTTTCATGCTGAGTACGAAACTAAAATCCGTTTTTAAATGGGACGATGCATTACAGAGATATCGGGGTTTAAAAGTTGATTTTTTCGGAAATTTTGATTCCGCGTTCTTGGTTTCAAAAATAGCGTAAAGGTCAAAGTGAAATTAACTCGTTCCAAAAATAATTCGATTTTTGTTAGGTACTTTGATACATTCGGAATTTTTTTGTTAAGTCATTCTTGGAATCGTTTAGATGTTAATTCATACATATTATCATTCGTATCTTGTTAAGTCGTGCCAAGAATTATTCGATTTTTTAATCTTTTAGTTAAATTGCACTTGTTATTGATTTAAACACTATTTTGCTGTCCCATGTTCAGAAATGAGTCACAGACAGCTAGTAAACATCATTTATTCACTAGGAATAAACTGTAGATACTACAATATAAACAAAATCACTTATTACACAATTGCATAAACTTGTCATTACATAATATAGGTTGGGGAGACCGTTACACATATGTAAAAAGGTCTATCTATTTAACTCTATTCATTTTCTTGTCACAATATATATA